>NW_020954563.1:14923083-15059347 GCF_900497805.2 Vombatus ursinus
GAAATCATTTAGTCTAACCCTCCTCACTTGACAGAGAAAGAAACTGAGGCCCAGAAAAGGGAAAATAGCTTGAATAAAGGTCCACTGAGAGTGTTTGGAGGAGTGGACACCAGATCCTAGGGTCTCCTCAGAGCTCCTTTGTCTACACCACCCTCCCGGCCCTTTTTGTGTCACTGAGTCAGAGCTAAGTAATAATTACGTTTCGGTGACCTGGGAGGGTTTCAAAGGCTTTTCCTCACGACAACCCCCCTGTGGTAAGTAGTCCAAAAGTTGTAGCTCCCATATGAGGGTTGAGGAGCCCGAGGCACAGAGAAGTGAACTGCTTTGGCCAAGGCCACACAGCTTAGGAAGCAGAGGAGTCAGGATCCAGATCCACATCTCCTGGCTCCCTTTGTACCACGCTGCTTTTCCAGAGGCTTCCCCAGCCACAGACCACCAAGATACATCCCCAGCTAAGCAGTGAATGAAAGACGTACAAGATGAGGTGAATGTTAGGAGCTGCATTTCAAGTAGCAGAGTATTATTAGCGTGTGCTTTGGTTTGGTGGGGACACAGAGCCTGTGGCCTCCCCAAAATTTCTTGTCCCGCTGTTTTCCTCCACTGCCCCAGAACCTGTTAATTCTGTGGCAAAGGCAGATAATTGCAATATTAGACATATTATATAGTAGAGAACTTTGAAGTTGACAAAGCACTTTTTAGGTGTTATCATATCAAATGAGATTCAATCCACACTAACCCTGGTAGGTAGGTACTATAGGTATTATTATTCCCATTTTATAGGTGAGGAAACAAAGTGCTCATGGTTAAGGAAGGATTTGAACCCAGGTCTCTCTTGACATCAGGTCCAGCTCTTTCCACTACATCTTACATCCTCTAGTGATTGCCAGCTTCAAGGAATTCATTACAGCCCAGTACCAAGGACAGAGACATTGTTGTCATTTAGGATGTGCAGGAGCTGAGGACTGGGGAATTTATTGAGCCCAGGCCTTTGACAGTGAAGACCCACATCATCCTCTCCTTGATCCAATTCCATCTGACTTACCCATTCATTTGATTATTTGTGGACCCTGTTCTCTTCCACTTTTTTTCTTTTTTTTTCTTTTTTCTTTTTCTTTTTTTGGTGAGGCAATCAGGGTTAAGTGACTTGCCCAGGGTCACACAGCTAGTAAGTGCCGAGTGTCTGAGGCCAGATTTGAACTCAGGTCCTCCTGACCCTGAGGCTGGAGCTCTATCCACTGTGCCACCAAACTTCCCCCTTCTCTTCCACTTTTTGAGATGTCCCCACACCTATCTGAATCTCTTTTTGCTATAGGCAGTTATCTTTCTAGGTGAAAGCAGCTGTGCTTGTATGTACCAGATGATTAGATTTGAAAATGGGTGGGTGTGGGAGAAGTAAAAGCAAGGGGAATGAGAGTGAGAAATCATGAGGTTAGAGGCTGAGGGTGGTGTGGTGTGAGATGCCCTGCCTGTGGCAAGGGTGCATTAATAAACTCATTCTGAATAGAGATTTTTTTTTTTTGGCTAGGCAATGGGATTTAAGTGACTTGCCCAGGGTCACATAGCTAGTAAGTGTTATGTGTCTGAGGCTGGATTTGAATTTAGATCCTCCTGAATCCTGGACCAGTGCTCTATCCATTGCGCCACCTAGCCACCCCCTAATAAACTCATTCTGAAAGATCCCTTTAGTGGGCATTGAGTCCAACTTTACTCATTTCATAGATGAGAAGACAGTTTTATAGAAGTGACATGACATGGCCAAGATCATGTCCCATCTATTGAGTGACTGCATTTGGTCAGGAAGGAAGTGTTTCTTCTGTGCTCAGAGAGAAGTCAGGCATACTCTGGCCTGGATCATGGATAGGAACAGGGTGAATGAGGGGATCCCAAGTGAGAAGAACCAGAACCAGAGCCCTGATGATGGAAAGGAGGCCTCCAAGCATCTGTGTGAGCTGAGGACACACCTAGACTTGGTTTTCTTCTGGCTGCGGACACCAGCCTAGCCAGAGGCTAGTGCCCTTTCTGGGCAGTAAAATAACAGAATCTTAGAGCTAAAAGGAATTTTGTAAGTTAACCCAACTTGTACATGCATGATGATCTCATCTACAGTGTCCCCAACAAATGGTCATTGAGCATATTTAATTTGATAAACATTTATGAAGCACCTACTGTGTATGAGGGAGGCAGCATCCTCCATTCCAGTAGGAATGATACAACATGTATGAAGATTAAAAAAATGCAAAGTACATTAAAGTAAATACACAATTAAAAATACAAAATAATGCAAACAACTGAGTAGAGGGAGGGGAAAGATCAGGAAAAGTCATCTGTAGGAAGTGGCCTCTGAGCTAAGCCTTGAAGCGAACTAAGGATTTTAATTCAATTCAACAACTCTTTATTAAACACCAACTATATGCCAGGTATTGTGCTTAGAGCTAGAGATACAACAACAAAAATGAAACATTTATTGCCCTATAGGATCTTGCCTTCTTGGAGAGAAGGAGGGAGAAGGGAACACCATACACACGCATAAGTAAAGACAGAATATGATACAAAAAGTAATTTCCAGGGGAGGGAGGAAAGGAATAAGCATTTATGTATCACCTACTATGTGCCAGGCACTTGCTAAGCACTTTTACAAGTATTATCTCTTTTTATCCTCACAACAATCCTGGGAGGTAGATGCCATTACTATTTTTTTACTCAGTTGAGGAAACTGAGGCAGAGGTTAAGTGACTTGCCTAGGGTCACACAGCTAGTAAGCATCTAAGGTTGGATATGAACTCAGGTCTTCCTGACTCCAGGCCCAGCACTCTATGCACTGTGCCACAGCTACCTCTTTGCTAGAGGAGAACAGAGGTCTAATATGAAAAGTAGTTTCTCTAAAAGTAAGACTAGGATTTGAGAGAGCACAATGGAAAGGTAGAGAAGGATAGGATGGGGGCGCAGGAAGTACAAGGCTACTTGCCATAGAGAGGTCTGAGGGAGTAGGGAGTGGAGGTCCAGGAAGGGAGCTTGTAGCTTTGATTGTCATGACCTTTATAGCAACAAAGGTCCTGCTGATTTGATTATCAGTATCTGAAAAAGAGGGTGTGGGGGCACCTGAGAAGTAAGAGCAGATGGCTAGTCCCTGGTCTTGCCTGACTATCAAGGCAGGAGTCCTGAGGCCAGACTGGTCATAGTGGGATGAGGAAGTGCTCACCTTCTAAGAGATAAATCAATCAACATTTATTAAGTACCTACTATGTGCCAGGTACTGCTCTGGGCATACAAAAAAAGAGGCAAAAGATAGTCCTTGCCCTCAAGTAACTCACAGTAAAAGATGGATATGACAAACAAATATGTACACACAAGCTATATGCAGGATAAATAGGAAATAATTAACAGAGGGGAGGCATTAGAATTAAGAGAGGCTGGGAAGGGCCTCTTGTAGAAGATGTGATTTTAATTTGGCTTTAAAGGAAGCCAGGGAGGTCAGTAAGTAGAGATAAGAACTTAGCACGTAGGGGACACTTAATAAATGTTTATTGATTGATTGATTGAGGAAGGATAACATTCCAGGCATGGGGGACAGAGAAAATGTCAGAATGGAGAGCTGGAGTATCTTGTTTGTGGAATAGCCTGGAGGGCAGTGTCACAGGCTCAGAGTACCTAGCACTGAGTAAGGTGTAAGAAGACTAAAAAGTAGGAGGGGGCCTTCTGTTTTGTTTTGTTTCTTCTTTCTCATGGTTCCTCCTATGAGTTCTAATTCTTCTTTACAACATGAGTAATGTGAAAAGATTTTTAATACGAATGTATATGTAGAACCTATATCAGATTGCAGGGAGGTGGGGATGGAGGAAGAGAAAGTTTAAAACTCAAAAGCTTATGGAAGTGAATGTTGAAAACTACAAATAAATTAATAAGAAAATAAATAAATAAAAATTAAAAAAGTTCAGTAGAAAAAAAAAGTAGGAGGGGACTAGGTTATGAAGGACTTTGAATGTGAAACAGAGCATCTTGTATTTGATCCTGGAGGCAATAAGGAGTATGTTAAGTAGGGGTGGTGGTGGAGGGTGGGGAGGTGTGTATGACATAGTAGGACCTGCACTTCAAGAAAATCACTTTGGTGGCTGAATGGAGAATGGATTTTTGGAGTAGGAAGAGAGTTGAGGCAGGCGGACCCACCAGCAGGTTATTGCAATAGTCCAGGTGTGAGGTGATGAGGGCTTCGATGAGCGTGGTGGAGTGTCAGAGGAGAGAAGGGGACATAACCGAGAGATGTCACGAAGGTGAAATCAACAGGCTTTGGCAAGAGATTGGAAATGATAGTGAGGAGATAGTGAGGAGTTGAAGATGACTCCTATGTTGTGAGCCTGACGAACTGGGAGGATGGTGATGTCCCCAACAGTAATAGAGAAGGCAGATTGGGATGGGATTTAGGAGAAAACATAATGAATTCCATTTTGGACACACTGTGTTCAAGATGTCTACATCTAGTTCAAGATGTCTGAAAGGCAGTCAGAGATGTGAAAATGGGATAAGCAGAGAGATTGGGGCAGGAGAGGTAGATATGAGACCAGAGATGGTAATTTAAATCTATGGGAGGTGATGAGATCACCACGTGCAGTAATGTAGAGAGTAAAGAAAAGGCAGTAAGAAAGCAGGGATCCTCAGCAGTGGAGCTCTGGGGGTGGGAGTGGGGTGGGGGTGGAACTTCCACCATGGGTGGGTTGTCTCTCCAGTTGCCTACCTCACCTGAGTTAGCTCCAGGTTCTGTTATCCCTCACTATGGCTCTGAGCATTGATGCTCATGGAGAGAGTGGTTTCAGTAAAGTGGCAGGACTGAAAGCCAGATTAAAAGTAGTGAGAAAGGAGACAGGGAAATGGAGGCAGTAAGTATAGATAGCTTTTTCTAAGAGTTTGGTTGTGAAAGGGAGGGTAGATACAGGATGATAGCTTGAGGGGATGGCAGTTAAGTGAAGGCTTTTTTTAAGCATGGGAAAGACAAGCTTATTTGAAGGCAGGAGGAGAGGGAACCAGAAATTGAAAGAGGTTGAAGATGGCACAAAGCAGGGATGATCAAGGGAGTCCATTTCCAGAAGAGATGGGAAAGTATGGGGTCAGGGACACAAGCCAAATCATTGGTCTTGGCTAGAAAGAGGGTCACTTCTTCCTTAGAGACTGGAGCAAAGGAGAGAAGAATGGGGGAAGATGTGGAAGAGTTTTGAGATATAGGAAAGGGGAAAAGAGGAAGCTCAGGATGGAAGGTGACTATTTTTTCAGTAAAGTAGGAGGTCAGGAAATTTGCTAAGAGGGAGCACAGTATATGGAGACTGAGGAAAGTAACGGTTTCCCCAGCCACTGTGGGAAATGAGATAGAGAGTAAATCAGTGAAGATAAAAGAGGGGGGCAGGGGAACAAAAGGAGCCTCTCTCTCTCTCCCTAGACCCCCGCCCTGATGGTTTGTAGCTGTGTATGTGTGTGCAGAAGCCTGGTGTCACATAAATAATACTGAATTTGGAGGGAGAAATCCATTCAAACTCTAGTTCTGTTACAGCTGTCTTGCTTTGGGCTAACCAGTTTCTTCCTCTGGACTTCAGTGCTGTCATCTGTCAAATGAAAAGTGTTAGATGATCCTTCCAATCCTTTCCAGCTCTAAATCTCTAATTCCAACTGTATGCCCTTGGACAAGTCACTTCCAAGACTCAGTTTTTCTTTCTATAAGAAAGGAATAGTAATAGCTGCTCTACTTACTTCACAGACTTCTTTGAAAGGAAACAAGCATCTATTAAGCACCTACTGTGTGCCAGACACTAGACACTGTGCTAAGCACTTTATAAATATTATCTCATTTGATTCTCTCAATAACCCTGGGGGGTAGGTGCTATTGTTATCACCATTTTATGGTAGAAGAAACTGAGGAAAACAGAGGTTAAATGACTTGCCCAGAATCTCATAGCTAAGTAAGTTTCAGAGGCTGTATTTGAACTTGGATTTTCCCAAACCCTGTCCCAACACTCTATTCACAGATAGAGCCTCTTTTGAGGAAATGTTTTATAAATCTTCGCAGACTCTAAGCATAAGTTACAGTGGTTGTTACTTCAAGGTGAGAGGGGATCAGGTACATTCTCTGAGGCTGGAAGCCACTCATCCTTTGGGAGAGGCAGCTGACATGTGATTGGCAGATGCCAGCCTAAGCCCAGACTTTTGCCACGTGCACGATGACCCCTACTTGCCCATTCTTTTCTCCAGGTGCAGCAGTGTCTGAAACAGTTTGATGTGACAGAGAAGCAGTTGCGGCAGATCCAGGCAGCCATCCTGCAGGACATGGAGCAGGCCTTGAGCAGGCAGACGGACCCCTCTCCCACAGTCCAGATGCTGCCCACCTATGTCCGATCCACCCCCCATGGCACTGGTGGGTTTCAGGGCTTTGGTAGCATCAGGCCCCAGAAACAGATGTATCCCAAGAGCAAAGTCACTCCTGACCCCAACTCCCTGAGCCAGACCCCAGGGCCAGGGTCTAGGACCTCAGAGAAGGACCAATAGACAGCCTCTCTCTCTTCTTTCTTCTCTAGAAGCTATGCCTCCAGCTTACTATTCTATACCCATCCCAGGGAAGATTTAGTGGTCATGGCAAGAAGGCAAGGGGCTAGAGATAGGGGAGGATTTACAGGGGGAGGGCTCTCCTGGTGAGGGTAGGAGCAGGAAACAACCTTCCTGTCCCTATTCTTCTCTTCCATTCTTCCATCCCCAACCCCAGAGCAGGGCAATTTCCTGGTGTTGGAACTAGGAACCTCAGGAGCTACTTTGCGGGTGCTGTGGGTGACACTCAGAGGCACTACTGGCCCGAGAAAAGAACCAGTAAGCTGGGAGTTCACCATCCCCACAGAAATCACGCTTGGCACTGGTCAACAGGTAAGCTGCTGGGTCTGTAGTGGCCAACATGCCCAAGGAGTACCCTAAAGGCTCTGGCAAGCTCTGGGGGGAGAACTTGATGTCCAGTGTCCCCTGGAGGCATATTATATGGTAGGCCTTTCCAGAGGCCTGGTCTCTGGCTGTTAGGCCAGGTGGTTTGGGCAGGATGGATTGGTATGCAGTGGTCATGTTCCTAGAAGCTGGACTTTGTCAAATAGCTGAGGGATAACCGCCATGGAGGTCAGAGCCTCCCACTGCACTGTGGCCTGGCCTCTCTTCTTCCTCACTTGTGCCCAGTTTCCCTGATCTCCCCCAGAAACCTCACTTCCTGTTCCTACAGCTCTTTGACTTTGCTGCTGGCTGCTTGGTGGAATTTCTGGACCGGCTGAAGGTGGGATCCCAGCCCATCCAGCTGGGCTTCAATTTTTCCTTCCCCTGTCACCAGACAGGCCTTGACCAGGTAAGATGGGGGAGCCTTGGGAGCTTTCAGCCTATGGTGAGTTAGGAACTGGCTGCCAGCTCCCTTGATGAGCATCTCCTGGGGGAAGAGATTTATGTGGGAGGGAAACAGAGGGATGACAGCAGAGAGGATTAATTAATTGCCCCTTTTTGCTCCATCCCCAGAGCACCCTTATTTCCTGGACCAAAGGCTTCAGGTGCAGTGGTGTTGAAGGCCAGGATGTGGTACAGTTGCTGAGAGAGGCCATCCAGAGGCAGGGGGTAAGAAGAGGGGAAGGGTAGGGGGAATTTGGGTAAAGGAGATACCCTGGAGCTGGGAGTGCCAGGAATTCTATGAGGATCCCCAGCAGGACAGCGGGGCTGCTTGTGTGTGCATGCATGGAGGGTTGAATCCTGGTCCTGCTAATCTGCTAATTTTGACCTCTGTGAACTTGGGCAAGTGAATTCTGCAACTGAATCTCTGGGTCGTGTTTTTTTCCTCTGAAAAATGAGGGAGTTGGATTGGATCATCTGAAAGGTTCCTTCTAGCTCTAAATGGTGAACTATGAGCATGTAGCTAATTAGCCAGAAGAGATATTGTGCAATGGAAAGAACTGTGGATTTGGAGTCATGAGATTTGTGTCTGAGTCACCCACTTAACCACTATGTGACCTTAAGCTAACTATTGCCATCTCTGAGCCTTAATTTCCTCTTCTGTAAAACAAAGAGATTGAAATAGATGATGTCTGAGATGTCTATATAAGGTTAATACTTAAAGAAATTAATTCAGGCTGTTCACTGGAAGGTCAAATGCTGAAGCTAAAATACTTTGGCCGCATAATGAGAAGACAGGACTCATTAGAAAAAAACGCTGATGTTGGGAAAGATTGAAGGCAAAAGGAAGAGGGTGAGATGGATAGACAGCGTCACGGAAACAGCAAACATGAGCTTGGACAGATTTTGAGAGATAGCAGACGATAGAAGGGCCTGGTATACTTCATGGAGTCACAAAGAGTCAGGCATAACTCAACAACAATGTCTCTATCAGCTCTACTGTTGTAGTTATTACTCTGAGTATTTATCAGAATCCTACTATGTGCCCAGTCCTCTTGGAGGAGACAGAAATGATTAAGTCCTGCCCTGGAGGAGCTCACAATATTGGGGAGATAATATGCATGCAAAGCCTTCCTAACAACACCAAGCAGCCTTTGCTACAGGCCTGGGGAGTAATAGTCAGTGCTCTAGGGTTCAAAAGAGAAAGGCATCGTTGTGCTGGGCCAGCCAGACCCCTTCAGCCTCCTAGCCCTAAAATTCTCTAGTTATCTGGAGTTGAGCCTCAGACGACGAGCAGGGTCTAGACGGGCCCGCCAGAAGGGATGGCAGTGATGGGGGTGCAGACGTGATGTGCAGGGGATGTAGGAAAGAGAGCAGGGAGACCAGCCTGACCCTAGCTTGGTTAGACAGTGGTGTGAGGTGAAGGTATAAAAGTAAGGTGGGACTGGACTGTGTGCTGCTTCAGATGTCAAACTGAATTGTTTGGTTGTTACTCTGTAGGAGGTGGGTATATGACAAACACGGCATTTTAGAGAGGAAAGCCTGGTTGTATGCCCAGTGGAAGGAGGAGAGACTGGAGTTAGGAAGAATGGCTAGGAGATAATTATAGTAGTCTAGGCAAAAAGCTATGAGGGCTTGGCCTCGGATAGTGACTGGAAATAAGAAGGGTTGGGCAGATGAAAGAGAAAAAACTTTTATAAGACTTAGTGACTGATGAGACGTGTGTGAGTGGGTGGATGTGGGTGTAAGAAAGCAAAGTCAGAAACGATACTTGAGGTTTTTAGCCCAAGTGACCAGGAGAATGGTGATGCCATTGACAGGAAAAAGGAAGTTAAGGGGAAGAATGAGTTTTGGGGAAAAGCTAAGCTCCCTTTTGGACATGTTGAATTTGAGGTGCCAATGGGAGTCCAGGTTGAGATTTCTGTGCTCAAATAAAGGACTGGAGAAAGAGATAAGGAAGTTGGCTGGAGATAAGAGAGAGATAAGAAAGAAACCATTGCAGTGGATGACTTGGCAAGGGATGGGATCAGAAGGGAGGAGAAGGACCATTGGCTTTATAATACTGTGAGTTACCATATAGTAGCAATTTACAAGAGGACGCTAGTTTGATGATTCAAGAAGCCAGTGTGTTTGACAAATAGTAGAGCTAAAGAAAAAATGGGAGAGGCCACAGTAAGGGGGCCAAAAAGAGTACACAGGGGTAGGAGGAAATCTAGGAGAGGCTAGTATCATGGAAAGCAAGGCAGGAGAGGGTGGTTGGCAGTGTCAGTGATACAGAAATGTTAAGGAGAATGCAAGCTGAGAAAAGATAATGAGATCTGATGATTGGGGGTGTCACAAGTGACCATGGAGAGAAGGGTTTCAGTATGGTGATGGGGACTAAAGCCAAGTAGCTAGTTGTTGAGGCATGAATGATGCCTCATGGGAACTTAGGCTCACAAGCTGGGAGAGACCTTAGACTCTAAGGCTTAGAGTATCTTTAAGGAGGAAGAGAGGGTAACCACTCAATAGAAAAGTGTGGCAGTGAATGAAAGGATAGAAATAGAGTGGCTGCTCAAGGCATGGGGTTGGGTGGGGTGGGTAAGGCACCATTTAGAGAAGATTTTTTTTTCCAATATAAGCAAGATCTGAATGTGTTAGAAGGCAAAGGAGATGGTTCTGGTGCATCTCCACACTGGGGGTGGGGACAGTTGGTATGACTTCTTGGCATTGTACGAGAGAACATTCATCTTATAATTGGTAAACCTGATGTTTGTCTATTAAGACAGCTAGCTAGAAAGGGTCTACCTGTCTTCCACAGATGTCCTAAAGAGGAACAGTGCCTCTTGGGTGACTCATAATCTTTTCCACTGTTACCCATCATATCCATTCCATTTAATTCAACAAATATTTATTAAGGACCCCCTACAATGTGCAGGTACTGTTAGGCACTGGGGGTGCAAAGACCCAAATAGCAACGAAGACCCCTTCGCTTAAGGGTCTTAAAATCTTCAGGGGGAATAGAATATGTACACAGATATAAATAAAGGTAATTTAATTAAAGTAATCTAAGGATCTGGAATAAGACAGATCAAGAACAGCCTACAGTAGAAGGAAGTATGGATTTGAATAGATGGATGTGAGGAGGGAATACATTCTAGATGTGGAGCCATTCCTATGTAAAGGCATGGAGATGGGAAATGGATATTGTTGGCAGTCTAGCTAATTGTTTAGTTTGGCTGCAATGTAGAATTTATAAAGAAGAATGTTACGAAATGATGCTTAAAAGGTAGATCTGAACTGGATTTAAATAACTTTAAATGACTGACCGAGATCTCTGTATTTTATCTTTAGAGACCATAGGGAATCACAGGAAGAACGTTTTTGAGCAGGTAGCCGGACTTGCATCTTAAGAATATTAATTTGGCTGTTATGTGGAGGATGGATGGGAGAGGGGAGAAACTGGAAGCAGGGAGACCAATTAGGAGGCTATGGAAATAATCCAGGCAAAAGGGAATAAGGGCCTGAACTAGTGGGGTGCTATGGGAGTGGGGGGGAGAGAGGGAAATGGATGTGAGTGATGTGGAGGGGAGGGGGTAAAAAAGACAAGACTCAGCAACTGATTAGCTCTGGGTTTGAGGGAAAGTGAGTTTTATTCAAGAGTACAGAGCTAGGAACAGTGGATGAGAATTGCAAAGAGAAAAAATTTAGGCTTGAAGTCAGGAAAAGCATCCTGACAACAAAAGCTATTCCAAAGTGGAGCGGGCTGCCTCAGGTGTTGACTATGTCACTCCTCCATTGTGAGTGGAGAGAAGGGGATGAATGTGGGAGATGCAGTGGAGATATGACCATGACGCTTGTCAGCTGACCGGATATGGGAGATGAGGGAGAGGGAGTGCCAGGCACTGTGCTAAACAAGTACCTCATTTGACCCTCACCACAACTCAAGAAGGTAGGTGCTGTTTTTTATTCCCATTTTACAGTTAAGGAAACTGAGGCAGATAGAAGTTAAATGACTTGCCTAAGGTCACACAGTTGGTAAGTGTCTCAGGGAGAGGGAAGAATAGAGGATGATGCTGAAATTATGAAACTGGATGTCTGGAAGAAGTATTCTGCCCTCATCAGAATTAGGGGGAGTGTGGAGAAGGGATGAGTTTTGAACAAATATAATGAGCTCAGTTTGGATAGATTGACATTGAATCCAGCAAGCAGTTGGCAATGCTGAACTGGAGTTCAGGAGAGATTTTAGAACTGGAGATATAGATTTGAGAGGTATCTACATAGAGATAAGAAGTGAATCCATGGGAGCTTATGAGATCACCATGAGAGTTTAGAATAGAGCCTTAATGAGCAGGACATGGGTGTTAATCCAGCTGGGGAGACTCTGTCAGCTAGGTATGGCAAGCCCCAAGATAAGAGTGGTGTCATGGCAGCCAAGGGATTTATGCCTGGCTGCTGTCAGAACTGGCTTCACGGGCCATCTTTTTGTTTCAGCATCTGCTTGTTTAAGGAGCCCCATGCCTCCAGGCTCCTCCTATCCAGCCTTCCTACTCCTGCCAGAATAATCTTTGGTTTTTAAAACAGTCAATCAGTAAGCATTAATTCAATACCTACTATTTGCCTGGCACTGTGAACTAGATGCTGGGGATACAAAGATAAAATTGCCCTCATTCTCGCCTTTTACAGTTTGGTGCCAGTCTGTCTCATTTCCAGGTTTATTGAGAATCATACTCCTTCACACACTTGACATTCCAATCAAATTATCTTCCTTGCTATTCCTGAACAGAGCATTCATCTGCCATCTCTATCCATGCCTGGGTTATACTCCCGCCTCCCCTTCAGCCCCACAGAATCCCTAACTTCCTTCCAAACTAAGTTCAAGTGCCACCTGAAGCTTATCTCGATCCCTCCTGGTGCAAATCCTCCCTGTCCCCACCCCCATCCCCAGATGTTTTTTGTTCACTTTGTAAATATTTCGAGTACTTTTCTGTTTACAATTATTTCACCCCCAATAAAATGAATGCTTTTTGAGGTCAGAGGCTGTTTCATTTTTGCTTTTGTATCTCCACACCTAGCACAGTGCCTGGCACATAACAGTCCCATAATAAATGTCAATGGAATGTTGAATGAATTGATAGGTATGGGCGCATCATTTACTGGAAGGGACAGTAAAGATCATCTTGTCCCTGTCCTTTATTTACCGAGGAGGGAATGGACTCAGAGAAGTTACTTAAGTTGCTTAAAGTCCTAGACATCAGAGTCAGGATTTGAAGAGAGGTTTCAATACACTAGTCACACTTCTTTGCCTCTCCCTCAAGGCCCTCCACAATCCAGCACCATCCCATCTTTGCAGACATCTTATATTTCTCTCCTCCATGAACTTGTCTGTTCTGGTCATATTGGCTGACCATTTGTTCCCCAACTATGTCTCTATGCTTGTCAAATTACAATCTATTCTTTTTTTCCTTAACTGTAATATTTCATTTCCCCCCAATTTCATGTAAAAACAATTTTAACATTCTTCTTTTTTTTAAAGTTTGAGTTCCAAATTATCTCCCTCCCTCCCTTCTCCTATTGAGAAGGTAAGCAGTTTGACACAGGTTATATACATGTGCACTCATGCAAAACATTTCCATGTAAGTCATGTTCAGTCCATTCTTTAAAGCCCAACTTAAAAGCTACCTTCTCCAGGAAGTCCTCCTCAATCCTCAGGTCAGGAACAACTAACTTTCTGCCAAAGGGCACTCACTTCTGAATGTCTTCACTTATGACTTTAGATTGTAATATGGCGTTATCTGGGTTTGTGTCAGCTCCAAAGGCAGAACGAGGAGCAATGGGTAGAAGCTGTAGAGACAAGCTCTGGTCTGGTGTCAAGAAAAGCTTCCTAATGATGACAACTCTCTGAAAGTGGAATGGGTTAACTAGGCACTGAGTAGGTTCCCCATTCGAGGAGCTTTTCAGGCCTCTGCTCCAGGGCAGTTTGTTGAAGGGACACCTGTTCAGGTATGAGTTAGACTAGGTGAATAACAGAATCTCTTCCAATTCAGACACAATGCTCTGTAAACAGCAGGTGCCAAATAAATGTTGAATGAATGATGTATTAAATTTTATTGATTCCAAGAATGTGCATCAAAATTAGATTGCAAGGCGCAGTGGATAGAGCACCAGCCTTGGAGTCAGGAGGACCTGAGTTCAAATCCGACCTCAGACACTCGACACTTACTAGCTGTGTGACCTTGGGCAAGTCACTTAACCCCATTGCCTAGCCAAAGAAAAATAATTAGATTCCAGTCATGATATAGCACCAAGTGCCCAGAAATGTATCTGATGGGCAGTGGTGATGGCATCGTGTCTCCTCACTGTCTCCAGTCAGGCTCTGACCACCCTCTACTGACCTCTCTTTTCCCAGGCCTACAACATTGATGTGGTGGCTGTAGTGAACGACACAGTGGGCACCATGATGAGCTGTGACCCCAGGCCTCAGGCATGTGAGATCGGGCTCGTTGTAGGTGAGGATGCTTCTGCTCAGGGGGCTCGTGGGGGTGCCCATGCACCTGCAGATCCTGTAACCAGTCCCCTCTGGCCACAGACACAGGAACCAATGCCTGTTACATGGAGGAGGCCCGGCATGTAGGGGAGCTGGGGGAAGACCAGGGGCGTGTCTGTGTCAACGTTCAGTGGGGTTCCTTTGGAGATAGTGGGGCTCTGGAACCTGTGCAGACACCCTTTGACCTCCAACTGGACCAGGAATCCTTGAACCCTGGGACTCAGAGGTGATGCTGGAGTTTGGGGAGGATTGAGAGGCTTTGTTTTCTGTGTCCTAATCCATCCACCCCTCCCTAACACCTGTGCACCCTTTTGAAGAAGGTGAGCAAATGAATGTTAGTGCCAGGTCTCTTTGGGGGCGGGGCCTTGGTTTGTTGCATCTATTCCCTCCCACCCCAACACCCCCTCCACTCGAAGAGCTGAGTCCACTGTGCTCATTTTGTTTCCCTGCCTTGGGGACAAGCCTTGTGATGCCAGTGGTCCCTTTTCTGCTCTGGACCCCAGGTTTGAGAAGATGGTTGGGGGTCTGTACCTGGGAGAACTCGTACGCTTGGTGCTGATCCATCTGGCTGGCCAGAGGGCCCTTTTTGGTGGCGTCACCTCCCCTGCTCTGCTAACCCGTGGGTCTGTGCACATAGAGCATGTGATGGAGATAGAGGAGTGAGTTGGGGGAACACTGGGAGTCCCTGGCCTGGAGGGGAATGTGTATGTCATGGGGCGGGTGGGGGTAGGTGGGGGAGTGGGAATAGGGATTAAGGGCAGATGATCCATGGGGCATCCCTTCTATCTAATACTGACACGTGGCCCCTCAGCAGCACCCCGATTGCAGACCTGTGGTGATGAGATTTCAGGCCTGGACACCCCCAGTCACAGCTCGGTCCCTTCCCTCTTTAGCCCCTCTCACGGCAGGGCTCGGGCCCAAGCAGTGCTGCAGGGGCTGGGCCTGAACCCCAGCGCCCAGGACTATGAGCAGGTACAGCAGGTGTGTGGGGCTGTGTCTGCCCGGGCTGCCCGCCTCTGTGCTGCTGCCCTCACCGCCATCCTTGCCCGAGTGAAGAGCAACCAGGAGAGATCCCATCTGGGCGTAGCTGTGGCTACAGGGGGCCGTGTTTATGAGCAGCACCCCAGGTACATGGACTGGGGGGGTGAGGGATGCGGTAGGCACAAATCCTAGAATCGTGGGCCCTGGAGGTGGGAGTGTCTTTATGGGTGATCTGCTCCACCCTCTCATTTTACAGAGGAGAAAACTGAGAGCTAAAGAGGGGAAGAGATTTGTTCAAGGTCACATAGCTGATCAGAAGCAGGTGCAGGAGTTGAACCCAGGTCTGCTGTCACTGTTCCTTAGTTTTCCCCACCCCTAAAGTCATGACTGAAGCTTTGATTTGGTGGGGGAAGAAGAGGAGGATTGCTTAAAGACCTGTCACCCTAGTGGCAAGTGGAGTATGCAGTTTTAGTTCTGAAGCAGGGGTAGGGGCGCTAGGTGGCGCCATAGTGCACAGAGTGCCAGGCCTGGAGTCAGGAAGTCGCCCAATTCAAATCCAGCCTCAGACACTTTCAGGCTGTGTGACCCTGGGCAAGTCACTTAACCCTATTTGCCTCAGTTTCCTCATCTGCAAAATGAACTGGAGAGGGAAATAGCAAACCACTCCAGTAACTTTGCCAAGAAAATCCCAAATGGAATCACAAAGAGCCGGACACAACTAAACTAAACAACTAAAATTAAACTCAATGACAAGTGGGGGTAGGGGCTGCTATGTGGTAGAGGAGACTCTATTCCCAACCCTTCCACCCCCACCATGATCCCTTTCCCCACTGTTTTCCACCCAGTATCCTTCCCACCTGGGGGTCCCAGGCCAGCTCAGCCATTCCATTGTCTCATCTAGACAGATGAGGAATAATCAGTCAATCAACAATAATTTATTAAACACCAATTGTGTGCCAGGTGGATGTGCTAGGCTCTGGGGATACAAAAACAAGCAAACAAACAAACAACAAAACAGTCCATGCCCTCAAGGAGCTTACATTGGATCAGAGGAAACAACATGTACAAACATAAGTAAATATAAAAACTCTTCAGAGACACTGCACAGTGACTTGGGAGGGGGCAGGGAGTCAAGAAGTCTGGGTGCAGGTGATGATGGCACCAGCTGAGCCTGGAAGGGAGCTAGGGATTTGGAGAGCCGGAGGGGAGGAGGGGGGGCATTGCTGCAAGGTGGAAAGGAATGGAGACAGGAGAGAGGAGTTCGTGGACCAGGAATGGCTAATAGGCCAGTTTGGCTGGAATGAAGAGTGCCCGGAGGGGAGTAATGCGTAATAAGCCTGGAAAAGCAAGCCAGTGCCAAATTGTGAAGGGTTTTGAGGGACAGAGGAAGTTGTCTTTTATTCTAGAGGCAGTTAGAAGCCACCGGAGCTTTGGGAGGCAGGGAGGGCTGTAGCCAGGCCTATCTTTTAGGAGGATTACTTGGGAAGCTGGGTGGAGGATGGAGAGGGAAGAAACTGGAGGCTGGGAGACCAGTGAGGAGGTGATAAGGGTCTGAATTAGTGTTGGAGCTGGGTGAATGGAGAGGAGGGGCAGCTGTGACAGATGTTGTGGAGACAGGATTAACAACACTTGGCCAACTGGCTGGATCTTGCAGTGGGGAAGAGAGAAAGGCTGAGGGTGACTCAGGTTGAAAACTGCTAGAAGGATGGTGATAAACATGACTGGAATAAAGCAGGTGGGAAGAGCCATAGGTTTCAGGGAAAGTATGAGTTCTCTTTTTGCTGTATGAAGTTTGATGTTTCTCCTGGAACTCCCTGGTAGAAGTGATGGTCTCAAGATGGAGAATGAGACATACATTCTTATAAGTGGCTAGGGTGGGAATTTCTTTTGCTTGACTACATATGTGGTTTAAGGAGTTGGTTTTTTTTGTTTGTTTGTTTGTTTCTCCTAGGGAGGTGTGTGGTGTGTGTGTGGTGTGTGGTGTGTGTGTGTGTGTGTGTGTGTGTGTGTGTCTGTAGTGAAGGAGGGGGATGGAAGAAAAGAAATGATTGTTAATTGAAAAAACATTTTTAGAAAGAGATTTCTTGTCGGAAATGCCAATAAGTAGTTGGTAATGCTGGCTGAGCTCAGGAAAAAGACTATAGAGATGGATGTGTCGATCTGGGATTCATTCTTTGGCATAGAGGTGATCATTAAACCCATGGGAGTTGCTGAGGTCACCAAATGAAAGTGAAGAAGAAGAGAGGTACAAGGCAGAGCATTGCAGGGATATTCACAGTCTGGGGGCCTGACATGGATAATGTCATCAAAAGAGACTGAGAAGGAGCAGTCAGAGAGGTGGGAGGAGAACCAGAGGAGAGGTGTGTCGCAAAAACTCAGCAGAGAGGTATCTAGGAGGAGACGAAGGTCAGGGGTGCCCAATAATGTAGAAAGGTCAAGAAGCCTGAGGAACAATTAGGGACCTTGGGGTGGGTGGGAGAAGGGAAGTAGGAAGGAAGGATTTACTAAGCACATACTGTGCTAAGTGCTTTACAAATATGACCTCATTTAATAGTCACAATAACCCTAGGAGGTAGGTCCTACTGTTATCCCTATTTTACAGTAGAAGAAACTGAGGCAGACAGAGGTTAAGTGACTTGACTAGGGTCCAACATCTAGTAATGGTCTGAGGTCAAATTTGAATTCAGGTCTTCCTGACTACACCCCAGCGCTCCACCTACTGCACCTAAATGTGGAAAGCAGGGTAGTACTGTGCTGAGGGCACAGCAAATTTGGGCATAGATGAGGCCCAGTTTTCTCCTCAGGTCTCTTGTGTTCCAGGAAAAGAACACCCTACCCCAGGAGCCTGCCTGATAGAGCTGACGCAGCACTGAATATACAGGAGACCTGGTTTCAGACATAGGCAGCTGGTAGCAATGGATAGAGCACTGGGAATGGAGTCAGGAAGACTCGGGTTCAGATTTAGCCTCAGACACTAGCTTTGTGACCCTGGCCAAGACATTTGACCGCTCTTTGCCTCAGTTTTCCCATCTGTAAAATGGGTATAACAATAGCTCCTGTGAGGGAGAAGTCCTTGGAGGTGTGGGGGGAGGCAGTGCCAGGCTGAGAGCTTCGTCCTCTCCCTGGCCAGGTTCAGCACCATCCTGCAGCAGACAGTGAGGCTCCTGGCTCCAGATTCTGATACCACCTTTGTCCCCTCCGAGGATGGTGGAGGCTGGGGGGTGGCTGTGGTGACCGCTGTGGCCTCTCGCCTGGCCTTACATCGACATCACTTGGAGGAGACCCTGGCACCCTTCCGTCTGGACAGTGAACAGCTGAAGGCTGTGCAGGCCGAAATGCGGGAGGCCATGGTGCGGGGGCTCCAGGGCGAGGACTCCACCCTACCCATGCTGCCCACCTATGTCTGTGCTACACCTGATGGTACTGGTGAGTGTGCCCGATGGCACTGGGGAGAGTGTTGACCCCCCAGGACACAGGGCATGGGGGCCCAGAAAGGAGCAGTGGGCATTTCGTGTCTGCTCCCTACTTCTGAGGCCCCTGAAATCCTATGGTGATGACAGGAGATTGTGAGGGGGTCTGGACTTCTGGTTGGGGGTCTCCCATGCCTGTGGTCTAAAGTGCCCCTCCTTGGGCTCCTGAGGCTGTGGCTTGTTTTGCAGAAAGGGGCGACTTCCTGGCTCTGGACCTTGGGGGCACTAACTTCCGGGTACTCTGGGTGAAAGTGGGCAGTAGGAGCGAGGGAGGTGTCAAGATCACCAACCAGGTCTTCTCCATTCCTGAGAGTGTGACCCAGGGGACTGGGCAGCAGGTACCAGTCCCGCCCCCTAGCCATCACCTTTACCAATGGTTTAGGCCCACATTCCTTTTCCCAGGCTGGAGGCTGGGGCTGGGTTGGGCTGGGGGGTGGGTGGGAGGAAAGGGCAAGGTAGGGGAGGGGGAGAGAAGAACTCTGGCCCAGTTTTCTGAACCTGGTCTTCCTCTCTTACCCCTGAAGCTCTTTGACCACATTGTAGACTGCATAGTGGACTTCCAGAAGGAGCATGGTCTGAGTGGACAGACCCTGCCCTTGGGTTTCACCTTCTCCTTCCCCTGCAAACAAGTTGGCCTGGATCAGGTAAAGAGACTTGGGAATGTGGAGGGAAGGGATCAGGGGAGACAGAAACAGCAGCAACAGCAGCAAGGACAGGCTGGGAAAGGGTGGAGGGTGAGACAGGACTAGGAAGAAAAAATTAAGCTTCTGGAACTGCCTCATGGCACCCAGAAGCTGGGGTTATGGGCCTCCTACTTACTACTTTGTTGCTAATTAAACCATTTAAACTTAGCTTCTCCAAATATTGTATCTTGGATCATTCTACCATCTGTGTGTCTCAGTTTCCTTTTCTGTAAAATGACTAGATTGGTCTTGATGCTCTCTGAGGTTCCTTCCAGTTACAAATCCTGTGAACTCAGACTTCTCTTTCCCCTTCCCCATTTTTGTCTAATGCTTTTGAACTACCTTTGGAAAAAAAAATTGCCTGCAGATAGCTCTGTTTACCCCAGCTTGTTTCTAATTCACTCATTCTGGACTCATCATCTGGGCTTGGCTTCTGAAAGGGCCAACTTGTTATCTTTCCTAAATATTTTGAAACCTTCCAGCTAATGAAATTTAACTAGATTGTGAAGTGGAAAAGTATAAATGTAACTTGGAGGAGAGACAAGGTCTTGGGGTGCTGACACTGACCTTCTGTGGACAGGTCACTCTGCATGGAGGGTGTTGGGACTGTGGAAGGAATTAGTCTTTGATGTATCTGATCTGTGATCTGTCCTGAGCCCCCTTGACATTTATGTCCTGACTTGCAGGGTATCCTCTTGAGCTGGACCAAAGGTTTTAAGGCATCAGACTGTGAGGGCCAGGATGTCGTGTCCTTGCTTCGAGCTGCCATCAGACGCAGACAGGTAGGGCTTCTATGGGTCGGGGGGAACTTGAATGGGGAACCCAGGAGTCCTCATCTGGTAAGGACATACGGGGGCTCTCACTTTGGGGATGCTAAGAGCTATTTCATCTAGGGAGAATGGAGGACCTGCTCTGGTTGGCTAGAGAACCTTTCCTGGGGGGTGATTCAGGGTTTCCCACGGGATTGTTGAGGGGCAAGTTTTGGGGAGGGGGTCTAATCTACCATCCTGGGAGCCCTGAAGTCCCCTTAGCTGGAACACAGGTTTCACTGAAGGCAAGGACATTGCTCCCTGCTTCTGGGGAGGGTCCTCTTTGCCAGAGGCTGTAGGCCCAGCATTGGTTGCCATGATGACTGTTGCCTGACAACCGGTGGCCTTTTGTGCACAGGGAGTGGAGCTGAACGTGGTGGCCATTGTCAATGACACAGTGGGGACCATGATGTCCTGTGGGTATGAGGACCCCCACTGTGAAGTCGGACTCATTGTAGGTGAGTGCACGAGAGTCTTCATAGGCTCTGTGGTAAGCATCCTTTCCTTACCCCCACATTCCCTGATCTGCAGCCCACTGCTCCTAACGACTGAAAGGCCACTTGTCAGTCATTTTGTCTGCAAGCTCTTTCTGAGCCCCTTCTTGGTAGCCCCCTGAAGAGTGTAAAACACTGTCTCCGCCCTCAGGGAAGCTCCCGTTTGCTGGGGTGGGGGGAGGGAGACAAGACTCTCACACCTGTAAAAATGGTGGAAGAATTGACTGGGAAACTTCCTGGTACTTGAGTGTAGTGGTACTGGCAGTGAAAGGTCAGAGAAGGGAGGGATCTGTGTGGGTTGGACTAGACAGGGAAGGCTTCATGGAGGAGGACTCTTGTTGGATAAATCATAAAATCTTAGAGTCCAAGTGCTGGAAAGGTAGCGTAGGAGTTATGTAGCCCAGGCTCTCATCCCGTGCAGAAATCTCTTGTATAGTGTGTGTGTGTGTATGTGTGTGTGTGTGTGTGTGTGTGTGTGTGTGTGTGAGAGAGACAGAGACAGAGACAGAGACAGAGACAGAGGGAAGGAAGGAGAGAGACAGAGACAGAGAGAAAGAGAAAGAGACAGAGACAGACATGGAGAGAGAGACAGAGAGAGAGAGACAGAGAGAGAGAGACAGAGAGAGAGAATGAGAGAACTTCAGGCCTTGCTCAAGCCCTTCTGGTGATAGAAAGCTCTCCCTGTTGGAGCAGCCCATTCCATTTCTGGACAGCTCTCATCATTACAAAGTTCACTGTGTGGAACTGGGTGAGGTCACATTTGCTTTTATTGTCTCTGTTTGTACCCCTTGCTCCTAGTTCTACCCGCTCTGGCTACCCAGAACCAACCTCGTCCAGCGTTTCCATGACAGCTCTTGGGCTATTTGGAAAGACTGGCCCTGGTCTTCCTTTGTTTGGCTAAAGAGCACTGAACAGTTAGTTCCTTTATCCAATCCTCCCGGGGCATGGTTCCTTCTCACACCCTGCCCCTCCATCCTATTGGCCCTTCTCCACTTATGCTCACTACTTGTCAATCTCTTTCCCAAACTGTGGTGTCCAGAACTGAACAAATAAGACCCTCCGTCTCTCAGCTCTGGGCATCCTCTATGGCTGTCCTCCATGCCTGGAACATTTCCCTTCCCCATCTCCACTGATCTCTGGCTTCCTTCAAGTCCCAGCTAAAATTCTACCTTCGACAAGGAAGCCTTTCCCCATCCCTCTTAATTCTGGTGCTTTCTGTTAATTATTTCCTATTTATCCTGTATATAACTTGTTTGTATAGATGTTTGCTTGTCTCTCCCATTAGATTGTAAGCTCCTTGAGGGCAGGGATTATCTTTTACCTCTTTTTGTATCAGGAGCAGTTAGCACAATGCTGGGCACAAAGCAGGGCAGAGGACAACAATACTTTTATTATTCTTCCATCAGATCTTTCTTAATATATCCTGAAGTCACATTAGCTTTTTTTGGGGGGGGGGTGGGGGAGGACTTCTACATCTCACAGATGATCCATCTTGCATTTGTAGTCCACTAAAACTCCCAGGTCTTTTTCACACAAACTTTTATCCAGCCACATCCTATATTTGTGTGGTAGATTTTTTAAAAAAAACTTACATGCAATTACATGGTCCCTTATTAAATTTCATTTTTATTAGATTTGGTCTATCATTCCAGCTTATGGTTTAAAAAAAAATCCTGATTCTGTCGTTAAACATGGCAACTATCCATCAGCAGTTTTGATAAGCATGCCATTTTTACCTTCATCCAAATATTTGAATAAAATAAAAACGCTGATCAAGTCAAGGCTAAGGCCAGAGAGCCCTAAGGCGCCACACAAGAGACTTGGCCAGTCAGAGGTTGACACCAATCTCCTAATTAACTCCTGTGGCCAGTTGTTCAACCGTCTGTGAGTGCACCTAATTGTACTATCATTTAAGCTAGCCCTCTCCTCATCCACAAAGATAACATGCCAGAGTCTCTCAAATGCCTTGCTAAAATACTTACTCAATAGATCTAAGGAGCCAGTCTCCTGGTCAATCGAAGGCTAGTAACTGTTCAAAAAAAGGAAATGAATTGAATCTGGCATTATTTGTTTTCAATGAGCCTAACCTGGCTCTTCGTGATAGCTTTTGCCATCATCTGAGTGCTGGCCTATCACCCATTGACTGACTAATCGATTCTAGACTTCTGCCAGGGGTTGACTTTCAAGGTCAATGGCCTCTAGTTTCTAGAACCCATCTTTTTCTGGGGAAAAAAAGGTACATTATTTATCCATTTTCAGTCCTGTGGACTCTCCTGTTTTTTCATTATTCCTGAAAGATAACTGGTAACTGTTCAGCAGTTACATTTTCAAGCTCTGTCAGTACTCTGGGGTGTAATTTTTTTCAGTCCAGGAGACAAACCCATTTAGAGTAACGGGGTGTTCCCTTACATTTATTTCACCTCTTAACCATATTTGTGCTATATTTCCCAGTCTGAAGGTCATTCTCCTTGACAGAGAAAACAGATACCAAATGGTAGTTAATTCATTTTACTTTCTGGCTGTTATCTGTTTATCGCCTGCCCATCCACTGGTCTTATCCCATCCCTGTTTCTTCTTGTCCCCAATATAACTTTTTAAATAACCTTTGTTATCCCAAGCATTCATCGTAGGCCTCAGCTTGCTCTAGTCCGGGACATAGCTTTCTGTATATCAAGGACCCCTCTGGCAGTCTGGTGAAGCTGATATGTCTTTTCTCTGGATGATGTTTTTAAAGAATTGAAGGAAATGCTAAATTTTATTTACAGGTTAGTGAAAAGAAAGGTGTAATTTTTTTCCCCATCCAAAGACACAGGCCTCCTGAAATCTATCCATAGACCTCCCCCCCCGCCCCCCCCCCCAAGCCTGTTTCATGGTCCTGAGGTTAAGAATCCCTTTGTCGGTCTTTGGCCTTTCTGACACTGTTTCTACAAGTCTTGCTGCACTTCTGTATTTGTCCTCAGTTATATGCCCTTGCTTTCTCTCTCTCTCTTTCTCTTTTTTTTTTTATTTGAGCTCATCATATAACCTCTCCATGTAGTCATAAAGGAGCCTCCAAAGCCTTTTTAGATGTTTCCCTCTTTCTTTTCTCTTTGGGATAATAGAAAGTTGCACTGTCAGAATTTCATCCTTGAACCTCCTGTTCTTCTTGAACTAGTTTCCTTTTAGGATCTAAGGCCAAGGAGTCATATTTTTCCTTTTTTCTGAACTCTTTTAAAATTCATTCCCCTAAAGTCTAAATCATGGATTTAGAGCTAGAAAGTACCTTAGAGAGCCTCTATATTAGAGGTGGTGTCTTGCCAGTTAAGTATTTTGCCAGGGTCACAGAGCTAGTGTCTGAGGCTGGATTTGAACTCAGGTCCTCCTGACTCCAAGGCTGGTGCTCTATCCACTGCGCCACCTAGCTGCCCCCCAGAGGTGGTGTCAAAAACACATTGCAGGGGGCACCATAACCAAGTGAGGCCCAAACCAGATGAAAATGTAATTCGGAAATATTTAACAAAATAAATAAAAATACAATATAATGTGGATGATATTAATATGTGGTTTTCTAAGTCCATATGTGTCCCACAGGAATCCTTAAGTGCAGTTTAGTGGCCCCCTTTTCTATTTGAGTTTGACACCACTGATCTAGTTCAACTTCCTCATTTTGCAGAAGAAGAAACTTTTGAAACTAGGAAAGTGGTGAAGTGAACAGAATTCTGGACCTCGGGTTAAGAAGATACAGGTTCAAGTCCCGTCTCTGAGACTTACTAGCTATGTGACCCTGTATGCCACTTAATAGATTTGATGTCTTATTGATCCCCTTGCATTAAGATGTTAAATTAGATTTATTGTCAGCAAAACTACCACCCAGGTCTGAGGGCTACTACCACTAGCTACTACTACCCACTACCACTTGTTTTTGCCTGGCCCAAGCTAAAGTTGACAGGTTGGACTTGGCCCATGGGTGAGGCTTGCCAGACTGTGTTCTATGCATTGGCATATAGATGCGGGCATAAATATTTTTCCTCACCCTTTGCTGAGGTACTTCCTCTGTCTCAATTAGTTTAAATAAAGGTAGACTGAGGTACAGACTCTGAGAGAGATCAGTTTACTAACAGTGACATGTGTCACTATTGACAAAGCTGGTTGGAGGGACAACCTCAGGAAAGCCAGCGACCCCCCAGAGAAGGAAAGGACCCTCTTTATTAACACACAAGAAATAAGGGGGCTTGGTGGGCATGGAGAAAAGGGGATAGGTTGTACGACTGGGGCAAGAACTTTATGATTGGCTGTACTGAGAAAGGTGGGCTGGCGTTCAGGTGAGGCTAATCATGCCACCCTCTAGCAATTAAGGAATGCTAATTGTTTTACAGGACCCATGTGGATCTGGTAGTCTTTGCTAGGACATCAGAATGAACAGACTTGCTTTCTCCTTGGAATAGATAAAACCTTCCTTAACTACACAAAGACAGGAAAGGGCAGATGACATATCTTTCGGGGATGGTAATTTTATAGGGCTACACAAACATATCCGTGAAGTATCCTAGGGGAGACCAGCATGAGAGATAATAACCTTTCTTTTAAGCTAACTTTAAGGTAACTGAGAGGGAGAACTAGATTCCTGAGCTCAGATCAAGGATGTAGCAATGTGGCTTGAGCAGTCATTTAAAATAGGGCGGTAATACAGAATAGCATCAATGACAGAGTAGAATCAATTATCAAATGGTAAAAATCAGCTTAATATCTTCACCTCTACAGAATTATTGGCCACCTCCTCCATTGTTGTACACCTTCCTGAGCCATCACTGATGTTTCTCACTTTCCAATTTAGTGGGATAGGACTTAGTAGGCAGGAGGTATAGTGGATAAAGTATTAGACTTGAAATCAGGAAGACGCAAGTTCAAATCCTGCCTCAGACACTTAGTAGCCATGTGGCCTGGGCAAGTCACTTAGCCATTCTCTGCCTGTTTTTTTCATCTGTAAAATGGGGATAATAGTACATCTTTCCCAGGATCATTGTGAGGATAGAATGAGACAATATTTGTAAAGTGCTTCACAAACCTTAAAGAGCCATATAATTATTATTACTATTGTTGTTTTTGTTGTTATTGTTCTTAGGGATGTGGAAAAGAGGAAGGAGTGAACATAGAGAGAGAAATTATAAACTACTCCAGTTTTTTGTTTGTTTATTTTTTAGAAAAGTAGGCTGCAGATCAGTAGTTGGGCCAGGTTAGTAGAGCCAGCCACAGAGTTAGTTTATCGTCATGTTTGGGCAGCTAGGTGGTGCCATAACACACAAAGCTCTGGGCCTAGAGTCAGAAAGACATCTTCATGAGTTCAAATCTGGCCTCAGATTTGATACTGTAAGATACTACTTACTAGTTGTGTGATCCTGGGCAAGTCACTTAACCCTGTTTGCCTCAGTTTGTCATCTGTAAAAATGAGCTGGAGAAGGAAATGGCAAACCACTCCAGTATCTTTGCTAAGAAAACCTCAAGTAGGGTCATGATGAGTTGGATGCAACTGAAACAAGTGAATAATAACAACAAAGCTCGTGGGATAGGCGGACTGCAGGGGAGTGAGTGGGTTGGAGGGCAGTATGGAAGTAGCAATAGTTGGAAGGAAGTTTGTAGAGGTATAGGGTCGGACTGACTTGTGGAAGGCCTTGAATGCCAGGCTTCAGAGTTTAGATTTGATCATGCAGGAGCCACTGGAGATTTGTGAGGAGGGAGGTGTTGGTGTGACACGGTCACACCTCTGTGTTAGGTCCCACCTGTATATTAGGAAGATGCTTTGGTCAGTGTTTGTAGGAGGGACTGGAGAGAGGAGAGCCCAGAGGCAGGCAGCATTTTATACTGGTTCAGATGAGGACAGATAGGGCCTGAATTAAGCTGGGGCTGTGAGTGGGTAGCAGAAAGAACAAATCAAGTAGACATAAAAAAGGGATGTCTTCCTAATAACTTGACCTTGAAGTTGATTTTCCTCCACTTCTAGTCTTATCTCTCACTATTCTTCTATGTAGAGCCTAGCCTCTAGAGCCCAACCAAAAACTCTTCATTGTTCTCTGAGCATACTAGCTGGTCTCCCATTTCCATGGAATAGACCAGAAAAGCATTTATTAAGTACTTATTTTGCCTAAAGCATTCTGCGATGCTCTGGGAGTACAAAACAGAAAAGTGAGAGAATCCCTGCTCTCAGAGACCTCAGATTATAATTAGGGAAGTTAATACATGTAAGAAAATTCAACAGCAGAGAAGATGGAAAGCCCTGGCTCTTCTTAGGGTACAGTGGCAGGGCAGATGGTAGTCTCCTATCTTACTGGGAGGACTGTCTTCGAAGCAAGGTTGGCTAGAGCCAGCTCAAACTGGCTCATGAGAACTGATTGTTAAATTTTGAGTGTGAACATTTTACATCTTGGAAATTGGTAAATGCTACAAATCAGGACTTTATTGATTGTTTTGCTATTTGTCTAGACTTAAGAAAGTGATGTTAATAATGTAGGTTAAATTTAAAAGTGTGTCTGGTATACATCTCCCTCCCCGTCCCCTCATAGAGCTGGTTGTTAAACATTAACCAGCACATTTGCCCTGCATTCAGTGTCTTGGGCAGGGGTGGGGAATCTGTAGTTGAATCCAAACCAAACAGTTTGGATTCAGTCAAAGGGCCACATTTGAAGACTTAGAGGGCCACAGATTTCCCACCCCTGGCTTGGGCCTACAACCATTGGGAAGGGGAGACCTTGGTGGGAGTTGAGTAGGAGGCAGGCTGGGGTATTGAAGGAAGGGCTCCCTGCCTGTCCTGGTTAGCTCCATCCTTTAGTACCTTAGTCAGTGGGATCGCTATGCCTTTGATATGCTGTTTTCTTTACCTGGATAACCCTGACACCTCCATAGAATCACAAAACCATTGAATTTCAGAATTGAAAGGGACCTCAGACTCTATCTAATGTGGTAATCCACACCTGGCCAAGATTTGCTTTCACACCAACAAGTGGCTGACCTGTCTTCCCTTAGAGACTTTTTAGTGACTACCTTCCAGGCAGTCCATTACAACTACGAGCACCTCTGATTACCAGGAATTTTCCTTATATCAAATCCCCTCTCTGCAGCTTCTCATCATTGCTCCTAGTTTGGTCTCTGAGGCCAAGCAGAAAGAGTCTGATCTCTTTCATGTTGAGAAATCACATGCCCCCAAGTCTTCTCTTTTCTAGACTAAGCATCCATAATGACTTAAACTGATCCAGAAGGATGATCTCAAGACCCTACAGCATCCTGGCTGCCATCCTCTGGATATTTACTAGCTTGTCAATTTTCTTCCTAAAATGTGGTATCCAGAGCTAAAGATTGTGCTAGGTGTGGTCTCACCAAAGCAGAGTATCTGAAAATGACCCAAGGTTTCAATGGATTATAAACTCAATAAAAATTAACATGGCAGCCAAGAAAGCTAATATGATCATGGCAGCTAGGTGGCACAGTGGATAGAGTGCTGGACTTGGAGTCAGTTAGATCTGAGTTCAAATCCAGCCTCAGACACTTACTAAATGTGGGATACTGGGCAAATCACTTAACCTCCATCTGCCTCAGTTTCCTCAACTGCCAAATGGGGATAATAAAAGCATCTACAGCCTAGGCTTGCTGTGAGGATAAAAAGAGATAATATCTGTAAAGTGCTTTGCAAACTTTAACGTGCTATATAAATGCTAGTCATTATTTCTTAGCCAGCATTAAGAGAGGCAGGCATGGTGGCCAGGCCTAGAAAAGAGATAATCCTGTTGTGCTCTGCCCTCATCAGATCCTATCTGGAAGGTCCAGTTCACATTTTAGGAAGGATGCTGATAAACTAGAGAGTGTCCAGAGGAGGACTGCTGGGGTGGCTCAGGATGTAAGGATCATGTCAAGATAAAAGAAAGTGGGAATGTTTCACGTGGAGAAGAAAAGGCTGGGGAGGACATATTAGCTGCTTCTCTTCTTGGAAAGACTATCTGCACAAGAGGTGTTACACTTGTTCTTCTTGACCCTGGAGGGCAGAACCAGGAACAACGGATGCTCCTAGGCTACAAGTTGTATGGGGGCAAATTTAGGCTGGAGGAAAGGAAAAACTTCCTTACTAAGGAGAGTTTTACAGTCAAAGGAGAACAGGCTGGCTCTGAAGGGAGGGGTTCTCCTTCAGTGGATGTCTTCAAGCGAAAGCTCATCTGATATGCTGAAGGGATTCCTGTTGAGACTTTCTAGGCTGGGAGGTCCCTTCTAACACAGAGATTTTTATGATTCTGAGTACAGTGGGACTATAACCTCCCTAGTCCTAGATGCTATTACTCTCTTAATGTAGCCTAAAATCACATTAGCTTTTGGGCTACTATATCTTAATATTGTCTCATGTTTAGCTTTGTAGCCCACTGAAACTCCTGGATAATTTTCCCACAAACTGCTATCATAGTCATACAATCCCCATCTTGTACTTGTGAAATTGAATTTTTCCCACTTAATAGTGTTTTATTTTTTCCAATTACATGTAAAGATTGTTTTCAACATTCACTTTTGTAAGAGTTTGAGTTCTGAATTTTTCTCCCTCCCTCCTTCCCTTCCCCTCTCCCCAAGACAGCAAGCAATCTGACATAGTTTATGCATGTACAATCACATTAATCATATTTCTACATTAGTCATGTTGTGAAAGAAGAATCGAAACAAAAAGGAAAAACCACAAGAAAGAAAAAACAAACAAACAACAAAAGTGAAAATAGTATGCTTTGATCTGCATTCAGACTCCATAGTTCTTTCTCTGGATATGGATAGCGTTTTCCATCATGAGTCCCTTGGAATTGTCTTGGATCATTGTATTGCTAAGAAAAGCTAAGTCTATCATAGTTGATCATTGCACAACGTTGTTGTTACTGTGTACAATGTTCTCCTGGTTCTGCTGATTTCATTCAGCACCAGTTCATGTAAGTCTTTCTAGGTTTTTCTGAAATCCTCCTGCTCATCATTTCTTAGAGCACAATAGTATTCCATTATATCCATATACCACAACTTGTTCAGCCATTCCCTGACTGATGGGCATTTCCTTAATTTCCAGTTCTTTGCCACCACAAAAAGAGCTTCTATAAATATTTTTGTACATGTGGGTCCTTTTCCCTTTTTTGTGATCTCTTTTGGGATACAGACCTAGTATTGCTGGATCAAAGGGTATGACAATTTTATAGTCCTTTGGGCATAATTCCAAATTGCTCTTCAGAATGATTGGATCAGTTTACAACTACACCAACATTGCATTAGTGTTCTAATTTTCCCACATCTTCTCTAACAAAATTGAATTTTTGAACCTAAGTGAAAGACTTTACATTTAATCCTACTAAATTTCATCTTATTAGATCTGGCTTAATAACAGGCTTCTAGCCTGTTAAGATTTTTTTTTTGGACCCTGAATCTACCACCCAAAGTCATATCTATCTCTCCCAGCTTTGCATCAGCTGCAAATTTGATAAGCATGCCGTCTCTACCTTTATTCAAGTCAAAATATTAAAAAGCATAGGTCCTAAGGCATATTTCTGTGGCACTCCATTAGAGATGTCCCTCCAAGTTGACATCAAGCTATTAATGGTAACTCTTTGGGTCTATCCTAAATCACCTAACTGTTCTCCTTCTTGTCTATCCTGTGCCTTTCCACCTCGACCATAAGGATAACATGAAAGACTAGATAGTTGGCTGAATTATCCACCAGCCTAATAATGGCATTAAGAAAGGGAAATAAGGCTAACGCAGTTCTCAGTGAAGCCATTCTGTCTCTTTGTGATCACCATCTCCTTTTTTATGTGGTTTACTAGCTATTTAAATTTTTTTTGCCAGAATCTAAGATGAGCATGGGCAGCTAGGTGATGCAGTGGATAAAGTGCTGGGCCTGGTGTTAGGAAGACTCATCTTCCTGAGTTCAAATCTAGCCTCAGATACCTGCTAGAAATGTGACCCTGGACAAGTCACTTAACCCTGTTTGCCTCAGTTTCCTCATCTGTAAAATGAACTGGAGAAGGAAATGGCAAACCACTCCAGTATCTTTGCCAAGACAACCCCAAATGGGGTCATGAAGAATTAGACATGACTGAAATGACAGAACAAAAAAACAAACAAAACAAAAAAAAAAACCAAGACAAGCATGCTTATAAGACAAGTTTACAGATTCTATTATATTCCCTCTCTTTGAAAATTGGGTTAACTTTTGCCCTTCTCAGGTGTAATGGCACCTTTTTCAAAGTTCATTGATGGTGGCTCAACAATCACATCTGTTTTCTCCCCCTTCCTCCCCACCCCCCTCCCCAAGATGGAATGCAGTCTGATATAGGCTATACATGTACATTCCTATCGAGCATATTTTCACATTAGTGATGTTGTAGAGAAGAATTGGAACCAATGGGAGGAACCACCAGAAAGAGGAAATGAAACACGATGGAAGAAAAAAAATAGCAAATAATATGCTTCAAAAGTTTTTGTTTTTGTTTTGTTTTTTAAGTTTTAGATTATGTGGCAGGTTTAGGAAGACAAACCAAAGAAGAGATCCATAAAACATTTCAAAGAAAAAAAATCACATCTGCCAGTTCTTTTAGCATCTTGGACTCATTTGAGCTGGTTGGATTGAACTGCTCAAGAGCAGCTAAAGGCTTTCTTCTTATCCCCATCTGTTTCCTTGGTTTGCAGTTTCCTATCAGCTATTTTTGTCCTCTCATCTCCAGTCCAAAGATCATTCTTCTTGGTAACAAAACAGAAGGAGAACAATGGTTCTCTCCTCTGTTATTCCATCCGCCTCCAAGCACGGGTCTTTTCCCCTCCTTGACTCTCCCAACACCACCAACACCACCCCCCCTCTTCGTTGTTTAGAGTTCCTCACCAACCTCTCTTCATTCTGGTATTATCTGGGTTATTTTATTTTTATTTTGGGTTATCACTCTAGATGTTAATCTTCAAGGACCAACACTTTTTTTTTCATATTCCTCTTCTAATACCATTTTTGTATTACTTTCCTCATCTAAAGGCATTTTTGAAAAAATCTAAGTTGGTTGATGCGTTCCTGTGCATCCATATTGGCTTATTTGAACAACTTCCTTTCTTTCTCTTCATCAGAATTGTTACTGTTTATCTCTTCAGGATGTCATTTTAAAAATGTTTTATGGAGGCCTTTTGTCTTTAGATCGCAGTCATTTCTGAAAAACAAAAACAAAACAAAAAAACACACCACTTCATCTTCCCTCCAGTTGAACGCTCCCTTGTAACAAAGAAAAATTATCAAGTAAAAATACTTGATAAAGTGACCACATCTGACATTCAACCTTGGTAGTCCTTTGCCTGTCTGTTGGGAGTTAGGAAGTAAGTTTCATTTTCTGTTTTCTTTTTTCTTTCTTTTTTTTTTTCTGCTAGGCAACGGGGTTAAATAACTTGCCTAGGGTCACACAGTTAGTAAGTGTCAAGTGTCTGAGGCTGGATTTGAACTCAGGTCCTCCTGACTCCAAGACTGGGGCTGTATCCACTGTGCCACTTAGCTGCCCCTCATTATCTGTTTTCTAAGACCATCTTTGGTTTTTCAGTTACTCAGAGTTTGACTTCCTTTTAGTGATCTTTTCAGTTGAGTTGTTTTAGTTGTGTGTATTCTCTTAGTTCTACTTATTTTATTCTGCATCAGTTCATATAAATCTTTCTATGCTTTTATGAATTCCTTGTATTCATAGTATCTTACTCAAAATACTCAATACTCAAATGGATCTGTCATAGTCATCAATTTGGAAATCCCCTCCAAAGATGCAGATTGCACTGCATCTGTGCCTACCTCTCCTATGTCATTCTTGTCTATGAACTCCCATAAGTTCCTCCTATGGGGACCACCTCACATGTCGGAACTTTTATCCTAAATTTGACAAACTTCCAAACCCCACAAATGACAATCATTTCCATATACAAATAACACAAAAAGAGGATTGTGCAGCTCCTCCCCCTTTCCCTTTTCCTCCCCTTCCTCTTCTTTCTCCTCTTTTCTTTCTTCTTCCATTTTGGCTTCAAGATCAGGAAGTTTGCTTGTTATCACTTGAGACTATTCCCTCCCAGGTGTTATCTTCTCTTTTAACACTGCTCCCCATCCCCATCTGCTTGCCAGTTAGATTGGATGAATTTCTGTTTGTGTGTGTGTGTGTGTGTAGGTTCAACCCTCCTTTGTTTATAATAAGAATGAGGTTCATCTGATGCTTACTCCCTCCAGCCTCTTCCTCATGTATGTGTGTATACATATGTACATACATATGTACATACACACACATATATATATATACACTCTTCTCACATACTACAGTTGTGAGAAACAGTAAGTTCTACCTCCTTACTCCTCCTTCCTACTTAGTATATTCTTCTCTTAACCTTCCCTTTTCTTTCCTCTCTTCAAACCCTCAAAATAGAACCAATCCACCTCCAGGATTTTTGTCTTTCTTTTTTTCTTTCTTTCTTTTTTTTTTTAACTCTCATTACCCTTTGACGACATTAAGGTCCTGAAGGGACACTTCTTTGTCCTTCCCTTACTAGGATGTTAGCCCTTCATCATCACATAGCACCTTCAAATTGCTCAAATAAATTTACCTTTCTATGTTTCTCTCTCTTTTTTAAAAATTTTTAAATTTTTATTTTTAGGCAATTGGGGTTAAGTGACTTGCCCAGGGTCACACTGCTAGTAAGTGTCAAGTGTTATGTGTCTGAGGCCACATTTGAACTCAGGTCCTCCTGACTTCAGGACTGGTGCTCTATCCACTGCACCACCTAGTTGCCCCACTTTCGATGTTTCTCTTAAGCACTGTGTTTGTATCTCAAAATTCCTAATCAGCTCTGGTGTTTTCATTAGGAATGCTTGAAGGTTCTCTAGGTCCAACCTGCTCCCAGATTAAACTCAACTTTGTAGGGTAAGGTATTCTTGGTTGTAAGCCTGTATCTTTTGCCTTTTGGAATATTGTCTCCTAAGATCTCTTCTTGTTTATAATAGAAGTTGCTAGGTCTTGTGTGATCTTTATTGTGGTCCCTGGGTATTTGAACTCTTTGTTTCTGGATGATTGTAATATTTTTTCTTTGATGCAGAAAGTCTGGATTTTGGCTATATTTCTGGAACTTTTATTTTTAGGACGTCTTTTAGGAGGTGATTGGCAGATTCTTAGATTCTTTCTATTTTCACTTTGCCCTCAGGATTTAATAGATCTGGGTAGTTTTCATCTATGATTTCTTAAAATATAGTATCCAGGCTTTTTAAAACCATGGTTTTCAAGGAGTCCATTTTCACCCCTGATGATTCTTAAATCATTTCTCCTTGACTTGTTTTCCAGATCAGTTGTTTTCAATCACAGATAACTAACATTTTCTCCTATTTTTTCAGTCTTTTGATTTTGTTCCATTTCTGCTGTTTTGAGGAGTTGCTGATTTCTGTTTGATATATTATAATTTTCAGGGATTCCATTACTTGGGCAAAGGTTTTCATTTTCTGTTCTACACTATTTCTTCTCCTCCCAATTCTTTCCACCAGAACTTTTATTTTATTTTTTATCTCTTGCTTCATTTCTTCTAGATATTCATGTAATTCTTGGGGAATATCCCTTTTTTTTCCTTTGGAGTCTTGGCTTGCAGTTGTTATGGGGTTCCTCTCTCCTTCTAGATTGGACTTTTTGGGTATCGCTGGATTTATTACAATTCTTCATAGTAGTCTGTACCTTTGTGTGTTTGCTCATCTCTTCAACCTTAGTTCCTGAATTTTCACTTTGTGCCAGGCTCTGTGGTACTCTGAGGTAGGGTGCTTGGCCTTCTTGGTCTTTACTTGGGGTCACTTGGTTTTCTTCACTGACTTTGACCTCCCAGGGTTAGGCCCTCCTGGATCTTTGAGATTTTCTAGCTCTTTAAGCCTCTATGGCACCTCAGGTCAGAGTGCTGGGGACCTTGGAAGTCCTGGTCTGAGCACTACCATGCCTAGGCTGCTGGATAATGTTCCCAATAACTTCCAAGATGAACCTCTGTGGGTTTCTGCCCACTCTGGGGCTTTGTCCAGGAAGTCTTTGTTTCCACTGCTTTGCAGGCTCTGGTATCTCAGACTGGGTGGCTGGGCTTGTTTGCCTAAGCAGAGGGGCTAACTTCTGTGGTAGGCGCCCTTTCCTATTTCTCTATGGATTTCTGGCTGACTTTTTGTGTAGTTCAGGACTATAGTTTCTCATTGAATTTCTTGATGATTATTCAGTCTGGTGTGACTGAGGCTTTTGCTAGAGTAGATGCAGAACAGCTAGGTTGTCTATCTCTGCTCAGACAGCCGTTTTGGCCAGAACCCCCTTCTTTCCCGCCTCCTCCTGATACCATGAGGATAGCTCTGTGGAGGACTGGTTGTCCACTCGTCATCCCATTACACCTATATGCCAGAGTTTTTTCAGCCAGTTCCCAAATGCTGAGCACTCACTTTGTTTTCAGGTCTTTTAACCACAAAGAAAGCTGCTATGAGTATTTTGGTGGCTATTGAACCTTTGTTTCTGTCTTTCAGAACAGAAGACTTTCCATCTTTCCTAGGGCAGATTTCCCCCATAGACTTTTAGGTCATGTAGTGCTACCAATCCTTTCTCTAGGACCCCTTAAATCTGCTTTCCCCAAATCTAGAGTGCAGGCCAGACTGTGCCCTGTCTTCCTCTCTTCTAAAATGAATTCCACAGTGGGTCACTTTGCCCTGAGATTTCTACCATTTCTACTTCAGAAACCAATTCCACCTTGTTGGTCAGCATCAGACCCAGAGGAGCAGTTCTTGTCACTTCCTCCTCCTTTGGAAGGATGAGATTATTATTAGGGCTAGTTAAAAAAAATCTATTAGGTATACAGCTAGAGGGAGAGAGAGAGAGAGAGAGAGAGGGAGAGAGAAAGAGAGAGAGAGAAAGGGAGGGAGGGAGGAGGAGGGAGAGAGAGACAGAGAGACAGAGATAGACATAGAGACAGCCAAGAGCAAGAGAGACAGAAAGACAGAGAGACAGATACAGGAAAAAAAATTGAGAAAAGAGATGTCCAATATGCCTGGATCCTGCCTCTGATGCTTACTACCTGTGCAACTGTTGGCACATAACCTCCCCTCCCTCAGCCTTCGTTTCTTCAGTTGCAGAATTAGGGGACTGCATTAGATGGTGTTTGAGCCCCTCTCCAGCTCTAGCCTCCTGTTCAGCAGATCCGTTGTATTACCTCTGCCCATACTGCTTTTCTTTCTTTTCTTCATTTACTCTTACCCAAATGCTCTCACCTCTGTGTCACCCTACCCCAAATCAGGTTTCTCGATTTTCTCACAAGCATCTTCTTAATATAAAATGCTCCTCTGTCCCTCCTTTAACTGTTCTGTTCATTTTGTTCCTAATAAGGCATATTGTTCCAGAACCATATTCTATGTGGATCCTACTCCATTCAAGCTTCAGTGACACCTATGAAATAAAAATGCTTCTCTGTGTTAGGATCTCAAGTTTTTCTTGCATGTTACCCACACTTTGCCTATTCACCTTTCTAGATACCAAAAGATAGTGCAGTGTATACAGTGCTAGTCCTAGTGTCAGGAAGACCTGAGTTCAAATTCAGCCTCATGTATGACCCTGGGAAAATCACTTAACCTCTGTCTGCCTCAGTTTCTGCAAAATGGGGATAATATTAGCACCAGCCTTCCAGAGTTGTTGTGAGGACCAAAATGAGATAATGAGCCTAGCACAGTGCCTGCTGGCACATAGCAGGCACCTAATAAATTCTTCATTTCTCCCTCCCTCCCTTCCTCCTTTTTTTCCTTCCTTCCTACCTTCCCACATACAGGTATAGACATGAAATTTATTTCTGGCTCCTTATATAAATTTATCTGCGGTGTCTCTACTGCTTTTCTTTTCCTATACTGGTGCTATTCTCTGTGGTATCTAGCTTGATAGACATATGTAGCCAATTTTTTCCCTCTTTCTTCCCTTTTCAGTTTAAAGCTTTTTAAATTAGATTTGAAAGACCCTACAAATACATGTTTTCTGCCAGCCCTTATTAAGCATACTCTATCCCTAGCCAAAAACCCATCATTTCTGTATTTTAAGCTGTTGTTAAGAAATCTAAATTCCATTCTTCAAGGCTGATTCAAGTATTACCAACTGTTTCTCATCCCCTCTTCCTGGCTGAAAGTGCAGGCTGGTCACCTTCACCCAAGAGAACATAGAAGGGGCTCCAAGAATGTCTCTCCACTCTCCAGGTTTTCTGGGAGAATGAATATAATGTGGTCAACATCATCGGCAACATCAGAGTTGCTGCTTACTGGACAATCTCTCTCCTGATGGCATTTGTGGATGCATATAATCATTCCTCGAACTGCAAAGAGCTGCTTCCTTCTCCGAGGCTCAAGCCTCCTACTAGATGGGAAGGATCTCGTATCATTATTTACCTCAAAGTATTCAGCCCTATTTCTGCTTTTCTTTCCCTCGTGTGTCATGTTCTTTTACCTCCATCCTTCCTCTGCTCCCTAACCACCTGATCCACGTCAAGCTCAGGATTATCTTCTGCCTCTTTCCATCTTCCTTTGTGTGTGTGTGTGTGTATTTTTTTTATCTTGAAGCCTCTCTTTCATATTTTCTTTTTAGGAACATTTCATTCTCCCAGAAAGCCTGGAGAGTGGAGAGCCATTCCTGGGGCCCTTCTATGTTCTCTTGAGTGAAGGACACCAGCCTGCACTTTAAGCTGGCTATTACTTGGTTTGGCAGAAAAGCAAACATTCACATCCCTACGCAGGTCAATGGGATATTCTCTGTGGCCGCTGTACTAGCTGCAAGTGAGATCACCAGTCGTGGGTCCTTATTGGTACCTCTTTCAGTAAACTCCCATTCTTCACTTGTGGGAATGGTTCCCATCTTTCAAGGCTCCATTCGAGTGCCATATCTTGAACTGGATGACTTGTAGATATATCGAACAACACATCCAAAGCTAAACTCATTATCTAACTCCCCTCCAAACCTTCTCCTTTTCTTTTCTTCTACTTATTCATTTTTGTTGTATTTTTTTTTAGACCTTCCCCTTTTCCCAACTTCCCATTTCTGTCCAGGGCATCACCTCCCAGTCCTCACGGCTCGAAACCTAGGGGTCAGCAATTCTACATTTCCCCTCCTCCCCATATCCAATCTGTCGCCAAGGCCCGTTAATGTGACCTTTGCCGTATCTCTCGAATATGCCCCCTTCTTTCCTCTGACTCTGCCACCACTCTGAAGCAGACCCTCACCACCTCACACCCGGACCATTGCAATAGCCTGCTGGGGCCTCCCTGTCTCTAGTCTTTCCCTGTTCCAGTCCATCCCCCACTCAGATTCCAGTGACCTTCCTAAAATGCACATCTGACCACATTCCCTCCTATCCTGCTCAGTACCCTGTAGTAGTTTCTTGCTAATCCAGGATCAAATATAAAACTCTCTATTTGGCTTTTAAAACCCTTTCCAACCTGGTCCCCTCCTCTTTCTAGTCTTCTTACACTTTGCTCCCCTCCCCATACTCGTATGATGCGGCGACACTGGTCTCCTGACTCTTTCCATGCCTGGAATGCTCTCTCCCCTCCTCTCGGCCTCCTGGTTTCCTTCAAGACTCAGTTCAAATCTTCCCTTCTGCAAGAGGTCTTTCCCGGTCCCCTTCCCCTTTTTCTCTGAGATTAACTCAAATTTATCCTGTATGTATCCTCATATGTACATGGTTGTTTGCATGTTGGCCCCCCCATTAGAATGGGAGCTCTCTGAAGGCAAAACCTATTTCTTTTTACCCTCAGTATATAACACAGTCAGTAAACATTTATTAAGTACCTACTATGTGCCAGGCATTGTGCTAAATGCTGGGGATACAAAGACAGGCAAAAGACAATACCTGCCCTTGATGAGCTCAAATAATGGAGCATATGACAGAGAAACAGCTGTGCACAAACACACTACAGATAGGATAAATCAGAAATAATCAACAGGACGGCACTAGAAGGACTGGGAAAGTCTTCCTGTAGAAGGTGGGATTTTGGCTGGGACTTGCTTTACAGCTCCCATGAAGCCTTCCGTGTTCAGCTTTGAGCTTCCACAGCAGGTGCCTTTGTTATGATCCATGTATTTGTGTTCATGTCTTACCCCCATTTTTTACTCTGACTAGACCAGGGCTGGGGAACCTGGGGCCTCAGGGCCACATGTGGCCCTCTAGGTCAAGTGCGGCCCTTTGACCGAATCCAAACTTCACAGAACAAATCCCCTTCATAAAAGAGTTTGTTCTGTAAAACTTGGACTCCGTCAGAAGGCCACACCGAGGACCTGTGGCCTGGAGGCGAAGGTTCCCCACCCCTGAACTAGACCATGACTTTCTGAAGGGTAGGGATTGTCAGTCTAGAAGCACTTGTTGCTTCCTAAAGGCCAGGCACTGTGCTAAGTACCGGGGGCGACACAAATTGAGGCAAAAACCAGTACTGACCTCAAGGAGTTTACATTCTAACGGAGCAGACAACATGGGGATAACTAGGGGCACACAAGGTATACACAGAGCTGACGATGTTAACCTGAGTAAGGAAGGCATTAACAGCTGGAGGACGGGCAAAGGTCTCCTGCAGGAGGTAGAATTTGAGCTTGGTTTCGAAGGCAGCCAAGGAAGCTAAGAGGTGGAGGTGTGTGTATGTGGGGGTGGCCTCTGTGTGGGTGTTCCTGGGGCAGGACACTCCAGGTATGGAGGACAGACACTGCAAAGGTGTAGACACGGGAGGAGTGCTGCCATGAAGCAATTGCAAATTAGCCAGATTACTGAGTGCCTGGAGAATAAGGTGAAAGAAGGCTAGAGAGTGAGGAGGGGTCCAGGTTGCCCAGAGCTTTAAATGCCAAGCAGAGCAGTTTATATTTGATCCCGGAGGGAGGTTAGGAGCTTGTTAAGGGGTGAGGGGTGACATGGTCAGACCGATGCAGCTGAGTTGAGGCTGATTGGAGTAGGGGGAGACCTTTGAGATTGTCCAGTCCAACCCTCTCATTTTACAGGTGAGGAAGCTAATACCCAGAGAAGTTAAGTCACCTGTCCACATAATTAGAAGGTCACTTAGCCAGTAAACTGCAGAGTCTGGATTAAAACCTAAGACCTCTGACTCTGGAAGTCGTGATCTCAGCATTTCATGTGGTGCCCTCACAGGGACATCAGGACCTTGCACACGGTAGCAATCCAGAAATGCTTTCTTAATTGAATTAAAAGAATGGACAAAACGTGGTGACTGTCTTCCAGCCTGGGAAAAGGACGGGGGGAGGCCTGGAGGGATACGGATCTTGGCAGTGGCTGTATGGTGGCCCATCCCTGCCTCTCCTAGGGACTGGGACCAATGCTTGTTACATGGAGGAGCTGTGCAATGTATCTGCTGTGCCTGGAGACAAAGGCCGCATGTGTATCAACATGGAGTGGGGTGCCTTTGGGGATGACGGCTTGCTCAAAGAACTCTGTACACCCTTTGACATTAGTGTGGACAAATCCTCCATCAACCCCGGCAAGCAGAGGTGCAGGGGCCAGGAAGGTGGGGAGGGCCAGGAGGCTAGGGTCGGGGGGGTGGGGAGGGGGATCCGGCAGGCTAGGCTGGAGGAACCTCCGGGCTGTGGGCTGGGGTCGGGGAGCGGGTTGGTGAGGAGAGGGGAGGGCCAAGGCTTTGTGGTTAACATCCCATCACTGACTCTCCAATTCCATGCCCACATGGGTCAGGTTTGAAAAGCTGATAAGCGGCATGTATCTGGGTGAGATAGTCCGCCAGATCCTCCTGCACCTGACTTGCCTTGGGGTCCTGTTCCGTGGCCAGGTGTTCCAGTGTCTTCAGACCAAGGATATTTTCAAGACCAAGTTCCTGTCTGAGATTGAAAGGTACCTGAACACCGCCCCCCCACACCCTGGCCCTGTTCATCTTGGGGACACACTGACGGCTCCAGTGATGATGCTGACTCTTCCCTTGGGTGAGCTGGGGAGGACAGCTTGGTGAAACAGGACCCCTTCTCCTAGCAGTGACCTACAGAGGCGGCAGGTCCGGGCTATCCTAGAAAAGCTGGGTCTGCCAGTGAGCTGCGATGATGCCCTGATGGTCCGGGAGGTGTGTCAGGCAGTGTCCCAGCGGGCAGCTAAGCTGTGTGGGGCCGGAGTGGCCGCTGTGGTGGAGAAGATCCGAGAGAACCGCGGACTGGAGGAGCTGAGTGTGGCCGTGGGTGTGGATGGCACCCTTTATAAACTACACCCCCAGTAAGGGTGGCTCTGAGGGGAGGGGGAGGGTGGGAGATGCCTGGCTTCTACTGGAGACCCCCCTGACCATCCCTCCTTCCCCCAGCTTCTCGGACCAGGTGAAAGACACTGTGCGACACCTGGCCCCACGATGCTCCGTCAGATTCCTGCAGTCAGAGGATGGGTCTGGTAAGGGAGCCGCCCTCGTCACTGCAGTCGCCTGCCGTCTGGCTGGATCTACTCGGCCTTGAGAGGACTGCCCTCTGTGGCCCTAGTCCAGCCGTGTGGGGCGGGATCAGGACCAGAACATTCTATCCGGGTCACACAGCCTCAGCCCCACATACTCCTCTGCTCCCTGATCTGTCAAAGGACCACTGGCAGGTGGCCTGATGACGGATGGAGCTCCTGGTTGCTTCCTTCTCCCTCCTCATCCCTCCCCATAGCCACTGGGCCATCCCTTCTGGCCCCTGGGGGCCTGTGCCCCCACAGAAGAGAGACCATTTAGCAATATATATCATTTATTTACATTATTCACGTCCGCTAAAATCCCTACGTGCCCGGCCGGGCAAGGCTGTATGTACATAAGGCCAAGTGTAAGTACTTGAATGCACTTTGAATACAGAATTAGAAAAAGAAACGGTCTTTACACAACACGCCCTGTGTGTGGGACACGGGGACAGGGTAGGGCTGGGCCTGCCCCGGCTCCAGGGACCAGGGACGGACACACTACAGCACAGACACTCGCCAATGTACAACGCATGACTCCCTTTGCATATACACCTGCCCCGCAGGGCCTGAGAAGAGGGCTGGGGAATGGAGGGAAGGGGCTGGGCTGGGCTGTGGGCCTAAAGCAGCCCTTAGCCAAGCTGGACCTGGCCCTCCCTGGCGCTCAGGGGGGACAGGGGTGGGGAGGGATTGGCTAGGGAGGGCGGGGAGGGGAGGAGAGAAGCAAGCCTGTGTCCCTGTGGGGATGGGAGTAGCAGCACCGCTGCCTGTGTGCGAGAGGCACGTGTGTGGCACGTGTGTGACATGTGACACTTGATGCATGTATGTGAGAGATGGGTGAGGTGTCTGGCGAGCAGAGTGAGCTACACGTATACTGTGGGTGGGGTGAGTGTACATGAGACATGTATCTATAATGTGTGACAGGTGGGGGAGTGATGAATGTGTGGGAGAGCACAGACAGAAGCCAGGCATAAGCCACTGGGTGTGGTTGGGTGTCCAGTCCCGAGCTGCCACACCATGGGCTGTGGCCCCTGGAGCTGACAACGATGACCCCGGTTTGGGCCCCCTCTCCCTGGTTGGGGGGAGAGGGGCCCCTCCTCAGATCTGCTCTCCCACCCCCACAGGCACAGAAATGTTTGCATAAGGCCCAGCTCTGGGTGGGCAAGGTGACCCCATTCCCTGACCCCTTGTGTTTGTGTCCATGTGTATGTGTAACCCCAAGGGAGGGGTGGAGGGAGAGGTAGCATGACACACACACGCAGACACACGTGCCATCTGCCTCCGGACCTGCCGAGATCCCTCTCCTGGCCCTGGGGGCAATTCTCTTCCCTCCTTTCCTTCCTGCTGGACTCAGCCCCCCTGGGTGATGCCGTGTCAATGACTGGTACCCATCCCCAACACACTAAAGGCCCAACCCGGGGCAGTAGGACGGCCAGGGAAGGAGCCCTTTGAGAAGGGCTGAGGGGAGTTAACTTGGCCCAGTCATGGCTGTGAGAAGGGGCTCCCTGGGCACAAAGCAAGAAAGGAGAGACACCAGAGGTGGGCATCGTTCCAGGGGTGCCACCCCCTTTCCCCACCTTGCCTCTGGCCCATGCCCAAGTCATATCCACTGATGCTGGTGCATGTGCAGGGAGCCAGTCCTGACCTTGGGCTCAGCACTCGGCCTCAGACACCATGAAGAGGGCAGTGTCCTGTTTGCCCAAGTCGGCCACAGCAGCGGCCAGCTGGCTGAGGTTGCCGTGGGGGAAGTGCCGGGCCTCCCATAGGTTGAGGATCATGGCGGTAGGGCTGGCCTTGGAGGCGAAGAAGCCGAGATGGCTGCAGAGGGAGAAGATGGTCCATTAGAAGCCCTGCCTTGTGGTCCTCCCCATCCTTAATTCCGGAGGGGCCCAACCCCACCTGGCAGTGGAAGGGATTCCTCTCCACTGATTCCTTTCCTACCTGCCATCTCCCAGATCGCCCTGAGAAAGGAGAAACAGGGAGAAATACTAAGGCCCTTTACTGTCTAAAGTGAGTAGAAGAAATGGGAAAGGATCCCAGGCAGACCCTGTGGACTCCAGTCTAAACAGGTCCATAAAACCCTCGACTAGTACTTGCTGACCTCCCAGCTCCGCCCACCTGTCCAGGTGCAGCTTCTGGGCCAGAGTTCGCCAGTCAGCTCCCCGGCCACAGGGGGGGTCGAGGCTGCTGATGATCTTCTGCCGGATGAGGAAGGGTATCTTAAAGGCACTGGGGCCCACCAGGGCTGGGACCCCCCCTTCACTGTCTGGAGCCAACAATTCAGCAAATCTTGTGTCCTGTGACAGAGAGGAATCCTGTCAGGTCCACATCTTTCCTGAGGGCCAGCTGAGTGCTCTCAAGCCATTCACCATCTGAGAACCCAAATGTGGTTCTGAAAGGGCTGGAGGAGTTTAGAGGTAGGATAATTCGTTGTGGGATAGTATGGTTAAGGAGGGCTTCTTGGAAGGAGGAGTCATCCGTTATGGGCCTTAAAGGATTATCTTGCATCCTGACAAATGAGAAGGCTGGACTAGGAGGATTTCCCTCCAGCTCTCAACCTGGTACTAGATAAGGGGAAGGGATGAGAGCAGATCTGGGGTGGGGATGACAACGAGGGGTCCTCACCCTCCTTCCCTCTCCCACCTTGTTGATGTTGAAGTTGACACTGAAGCTCTGCCCATCGCCCTCCACCTGCCAGATCCAGATCTTACAGGCTAGGTCGGTGGTGCTGGGGCTGAAGCGCTCCAGGGTAAAGGTACAGTGAAGGAACTGCTGGGCACCACCATTCCAGATGTGGTAGAACGGTATCTCCTGTGGGCGGGGAGGAGGAAAGCGTTTAGAACTGGGGAGCCTGGGGGTCCAGGGAGAATGCAGGGTTGGGGGACAGAAGGACTGATCACTGTACCAGGCCAAAGACTTCGTTCACTCTCAAGGGACGGTAAGTTTGGTGCTGGCACTTTTCAGAGTGGTCTCTAAGCCTGGAGGGGGCATAGAGTCATAGCACCCACGTCTGGATCACTTTAAGGTTGACAAAATGCATTTTTTTTTGACAAAACACTTTTCTTGTTCTGTGAGGTGTGTGGTGAAAGTATCATTGTTCTCATTTCAAAGAAGAGGAAAGTGAGGAAATAGACAGGCAGGGTAACTCCTTGTAATTCAGAAGTTGAGTTGTTTGTTTTTTTTTTTTCACCCACCTTTAAGATTTGACCTTTACCCCTATTAAATTTCAACACTTTAGTTTCAGTCCTGTGTTCCAGTCTGCAGGCATTTCTTTGAAAACCGACCAAGTCGGCTATAACGTGACTTTCCCAGACTATAGGGCATCTATGCCTTTATTCAAGTAACTAATAAAAGTGTTAAATTGCACAAGGCCAACAACAGATCCTTAAGGCACTCCACTGGAGACCTCTTGCCAGGCTTACAGCTCACCATTCATGATCACCGAGTCACAGAGACAGATGTGGTTGTGTGGAGCACCTTGACTAGCTGAGATTTGTAAAAGGCATGCTTTAAAGACCAAAGCAAGAGAACATGGCCAATGAGTGTAAGGAACACTAATATTCAGAAGGAGCTGAACAAAGCTGGGGATGAATGCCAAGGACAAAAGGGGTACAGCTGCTCTCAAGTCTGTGTTGGGGACCAATTCTTCCTGTGACGGATGACTGTGGGCTTCTGAGGACATAGAGTTGAGGACTGCTCAAAGGGCAATGGAAAGGAATATGGTGGGTGTTGGTATGTTGCAACACATCACAAATAAGAGATTTAAAAGATGTGGGGTAAGGGATGTCATTGGAGAAGCTTGTGATTGGGAAAAAATAATGAACTGGTCAGGTAAAGGATAATGAATGGGCAGCTTACATGCTGTACTTAATGCCAGCAGCACAAGAGGAATAAATGAATGAATGAGAAAAGCATTTATTGAGTGCTTACTATATACCAAGCACTGTACTAGGGATACAAATACAAAAGTGAGACAGTCCCTGCCTTCAAGGAGCTTACATTCTAACAGGAGGAGACAATACACATAAGAAGGAAAGGGGGCAGCTAGGTGGCGCAGTGGATAGCGCACCGGCCCTGTAGTCAGGAGGACGTGAGTTCAAATCATTTAACGCTTACTAGCTGTGTGACTCTGGGCAAGTCACTTAACCCCAACTGCCTCACCAAAAAAAAAAAAAAAAAAAAAAAGGAGGGAACTTCCCAACCCACTGGGTGAACTACCTGTGTTGGAGTTGTGGCAGGACATGGATAAGAGTTGCAGGGAGGAAATTGAAAATGCCAAGGAATATAGTAGCCAAATTCCCAAATTACCAGGTCAAAGAGAAAATACTGCAAGCAGCCAGAAAGAAACAATTTAAATATTATGGAACCACCGTCAGGATTACACAGGACCTTGCAGCTTCTACATTAAAAGGCCATAGGGCATGGAATATGATATTCCGTAAGGCAAAGGAGCTTGGATTACAACCAAGGATCAACTACCCAGCGAAAAGGAGCATGAATCTTTCGGGGGAAGAGATGGATATTCAATGAAATAGGGGACTTCCAAACCTTCCTGATAAAAAGACCAGAGCTCAACAGAAAATTTGATCTTCAAATACAAGACTCAAGAGAGATATAAAGAGGTATACGGGGCAGAAAGAAACCACATGTTATTAATAAGGGCAAACTCTTTACATCCCTACAAGGGAAGATGACACTTGTAACTCTTGAGAACTGTATTATTATACCATGTTAAAGGGGTATACATAAAGGGGGTGGGTATAAATTGACTTTGATGTAATGATGAAAAAAATCTAATCAAGTGGGTTAAATGGATCCAAGTAAATGAATTAATCTGATCTAACTAAGAAAATGTACTGGGAGAAAAGGAAAGGCAGACAAGGGTAAATTACATCACAGGAAAAGGCACAAAAACCTATTACAGCAGAGGGAAAGAAGAGAAGGAGATGAGCATTGTTTGAACCTTACTCTCATCAGATTTGGCTCAAGAAGGGAATAATATAATCAGTTAGGTATAAAAATCTAACATGCCCTATAGGCAGTAGGAGGGAAAAGGGGAAAGAAAAGGGAGGGGGCTAATAGAAGGGAGGTGGGACTGAGGGAGGTGGTGGTCAAAATCAAAACATTAGTGAGGAGGGAAAGGCAGAAAGGAGAAAGAAAACATAAACAGGGGGGAAAAGGATGGAGAGAAAGACACAGATAGCAATCATAATTGTGAATGTGATATATGAATGTAATGGAATACTATTGCACTATAAGAAATGATGACCAGGCAGACTTTAGATAAACCTGGAAAGACTTGTATGGTCTGATGCTGTATGGTCTGTTGAGGTGAGCAGAACCAGGAGAACTTTGTACACAGTAACAGTCACATTGAGTGATGTCTGACTTTGATAGGCTTAACCCCTCTCAGCAATACAAGGATCTAAGACATCACCAAAAGCCTCATGATGGAAAATGCTATCCACATCCAAAGAAAGAACTATGGAGTTTGAATGCAGATCAAAGCATACTATTTGCTATTTTTTTTCTTCTTTTGTGTTTTGTTTCCTCTTTTTGGTGGTTCCTCCTATTAGTTCTAATTCTTGCTTACACCATCACTAATGTGAAAATATGTTTAATAAGAATGTATATGTATAGCCTATATTAGATTGCACACCATCTTGGGGAGGGAAGGGAAAAATTTAAAACTCAAAAGCTTATGGAAGTGATTGTTGATAAATCAAAATAAATTAATAAAAAAAAAGTTGCAGGGAGGGAGAGGCAAAGATGTGTTGCTATGTGAATCACTAGAAGGAGACCCAAATCAATGAGATCACAGATCCCCTGGAGCCTGTATGTTGGGAGCAAGAAAAAGACCAAAGAAAGAGGAGAACCATTGTTAGGGGTGGATGGCACACTGGTGATGGACTGTGGAAGGCAGGACTTCTGGGTTCTTATGTTAGTTTTACAGTCTCTCCTAAGGAATGTGATCGTCAGACTGAGAAGAATTTAATAAAAATTGCTGATGGGGAATTAACACTGAAGACAATCCAGGAAACAGCAAGAGAGCAACAAGAAAGCTGTAATGAGTTCAAGTGAGCAGTCTCTCGGTCACTCGAAGTAAGGGCTGATGTGGATCATTAGTGATCTCTGAAAGACCAGGGAGATTTGAAAGTATGCTAACGGACTGGAGAAAGGCAACTGTCTTAATTTTCAAGAAAAGGAAAGAGGGTAGAGTTTAATTATGAGCTGGTAAAATGGACTTTTATTCCTGGAAAAATTCTAGAACATGCTATATTAAAAAGTACAGTTTGTGAGCTTTTAGAAAAGGAGGCAGTGGCCACTTTTTGTAGTCATCAAAGAACTAGAAACAAAGTAGATACCCACTGATTAGGGAGTGGCCAAACAAGGTATGGTATATGAAGGTAATGGACCATCACTGGGCCAAAACAAAGGATGTGAAGAATTCTGAAAAGCACAAGAATTATATAAATGATACAAAATGAAATAAGCAGAACCAAGAAAACAATATACTACAACAAAGAATGGGAGCAGCTAAGTGGCCAGGTCTGGAGTCAGAACAATTCCTCTTCCTGAGTTCAAATCTGGCCTCTTACACTAAATAGCTGTGTGATCCTGGGCAAGTTCCTTAATCCTGTTTGTCTCAGTTTTTTCCTACCTATAAAATGAGCTGGAGAAGGAAATGACAAACCACTCCACTATCTCTGCCAAAGGAAACCCCGAACAGGGTCACGGAGAGTCAGACATGACTGAAAAATGACTGAACAACAACAAAGAATGAAAACAAATCAATCAAGCATGATACTACAAAATGATAACCAAGCTCGTCCCCAAAGAAGAGACCTGAGATGTCACCTCCTGTACCTCTCTGCAGAGGAGAGGGAATATGAGTGCTGAACACTGCAGATGATGTCTTACTCTTTAATTCTTCGTAATAAGGGATTGCTTTCTGGAGGAGGATACGATGGAAAAAGGAGATGATATAAAAACAAAAGATTAGGAGATTTTTTTTTTAAAAGATGGTAATGATCACTAATCTTATGGAGAAGGAAATGGCAAATTGTTCTATTACCTTTGCCAAGAAAACTCCATGGATAGTATGGTCCACAGGTCACAAAGAATAGGACAAGACTGGACAAATGATCACTAAGACTCAGCGTGGATTCATTAAAACGGGTCATGTAAGACACAACAACTGGACCTATAGGCCAGGGTAGTGCCGTAGACAGAATCTGGTTCTTAGCACAGCATTTGACAGTGTCTCATGCTATCTTTGTGGATGAAATGGAGAGATGCTGGCTAGACAATAATACAATTAGACAAATTCCAAACTGGATGAAGGACCAGGCCCAAAGGTTAGTCATTGAAAAGCCAATAACCCAGAACCATGGAAGAAAAGTTCCACTGTCTCATAGGCCCTGGTCAGACCATATCTGGGACACAATGTTTGGTCCCAGGAATCATACTAGACATTGACAAGTTAAAGCCTATACAGAGTAGGGTAAAGCAGGATGGAGGGAGAATACTGAAGACTGATCCTTTTGACGATGTGTGGGAGGACTAAGGATGTTTAACCTGAAGAAGGGAAGACTTGGGGATTATTGGGGCCTTCCAGTAGTTGAAGAGCTGTCATGTGCAAGAAGAATTAATCAGCTGTGTTCTGCTTGGCCCCAGGGGACAAAACAAAATGCAAAGGATTCAGTCTAACTTCCTTCTAAGAATCAGAAGTGTCCAAAAGTGGGACAGGCTGCCTTGGAAAGGTTGGGAAATGCTGGAGGAGATAAAACCAGGGAGAGGTCAGTAGCTGGGTGTGCTTCTGAGACAGTAAGATGTTGGCCAGGTGTCTGTGCCAGGCTCAGATGCATGGGAAATGGGGACAGAGGTGGCTGGTTCCACAAGTGAGGCTACTGTCTACTGGTACATCAGGGGTCTTTATGATAAGATTTTACTTGTGGGCTTTGATCCCATATTTCTGGTGGATTTCACCTTTATTTTGCCTGCAATGTTAATGAAGAAAGCCCTTCTGAATGACCTACTCTGTCTAAAAGAAAGGGGTGGATGCCCTTTGGAACACAAGCGGACCATGAGTTCAGGACATCTTTTAGCTGGAGTCTGGGAGACGTTAGGCCTTTCAAGGGGGAGCCATGGTGGATTCTAGTGTAGAAATAATGAAAATTGGAAGAAAATTCTTAGTGGGATCTCAGCTGGAAGGTAGGACAGGGCAACAGTACCCTCCAGGCCACATGTGGCCTTCTAGGTCCTTGGGTGCAGCCTTTTGACTGAGTCCAAGTTTTATTGAACAAACCCTTTTATGAAGGGGATTTGTTCTGTGAAGTTTGGATTCAAAGGGCAACACTTGATGACCTAGAGGGCCACATGTGGCCTTAGGCTACGGGGTCCTTACCCCTGGTCTAGTCTAACCTCTCCTCCCCACTCCTACAAAGATCCCACCCTATGACACATGGCAGTGGTCATCTAACTTGTGACTGAAGATCTTCTGTGAGAGGGAGCTCATTATCTCTCAAGGCAGCTCGTTCCACCTCGGAATTTCTCCATTTGTTACCTCAAGTCTAAATCTGCCCCTCTCACTTCTGCTCAGCTACAGAGCCCAGTAGCCCAGCAAGGGAAGCGCCTAAGATCTAGAACAGCAGATGTTCTCTTCTGCAGGAAATACTAGCTAGGTAGCACTGGGTAGGATTTCTTGGGACCTGAACAGGAAGATGGAGGACTAAATGGGAGAGCCCACTTCCTGCAAGTCCCCTATTTCCCTAGGGGCAATGCTGTGGGTGGGCAAGGCCCCAGTTGCTTCCCAGTTGTAGGTGGGCATCCTTTGGTCTTGGTGGGATGCCCCCCCCATGGCACTACCAGTCTTTGGTGGACTAATACTCATCTGCCCCACGGAGGTGAGTCCCAGGTGAGGTCACATCCCCATCCCTCACCTGGTAGCTGACAAGCAGTTTGCTCTTCCACAGGGAGCTGGGCACGTCATGGATAGAGAGGCGCAGGTTGTGGTAACTGTCCTTGAAGTGGAGGACCCGGGGCTCCTCGATCAGCTGCCCCCCCATCTGCTTCTCCAGCTGGATCACCTCCTGCCCCACAGACAAGCCAGGCCAGTGGTCATGCTCCAGGGCACAACTACCTACAAGCTGGAAGGGTCCTCAGAGGCCCACACTCTTCTCCCTCCACACCCCCAACTCCCACCTGCACAGAGGAGCCCCCCATTACTGATGCTGCCATGGACAGGAGAGATGCCTGATTGTCCCTGGGGGTGGGAGGAGCGGGGTGCTCTTGGGCAAGGAGGAGTGGGGAGGCCTTGATGGGGCTGGGCCAGGCACCTTCAGCGCATCATGCGTGTCATGGAGGCAATAGACACGGATGGTGTATTCCAAGGAGGTGCAGGCCGTTGGGGCGAACAGCAGAAGTTTGAGGCGCTTAGCAGCAGCTGAGCTGAGGGCCTCCCCAACTAGGGCAAAGCGACCCAGCTGCTCTGTGAAGACATGGCAGGCTCGGGCCTCCAGCTGGCAGTAGTACAGGTGGGCAGGTGACTCCTCACCCAGGTGCAGCACATCCTGGGGGAGGGAGAGGTAAGGGGCACAGGTAACTCAGCTAACTCAGGCACCACCCTGGGGAAAGGGGGTCCTGCAGGGCTGCGGCTTGAGCTGTAGGGCTTTTATGTTAGGGTTACTAGCATCAATGCTCCCCTCCCAGGCCTTCCTTCCTCCCCTCCCACACTTGGACACCCTCTGCCCCTCTTCCTCCTGTCCCTCCTCAACCCTCCTGTTGTGTTTCTGGTCACTTGGGGTCTCTGTACCGTTGGGGGGGCCTACACCTCAGGGCCACTCACACTGGCCCCTCCTCATTCAGCTTCTCACCTCCCAGGTGCCCTCACAAGACTGTTTCTTGAGCCGCAGACTCCAGTTCTCGGGGCTGGGCTCCCCACAGTGGTCCATGGAAAGGATGACTGGCCGGGTGAGGAGGACTCCAGGAGGCCCGCAGCTAATGATGGGGCTCAGCAGGGTCTGGCAGCCAGCTAGGGGCAGCCTCAAGTAGGAAAATATGGCACAGGGGAGGGGAGGAAAGGCATCAGTGGGAGAAGGGCAAAGGACTGAGTAGCAATGATGTCATTCCAGGGGAATGATAGGCAAACTGCACCAGGCTGAGTGCTGCCCCTCCCACAGCTCCCTGGACAGGTTAAGAGCCCCTAGCAGATGGACTAGGCCAGGCCAGTGACAAAGGAGTCATGCCAGACTTGGAGTTGGGCAGGGGTTGAGGAGGACTTGGCTGGAGCAGGGTGGGATGGGGGACCCAGCTGAGCCTCCTTCTCCCTTGGTGGACAAACCTCCCCTCTTCCCCTCCCCTGCAGGGCCCAGGGCACATCCACACCTCACATCTTCCTGCTTGTGCAGTGTGAGGTAGATCTCGTAGATCTTTCCCCGGGGAATGGCATCTGGAGGGATCAGGAGGCTGATTCCTGGAGGTTGGGAAGGTAGTCTTGGTCTCTACAGTTACCCCATCATCCTCGTCTCCCCTCCCCTGTCCCCTTCAAACATCTCTGCATCAGAATCCATAAAGAAATACTTTCTCTCCTCATGGATGGAAAATTGTGCTGTTTCTACTGTATAAAGTCAGTTTCTCCCACCCATAGTCAAAGTGCTGGATTTACAGTCATAGTATTATGGATTTAGAGGTGGACCTTAGCGGTCACTGAATCCAACCCCTTTACTTTACAGATAAGGAAACTGAGACACAGAGAGGTTAAGTGACTCGCCCAGAGTCACAGCTGGTACATGTCTGAGGCAGGATCCTGCCTCCAAGTCTGATCAGCTCTATTCTACCCATGCTGCCTCTCCGAGGACCTCACTTCAAAAACCAGCCCTGCTACTTCTGACCTATGTGGCCTTGGATTAAGTCACTTCCCTTTCCTGAACCTCAGTTATTTTCTCTGTAAAATAAAGGGGTTGGACTATCTGATCTCTTATGTTCCCTTCTTACTTTAAACTCATTAGCCTGTGATTCTAGGAGGTCACACACTGGAGGGGCTGAGGGGCAGGGAGGGAGAAGAGAACATGAATAAGTCTTCAGGGAGAACCCAGGTAAGTGGCTGGAACAGCTGTCGGCCTCCACTCAAGCTATTGTTCCACCTCTCTCCTCCCTTTCACTGCTAAACTCCCAGAAAGAGCCGTCTCCACTGCCAGCCTCCACTTCTTCACCTCCCACCGGCTGCCTGAGTCCGTGCAGGCTGCCTTCTGACCTCACTGCTCAGATCAAACTGCTCTCTTCACCGCTGACTCTGATGGCCCTTTCTTGGTCCTTCACTTCTGGAGTCCATGACTTTCTAACTCCTTAATTTCACTGCATTGATCTTTCCCCTCCTCCTGGACATGCTCTGCATGCCCTTGGATTCTGTGACAATTGTGTTTTCGACAGTTCTCAGCCAGCTGTCGGGCCGTTCCTTCTCAGTACCCTTTGCTGGGTCACATCCCTCTCCTGTCTCCTGAGGGTGCGTGCTGCCCAAGGCTTGACCCCGAGTCTCTTTTGTCTCTATACATTCAGGTTCCTTTCTCTGCTTGGTGATCTCATCAGCTGCTATGCGTTCATACATCATCTTGATGCTGACAGTTCCCCAAAGTAAGTATTCAGCTTGTCAATTTCTTGAACTTGGGTCTCACATCACCAGTCCCCGACAGGACATCTCCAAATAGATTTTCCATTGGCCTTTCAAACTCAACACAGCCAACTTATCACCTCCCCAACTACGTCTTCCCCAAGCTTTCCTCTTTCTATGGAAGCCACTCCCATCCTCCCAGTCACCCATGCTGGCAATCTCAGCGTCATCCATCACTTCTCCCTCTCTTTTACTACTTCCCTAGCTGGTCAGCTGCCAAGCCCCAATGCTTCTCTCTCTACATTATCTTTTGTGTCCATCCCTCCTTTCACCTCACAGACACCCCGCTCATTCAGTCTCTCACCTTTCACTCGGACCACGGTAATAGTCCCTCAATTGGACTCCCTGTTTCCAAACTCTTTCCCTCCAATCCATCCTTCAAACAGCTACCAATAATCTTCCTAGGGCACATGTCTGACCATGTTACTCTCCTTGTCAAAAACCTTCAGGGATTCTATATTGCCTTTGGAATAGACAATGGCTTTATGGGCCCTCCATAATCTGACACCAATCTACCATTCAATCCTCATTTCGTATTACTTGTTGTTCAGTCATATCTGACTCTGTGACCCCATCTGGGGTTTTCTTGGCAAAGGTACTGGAGTGGTTTGCTATTTCTTTCTCCAGCTCATTTTACAAATGAGGAAACTGAGGCAAACAAGGTGAAGTGACTTGCTCAGGGTCACACAGCTAGTGTCTGAGTTCAGATTTGAATTCAGGTCTTCCTGACTCCAGGCCAGGAGCTCTATCCACTGCACCACCTGGCTGCCCTAATGAATATCCTTCAGAAGCCAGAGGGAAAGACATAGCATAGCAGAGTAGAGAGAGCATGGATTTGGAGTCAGGGGTTATGGATTCCAATCCTGGCTCAGCCATTTCCTATCTGTACAGCCTAGGGCAAGTCAATCCTTCTAAGCCTCAGTTTCCTCACTGGCAAAAATAATGAAGGAGAACTAAACAATCTCCAAGTTTCCTCCCAAATCTAAAATTCTGTTATTTCCATGAGTTTGGAGACTCCCAGGAACTGTTCAATGGAGAATGCCTGGAAAGAAGGAAAAAGGGCAACTATCCATTCAGGGCAGGACAGTCAAAGTACTCCTGAGGGGTCCACTTTCCTTCTCCAGGAGACCAGGAGCTAAAGGCACGGGTCAGGCAACCACAGCCTGGAGCACCGAGGTTATCAGACAATAAAGTAATCTATGGAAAGTGGCTTGTAAATCTTACAGCACTATGTGATAGCACATAGTAATTACTATCAGAGAAAAAAATATCATCTGGGACCAGAGATGAAGACCCAGGGGCTCCATGTGTGCAGAGAAAATTGGTAACTCAATTCTTGGGAGATGAGGAAGACTGGAGGATCCCATAAGATCCCAGCAGCAGTGAAATCTTGGTCGAGCAGAGACCAGAACAGTAAGTGGCAAAACTAGGATTCGAATGCAGGTCAGCTAAGTGCAAATCCAGTACTGTTTCCCATTGTCTTCCTTGATCCCTGGGAACTCTGGTTAGCAGCCTGGCCTGCTTTATGAATGTTACCACCCCTTCGAGCTCTAAATCTGTGATCCCATGTGATCTGGGCCTCCTACAGCCAGGTGGTGCAGCGGACTACTACAGCTAGGTAGCACAGCGGATAGAGTGCTAGGTGTGGAGTCAGGAAGACCTGAGTTCAAATCCAGCTTCAGACACTTACTTAGCTGTGTGACCCTGGGCAAGTCTACCTCTATCCGCCTCATTTCCTTATCTGTAAAATGGGGACAATAATAGCACCTACCTCATAGGGTTGTTGTGAGGATCAAATGAGGTAATACGTGTAAAGCACTTAGCAGTGCCTGGCACATAGTAGGTGCTACGTATATGTTAGTTATTATTGAGCACGATCCCAAATACTGTGCAATCATCACTGAAGCCTGTCTGACAAGGTGCTGGCTTTCTAAGACACACGTACATGGGACAGTAACTCCCATGCTGATCGAGGATACTTTTGAATTCACAAAATACCTTCCTCATCATAGCCCCGTAAGTACAGAGCACAAGGAGTATTATCTTCATCTTACAGATGAGAAACCTCAGAGAAGTTGAGAGATTTGCCCAGAGTTACACTGTGAGTATGAACTGTATAAGTCACACTGTAAGTGTGCAAGGCGAGATTTAAACCCAGGACTCTGGACTCCAGCCACTGTACCACGCCGAGAACAGAACAATGGGACAGTGATACCGTGATCTCCTGCAGCAGAACTGGAGGCTTTTGAGAGGCCTTATAATCTAGTGACTTGGCACTTTGGTCAACACTTCAAACTCTTGTCTGGAATGCCTTAAGAAAACAGAAGGAAAGGCTGCATGGGCTTGTCTCAGAGATGGCGTGGAGGCCCGCACCCTGATCCACAGGGAGGAGAGAAACCCAGGTGGGAGGGGGCGGGCTGCACGGGGTGCGCAGGTCAAGCTTGGGGGTTCCCACGGTCCTCATCTGTGAAAAAGGTAACACGTCCTACCGCCCAGGGTGGATGTGAGGGTCAAAGAAAATAATGTCCCTAAAGGACTTTGAGAGCATGACAGAAGGAGGCATGGTACGGCACCATTACAGCACACTGATCTTGCAGTGCACCAAGACCCCCAGCTTCTTTTCACCTGGACTAGTGTTTAGCACATCTCCACGACTATTTTGTACTTGGGGAATGGATTATTTGAACTCAAGTGGAGTACTTTACGTTGATCGCTGTTAAATTTGGCCCATATTCAAATATTTCATCATTTTTTCTGGATCCAGATTCTGTCATCCATGGGTGGGTTAGTTGAGCTTCCTGTCATCTGCATATTTGATAGGAATGTCATGTATGCCTTTAGAGGCCACTAGATGGAGCAGTGGATGGAGCGCTGGGCCTGGAGACTTCATGTCAAATCTGTTCTCAGACACTAGATCTGCGTCTCTGGGCAAGTCAATTAACCCCTGTATGCCTCAGTTTCCTCAACTGTAAAATGGAGATAATAATAGCACCTACCTCCTACAGTTGTTGTGAGGATTAAATGTCAAATGCTTAGTGCAGTACCTGGCACATAGTAGATGCTTCATAATTCCTTCTGTCCATCCTCTCTGCCTTCCTCCCCCCTTCTCCTTTTTTCTTGCATCCTTCCTCCTTTCCTCCATTCTTCCCTCCCTCCCCCTATCCTTCTTTTCTCCTTTCCTTCCTTCTTTTCCTCCCTTCCTCTGTCCCTCATAAAAATGTTGAACAGGAGAAAGCCCTGTTTATTACAGACCTCTCTCCAGATTGAAATCCATCAAAGGAACCAGTATGTTATGGCACGACATTCTTAGTGAACCCATGCTAGCCTCAGCGATCACTGCTTCACTTTCTAAATGTTCAGAAGTGCTTTTGTGGTCCCAGCAATGAGCACAGAGTCACTCAGACGCAGCCTTAGGAAGCGATGGTGGGGTCTGGGTTCCATCAAAGCCAGGGGAGGCAACCAATGATGTTGATTATTACATAGGGTTACACAGATAGTAGAGTGGAGACCAGTATTTGCGCTCAGGTCTTCTGACCCCAAGTCTAGAACCCTTTCCATAATAGTACCTCTTACTCTCCCACATCTATACCCTTCCCTCTTGTTCCTCCCCTTCCTGTCGGATGCTGGCCATGGCCTGACGAGAGAGTCTCCCCATCACACAACAAGTCCTACCTGTATTGGGAATCATTAGCCGTCCCCCCAGGAAGTTAAAAGTCCCATAAGCCATGTTGCTGGCCCCCCGGGGCAGGGACCGGAAGTAGTTCTGGGTAGAGAGACGGGCGACGAAATCCTCGGCCTCAGAGGCGGGTGAGCTGTGGTGCAAGGTGTGCCGGCCACTGCCCAGGGGGCTAAGGAGATGCCCATTGGTGAGCTGGAACTTGGGGCCAGAACTTTCCTGCCGAGGGCACAGGGTGCCCTGGTACGTAGTGGTTGTGGTGCTGAGGTCTGGCTGGATGGTCAGCAGGTGAGAGTTGTCTGTTAGGGAAGGAAAAGAGAAAAGGGGGGAAGAATTACAGAATGAGAGTGAGAAGGTACCTCACAGGTCTTCTGGTCCAGCAGACATCCCCTCTGCCACATCTCTAATATGAGGCCATCCAACTTTCTCTTGAAGACCTCCAGGGACGGGGAGCTTACTACCTTCCAAGGCAGCCTGTTTCACTCTTGGGCAGCTCGAACTGTCAGGAAGTTTTTTCCTTATATCGAGCCGAGGTCTGCTTCTCTGCAAACCCCTGCTGCCCTTGGTGCTTCGTTCTGGGGGCTGAACCCCTCCTCCCATGGCAGCTCTTCACATGCCTGGAACCAGTTACCTAATTCCCCCCTTTTCTGAAGGGTCTCCTCTCCTTCAGACAAATATTCCCACTGCCTTCCATACGACAGATTTCCATACAAATCAAACTCCATCTTATCAGTCAATCCATCAGTCTACACACATTTAAGCACTTAATATGTGTTCAGCACTGTGCCAAGCCCTGGGGGTACCAAGAGCTGCCCGCTGTCCCTAACCAAAAACAACCACCACCCGAAAGGACAACCCCTGCCCTCAAGGCGCTCACAGTCCACTGGAGGAGACGACCTCCGGCCCCCAAGTGCATCCAAGACACAGAGAGAGGAGGGACAAGGCAACACTGGTAAAACATGGTCCCCTAAACACAAGGCACTATTCCAATGAGGCCCGACGGGAATGGGGGCAGGAGAGCGGGGTGATCTCCTTCTTTTACTGCTTTCTAAGACACATTTAACTCTTGGGTGCCACGCCACATTACTTACTCAAACTGAGCTCCTGGATGTGGAAGCCCAGCTGTCCTACTTACTCCAGTGCCCCATTTGACAATCCCCACTCTGCCCTTCAAGCCAGCAACCAGACTGAATATCGTTCCCCATGCTCTGCTAACTGGCACACAGAGAAACGAGTGCTGCTGCTGAACTTAATCTACTAAGTAACTGAGTGAGGATTGCGGGGACAGCAAGGTGGCGCAGAGGAAAGAGCGCCAGGCCTGGAGTTGGGAAGACTCATCTTCTTGAGTTCAAATCTGGCCTTGGACATTAACCAGCTGTGTGACCTTGGGCAAGTCACTTCATCCTGTTTGCCTCAGTTTCCTCATCTGTAAAATGGGCTGAAGAAGGAAATGGCAAACCACTCCGGTAGCTTTGCCGAGAAAATCCCAAATGGGGTCACCGAGAGCCAGCCACAACTGAAATGACTCAACAAAAACAAGGTGAAGGTCAGCCCTCAGACCCTTGGAAGATGGAAGGGGCTGTGACAGATTGTGGCAGGAGCACCAGACTGGCAGGAAAGGAGGTAGAGACCCTAGCCTTAACTCGCCAAGGATAATTGTTACCACACTTTAAAGTTCATGAGAAGATTTCCTCACACCGCAGTAAGTCAGGTGGTAGGAGCCGTCATTATTCCCGTTTTACGGACAACCGAATCATGGCCGGGAAATGACATGATTTGCCCAGGGTCACAGAGCCATCTAAGCGGCAGGTGGCAACGCCGGGTCTGTTTCTCTTTTCCAAGTTCGCCTGGCCTAGGAAAGCCCGCGGGAGACCCCAAGTTCCAATTCTGGGCCCAGGTCACTCCCGCCCGCGGGCCCCTTCGTCAGCCCCATCTCGTGAGCGGAGGCCGTCCGCCCGTGGGCGGCTTGGCACCAGCCCCAGGGCTCTGGAGAGGCCTTGGCCAGGGTGGGCCCGGCAGGGTGACCTCACCTGCCTTGGCGGGTTTGATGCCGACGGGCTGGAAGCCCGACGTCAAGATGGACGAGTCAGCCACGTCTGAGTCTAATCCCTCTTTCTTCCGGCAATAGACCAGGACGAGGACGAGCAGGAGGAGGACCAGGCACACAGCCACAGCGATGAGCCCCACGTACAGGGCCACGTCTTCTGGGCCCGAGGCGTCTGTGAGAGGGAGCAGAGTAAGAGGTGGAGCGGCTTCTGGCTGCCCAGCCCCCGCAGAGTGAGCATTGGAAGAGCTCACGCTCCACAGGGCATCCAGACTGGGTGTGTGGGGGGGGAGTCAGCCTGCACTTACCAGGGGTGCTGACTCTGGCTGAGAACAGCAACACGGTGCAGGAGAGTTTGGAGCCTTCCTGAGTCCCAGTCTCAGATCAGCTACTAATTTGAAATGCATGACCTTGGACGAGTCACCTCCCCACCCTAATTACATAAGCTGGGTTAGAGAATTTCTATGATTCCTTCCAGTTCTGTGTTCAGAGTCCTTTGAGCTCTGACATTCTACATCCTTTGAAGATGCTTTCCAGCTCCAAGTGTGATTCTATGACTTGGAAGAGTCTCTACAGTCAAGGAGGGGACAGAGGGAGGCAAGCTCACATCTTCACCGGGCCCAGGAATAGGCTCTGAAGACCAGTGTACTGTGGTCTGTGGCAGAGTCCTACGGAAGCCTGTACCCCTTAGGAGGGGCCTGACACCGGGCTGGGGGTCCCTCTGGAGGGCTCAGCCTCTGTCCTTCCCTCCTGCTTCTTATATTTTCCTTCTCCCAGGTACATGACTGGCCATCTTACTTTGACTCGGGGGCTGCTGGGGGTGTGTGAAAAAAGCCCATGGCAGAGTGTGGGGCCTGAAATGGGATTTAGGTTGGGGGTGGGGGTGGGAGAGAGCGGAATAGAAAGGACACGGGGCCCTGGTGGGGAGAGGTAGGATTAGCTGTCTGGAGGAATCAATATTGATTTTAGTGGGAATCTGCATAATGGAAGGAAGGTCCATCAGGAAGGAATTGACACAGATAATTAGGTTTTTAATTGAAAGCGAAGGTGGGGGTGGGAGGAGGAGGTTGTTTCAGGGAAACATCACATTAGAACCTTTGTGTTCATGACATTGGCCCAGAGCTGCCATCCTTTACTTCCTCCCCCCTCAAATGCTCTGACATGATGGGAGGCGGCATTGGGGAGGGAAGGTCTCCCAGATCATGGATTTTGATCTAGAAAGGACATTAGGAGTCATTCAGTCCAAATCCATCAATCTCCAGGTGAGGAAACTGAGGTCCTTAGAGGTTATGTGAGTTTCCCAAGGTCACACAGTAGCAAAGCCAGGATTCAAACCCAGGTTCTCTGGCTCTCAATCCAGCTCTCTTTCCGTCATACCACTTAGGGCAGGTGCAGGGCTGCTACGGGGGAGATATCGCCACTGTCCAGTTCAGGGGCAAGGGACTGAGAAATGAGGGTACCTCAGACTCCTAAACCCAGGGAGACCCCACTGAGCAGCGTGATGGGGGAAGGGCTTTAGGGACACAGCCTAGGGTCAGGGTGGTGAGATCTGCGAGCGTCCAAGAGGAGCTGGGCCAGGTGACTGAAGAAATGGGGAAACCCATCTCAAGTTGACAGAGACTTGAGGTGGGGCTGGGGTAGGAGAAGGAGACCCTTTGCCCAGGAACACAAGGCTGGGTGGGACTCAAGGCAAGGTTGGGGTGGAAGGAGAGAAGGGATTGATGTGTGTGGGACTTATAACGAGGGAGGAATGAGGGGAGAAGCCTCAGGGGGAAGTTTCACGGTACTGGAGTCAAGGAGGAAGTTCTCATTGCAGTGGAATGGTTATTGTTCAGGAAAGCCTCCCTATTTGGGGTGAGGTGACATTATGGGAATGCTCACTGTGGATGCAGAGGTCACTGGTGCAGTTGCGGGTGTCCAGGTCGGCTCCTTCGCATTCTTCCCCACCGTTACGGGGCGGGGGCTCGGAGCATTCCCGGCTCCTCCAGCGGGTACAGTCCAGGGCGCAGGCCGACCACTTGCTCCACTCAGTCCACCCTCCGTCTACTGCACACGTGAGACGGGGACACCAGACAGAGGCAAAGAAGAAACAGTCAATGCCTTACCCACAGGGGCAGGACAAACTCACTTCCCCCTATTCCACCTCTCGCCTCAGGTGAAAAAACAAAGGATATCTCAGAGAGTAGGTGCTGAAAACACCAGGCCTATGCTTGTCCATCTGAACCATGGAGAGTGGAGCAGGGAAGGCGGTCGGCAAACATGATGGCGGCGGCTGCTGCAGGCGAGGGCTAATGGAAGTGGGAGGTGGTATGATGCCAGGGCCGGTGGGCAGAGTCTGGGCTAGGTGTGGTCAGCAATGAGGGCAATGGGATGCCAAGGAACATCCATCCCCTGGATGAAGAAGCAGGGCCTGGCTGGACACCCTGCTGGCTAGGACTCAGAACCGATTAGCCTGACATCCTGTACTTAATCGTCATTCAGGTCTGTGAGTTCCTCTGTATTCCAAGGCAGCAGTCAGACTCTGACCCCACACGAATTCCTGATCCTAGAATCATGAATTAAGCCCCGAGCTCTAAGCCCTGTCCCAGAAGGACCCTGTGAGGAGATGGTCTCCCCTTGGCTGAAACCTCCTGATTTTCCAGTCTAAGACTACAAGCTTGAGCTTTCACATAGCTAGCACTTCCTTGTCTTAGTTACCTTTATCAAAAGATGCAACTGTGGCTATCTGCTTTTATAAGGTCAGCAATGAACATTTATTTCCATAGGAACAGTTCTGTCCTTGGCCTTCTCCTCTCTTCCTTAATAATTTCATCAGCCCCTTTGGTTTTAATTATCACCTCAATGTGGATAAATCCCAAATCCACGTCTCCAACTTTAACCTTTGCCCCAAGGATCTCCTGTCTTGGATCTCCGAATGGAAGACGAGCATCTCTAGCCCCATTTCTTTCTTTTTTATTTTTAGTGAGGCAATTGGGGGTTAAGTGACTTGCCCAGAGTCACACAGCTAATAAGTGTTATGTGTCTGAGGCCGGATTTGAACTTAGGTCCTCCTGACCCCAGCACTGCTGCTCTGTCCACTGTGCCACCGAGCTGCCCCCATCTAGCCCCATTTCATAGAAGAGGGAATGGAGGCTAACAGAAGTCTGCCTAGTGTCACAGATCTAGGAAGTGTCTGAGTTGCCTAATTAGAACCCCGGTCTTCCTGGCTGCAAGTCTAATGGCATTCATTATATCATGCTGCCCTTCGAATGATACCAGCGCCTAAAACAGAATTAACTTCTCCCCAGAAGCTACCCCTTTCCCTGTAATATCTCTGTGGATGGTACCACCATCATTCCAGTCATTGAAGCCTGAAACCACCCAATCATTGACTCTTCCCTCTCCTTCACCTGCTGCCCCCCAATCTCCCCCACCCCCCATCCAATATGTCGCCAAGTTAGGTTGATTCTCTCTGCAGTATCTCCTGCGTTTGTCTTCTTTCAATTCTCACTGCAGCTACTACTCCCAGTTCTTCAGGCCCTCACCTCTCCTTCCCTAGCCAACAGAATGAAATAGAAATTCCTTAGTGTGGCCTCCCATAACCTAGCTCCCACCTACCTGCCCGGCCTTCTCTTATGCCTGCTTCTGGGGGAAACTCCAGCCTTGGTACTCATTTCTTGATACCACGTGGAAGGTGGGGCCACATTATGGCCTTGTTCTCATCCAGCTCTTCTGTCCTGGGCTCACACTGTCCTCATGCTTTGAGCTGACCTAATGGCCTTTTCTCCACCTTGAGGCCTGGCTCAGGTGCATCTTATCTTCCCTCACCCCAAGGTGAAGGTGCTTTTTACCTCCCAAGGTTCATGGTGCAGAGCTCTGCATTGCCTTTATCTATTTTATTTTATTTTTAGGCAATTGGGGTTAAGTGGCTTGCCCAGGGTCACACAGCTAGTAAGTGTCAAGTGTTTGGTCTGAGGCCAGATCTGAACTCAGGTCCTCTTGACTTCAGGGCTGGTAGTCTATCTACTACACCACCTACCTGCCCCTCATTGCCTTTATCCTAATCTCTGTTATTGCATCATTGTTCTAGTACCTGCCTGCCTTCCCTTCCCCATTAGATTATAAGCACCTGATTACTGGGGCCTGCTTCATTATCATCTTTAAACCTCTGGTGCCCAGTACAGGGATTCATACACATAGTAAGTGTTTGCTGCTCTGGACTGTAACCCTGCCTGCCCAGGCCCCAGGCGACTGTGGCTGGAGAAGCTGGAAGTCCCTGCTTGGTGGAAATAACAGCTCCCAATTCTACAGCACACTACAACCAGGAAGTCAGTGTTGCAAATGGCATTGTGTCCACTTTACTCACGAGGAAACAGACTCATGGAAAGGATGTGGGCTTATCCAAGTTCCTTGAGAGTGTGAATTGTTTCACCCTTGCTACTTGTACATCCAATATGTAGCATGGTGTCTGGCATACAACAAATGTCTGAGAGATGCTTGTCAACTGGTGGACTGACAGTAAGTGGCACAGTCTGGAAATGAACCTAGCCTCTCCACCCTGGAGCCACACTTTTTCCTGCACTGTTTCTACCTCTGGGAACAAAGTTGCTGGCAATACAGAGTGTCTCCAGCAGTGTCATGGTTTCCTGCCATCCCAGAACAGGAAGACTCCAGGGGTTAAGGACAAAGTTCATGTCACACCCGCCCCCAGTACTCTGTGAACCCTAAGGGCAGGCACTAGGTTTCACTTTTGTCTTTCCCCAGTGCCCAGCAGGAGACCCCTCCCATGGGTGTCCCTTAATCAATGTGTTAAATTGGGAAGGTATTCTTGATCCACTCTCTGCAGCTGCTCTAGGTCAGACCTAGGTCTGCCCATGCTTCCCTCTTACTCAATTAACTCTGAGGTTTCCCTATCACCTCTGGAGTAAATCTAATTTCCTCTGTTTGGCACATAGCACCTTATACCACTTGGTCCCAAACCTACCTTTCCAGCCTTCTTACACATTATTCCCCTTCACATATCTATGGCCCAGCCAAACTGGCCTTCCTCCTCTTCCTCACCCAACACATCATTTCCTTCCCCCGTGCCTTCTTTGTTCTGGCCCTTCCCCCTGCCAGGAATGCCTTCCCCCCTCCCCCCCCACAACATTTTTTTTCCCTCCAAACCCTCCCCACACGCCCCCCCCTCTAAAAACCCTTCCCGGGCTCTCCCCCCCCCCCCCCCGCCCCCGCAATGGCCTTTAGTGTGTATAGACTATATGCTATACTATATACTGAGGGCAGGAGCTGGTTCATTTTTTATCCTTGTGTGCACAGTCTCTGGCACCGGGTAGGTTCTGAATGAATCAGGGGTGGGGAACCTGTGGCCTCGAAGCCACATGTGGTCCTCTAGGTCCTCAAGTGGGGCCCTTTGACTGAATCTAAACTTCACAGAACAAATCCCATTCATAAAAGGATCTGTTCTGTAAAACTTGGACTCAGTCAAAAGGCCGCAACCGAGGACTTAGACGACCACAGGTACCCCACCCCTGGAATAAATGCTTGTTGTGAACGAATGTTGCTGAGGGCTGAGGAAGAGACTGTGGATGGCTGAGACTGTGGATGGCTGAGTAGGGCCCTCCCTACAATCATCTGATGGTCTGTGCCCAGCTGTGCCCTGGAACACCATCTGGGGCTAAGAAACAACACCCCTATGCTGTCAGTGTCATACCTCAACCTGACTCTCTTGTGTAGATGCATCCAACTACTGGTCCCACACTGACCACACGTAGCCGAGCCCTACAGCAACCCCAGTGTGACAGCATGAGGGACACTTCTCCACCCTTGCCCACTGTGGGCACCTCTTCCTTCTCCTCATCATTCTTCCCTGACTTCCTGTTCCTTACACAACCACATACCAACTCCCCGATTTGAGGCAGCCCACCAAAGAGCTGGACAGGTTGAACTGAGGCCCCAGGGACACAGAGGGGATATGCCAATAGGGCTTTGGGATCGATGTTCTATGCAGAAAAATCAATTCACAAAAGACAGGCCAGAGCCCAAGGGCACTGGGCCCAGAGCCCAGCTCTGGTGCTCAAACACTTGTCTACTTATGGAATCGAACACAAAATGCCACAGATGGAAGGAAGCCCAGAACATAGATGCTAGATATTGAAAAGGCCTTAGAACACAGAATTCAGAGCTAGGAGGGACCTTAGAACAAAGAATGTCAGAGCTGGGAGGGAGCTTAGAGTACAAAATGTCAGAGTTGTAAAGGATCTTAAAACAAAGAATGTCAGAGCTGGAAAAGAATCTTAGAACACAGGATGTCAGAGCTGGAAAGGACCACAGAGCTTAGAACACACAGAATGCAGAGAAGATCAACCCATTGTTTACAGGTAAGGAGAAGGAGGCCTATAGAAGACTGGTGGTACAGCCAAGACTAGACCCCAAGTTTCTAGCACTTTCTCCATTGACTTCCTAGCATTAACACCTAATGAACTGATCTTCTTCTGCCACTTTCCCACCTTATATCTTTTCTGTCTGAAGATATGATTTCTCTGGTCTTGGTGCCAAGGAAACCTCCAAAGGACATCCCTCTAGAGCCATCCCTTCTCATGGAAGAGGTTCAAAGGCAAGCAGAGGATTTAGAGCACTGGCTTGGGAGAAACAGATGTGGCACTGAGAGGTAGTAGCCAAGTCTCCTTCTCAACAGATGGAGCCCACCATGCAGATCTGAAAACCTGGTCTCCCCCTGTATCCAGTATTGCTCTTGGGGACAAGCCATACATTCATTTATACCTGGTGCTACGGAGGATTGGCACGCTATGGAGCACCAAAGTGGAACCCAGAGGAAAGAAGCACTAATGGGGGGATTTTAGACACTGTAACAAGACCTGAATTCATCTAGTCCAGCAAATATCACCTTAATGCTATCACCAATATTTAGCCTCTACTCAAAGGCTTCCAGTGACAGGAAATTCTTTACTTACTAAGGTAGAGTCCATTCCAACTTCTGGACACCACTAATAGCTAAGGAATTTTCCCTTATGTTCAGTCTATATTTCTCAGCTTTTCCCTACAGTTTCTAATTGTGCCCTCAGAACAAATGTGAGCCCTCTTCTCCAAGACAGCACTTCAGATTCTTACTAATAACTGTCATAAAGTGCTTTGAGGCTTGCAAAATGCTTTACAAATATTACTTCATTTTATCATCACAAAAATCCTGGGAAGTAGGTGCTATAATTATTCTCATTTTACAAATGAGGAAACTGAGGCAAACAGAGGTCAACTGACTTGCCCAGGGACACACAGCTACTTAAGTGACTGAGGTGAGATCTGTACTAGGGTCTTTTTGACTCCAGGCCCAGAGCTCTAACCACTGCACCACTCTGCTGCCTTTATCACGTACCTCACAAACCCTTAGTCTTCTCTTTTCCAATCAGTCTCCGCGTGGCACGTTCTCCAGTACCTTCACTATTCTGACTGTCCTCCTTTGGACATGTTTGCTAATGTCCTTTTTTAAAGTACAGTGTCCAGAACCGGACATACTCCTTCCCAGTGGGGACTTGACCAAGGTAAAGGACATCAGCCCTGCCATCCTGAGCTAAAATGGCCTCTGGCCCACCTGCCTGGCCTGAATGGTGGGACTAGTGTGATGGAGGCGGCTGAGCGACCGATGCAGGGTGGCCATGGTGGTGGAGGCGAGGGGCCAGTACCTGGGCACAGGGTGGCACAGGCGGTTTTCTGGCCGCTCTGGCCCTCACAGAAGGAGCCCCCGTTGAGAGGTGCCGGGTTGGTACAGCTCCGGCTGCGTTTCTGCCAGCCTCGCCCACAGGTGGCACTGCAGGCTGACCACTCCGTCCAGGTCGACCACCCACCGTTCACTGGTGTGGGACAGAGAAGGGACTGAGATCAGCGAGGCCCGAGGCTCAGCATGGAGCCCCTCCCTAGGGTGGGCTTGGAGGTGCACATGTTGGGGTCAGGAACTCTGCAGAGGCAGTGTCCTTAGCTGTGACCAGCCCCTGTGCATTCCTGGCTGCAAGTGGAGGTGCCCCAAGGCAGAGCAGAGGGAGGAGGTGAGGGCAGTGGGGAGGGGGGAGGGGGGAGAGCCAGACCGTGGCCAGCTTCCACACGGGACCCTATCTCCTGGGCTGCCCTCTTCTGGCAGCCACTTGCAACAACACCCAAACAGAGGAAGCAGTGTGCTCTGTCCCAGAGATCAGCCCAGATCTGGTGTCCTCTTACCCCAGCCTGCTCTAGGAGAAACATCGCCCCACACCTCATGCTGTTTGCCAAGGTATATCGGCAACCCCTGGCCGTGGGCTCTTCCCTTCCTGTACCCATGCTTCCTTCAAATATCCTTTTGCAGACCTCCATCCTCCCGCATTCATGCTCCTGCCTGGCCATCCATCTCCTAAAGCACCACCAGGCGATGTGCCCCCACTCTCATGGCACCCCCTTGGATCACAGCATCTATGGTCATGGGTCTTTCTCAGACAAGAGCACCTATGGCCCTTCTCTGAGCACACAGTTCTACGTACCCTCCCTCCAGCTGTGGTCAAGGCCACTGAGAGACCACGGAGGAAGGGGGAGGTTGGTGGCTCACCATAGACAGTGACAGCGGCGGAGGAGCTTCGGCGACGGGCCACGATGTTCTTGGCCACACAGGTATAGTTGGCTGTGTCGGCCAGGCGGGCCTGTCGCACCACCAGGCTGTGCTCCCGGGTCACATAGACATTGGGATCCAGGGACGGGTCAACTAGGTCCTCGTTTCGGAGCCACTCCACCTGGGAGGAAAGGGAGATGCTAGCAGATTTGTCTACATGGGCTCTGCCCAGAAGGGCTCTACCGGGGGGGAAGGGGGGACTGCCTGGTGTCTGTCTACATTGTTCCTTATCTATACGGTTCCTTCCTAGAGGGGCACTGTCCACATGAGCTCTGAAGAGCGGCAGCAGGGTGTGAGCTCTGCCTACATGGGTCTTGCCCAAAAAAGACTGTGATACACAGAGAGGAGGCAGAGCTGCCAACGTGGGGAATCTCCCGAGCTCTTAGATTTGATGAGCAGCAAATGTGTTCTGGAACAGGCACCCTGAGATGTTGCCCAAGTCAGGCCCCCGGGCACAAGATGGTGGGGGTGGATGGGGGTAGAGATTAGTACCATGATACTCTGGGGGCTCAGGTCTAGGCTGACCTTGTCTCAGCCCGGGGGATACAGACCAGACTGGACTTTGTAGAATCATCGAATATCACAGCCAGCAGGCACTTCAGGGCTCATCCACACACACCCCTCTTACCACACAGTGAGGAAACTGAGATCAAGAGAGGTTACTCTCTGCAGCTTGCCCAGGGTCACAAAAAGAGTAAACAATATAGCCAGAATTTGAACCCAGGTCCTTTTATTACAAACATTACTACACCGCATTGTTGTGAGTACTGCACAAGCGCTACCTAGAGGACTGTTACGTGGGATACTGGACCCCCCTCAAAAAACCCACCAACTGAAAAGCAAACCAAAAAACAGCACCAGTCTGTTTGAGGGGGAGTGAGCTCATGCTGAATGGACCTGGGCTTACTTTCCCTGGAGACCCCCTTCCCACATGGCCCCATAGCTTGAGACTATGGTGCCCCCCCAACCCCCCAGCAGTCGGGCTGCATGGCAGACCCCTCACAGGTAGAGAGGTTGGGCTGGACTGCCTTTACTGTCATTCAAGGCCTTTACCTTATTTGGATTATAGGCTCAGAGGAGCTGGTAGGGGGCCTCTGACACCATCTGGTGACCAGATTCTAGTCCAACCCGGTCATTTTTATAGGAAAGAAGGCCCAGAGAACAGAAGTGCCTCGCCTGCCCAGAGTTATACCCTGAGCTGACTAAACACCCTGGTGCTCTGAGGGATCAGCTGGTGTGTGGGGCTAGGGGGTCCAGAGGAATTGGAAGGAGGCTGAGCATGCTGACTCCATAGGCTCCAAAGTGGGCTGTGAGCTGGGCCTCCTCACCCCTATGCTGCCCCATAGACCCAGGCCTGCCTCTTACCTCAGCAGGAGGGATGCCCTCAGGTGGGCGGCAGGGCAGCACGATGCCCTGCTCCAAGGACACTTCCTTGGCCAGAGGCTCCTGTTCAAAGTTCTTGCGCAAATCTAGGAGGAGAAATGAGATGGTTGAGGGCTTCCTGGGTCTGGCACAGAACCTGCCAGGCACTAAGAGAATGACTTTTTCCTGGGCACTGGAGTAGAATCCAGACTCGGGGCATGTGGACTCTGCAGGGTAACTGGCCCTCCCGGGGTGGTGGGGGATGGGCTTCGAGGGGAGCAGGTAAGAGAAATTCCACAATCATGGAAAGAGGCTTGTTCCAAAGCCTGGAAATGTGGAGTTAGCCAGTGGTCTTTCCTTTGGCTAGACTGAGGCCCGGGAGAGGGAGGTCCCAGGGGCATCTGTCTACTGGAGTCTCACTTGACTGCCTCTCCATCCAGAGAAGTCCATTCTGGCCCTATTTCCATCCTGGGAAGAACCCTCCAATCCTACCCCATCTCTCTGCTCAAGGAAGGTCCTGCAATCCCACTTCCCTGCCTAGTATGGGTTCCTGGCTCCACCTCCCAGTCACCCCCATGGTGCTCACAGGCAATGCGCACATAGGCCTTCTGGCTCTTGGTGGTGCCTGAAGAACTCCAGGCTACACACTGGCACCAATACTCCTCCAGACCAAAGACTTTTTCCACCTGTTGTCTGGAGATGTTGATGCGGACCTCCATCATCGGCAGCCCTGGATGTGGAGGAAAAGGACCATAAGGGGTGTGGGATAGAGCTAATGTTATCCAGAGGACTGCAGGGGTCTCCCACTGACTTGGGGGGAGGTACATGGATCTCAGCCCCAGGGGCCACCAGCATCTGGGCTGCCTGAATGGGGAACCCAGGCATTCAAATCTGGCCAAGAGGTTTGTGGTAGAATGGAGGGCCATGACAGTAGGTTGCATTGGAGCTTGGGGTTATGTTAAAGTTGGAACAGACCTGAAAACATGGAACATCATGGCTCAAAGAGACCTTAGAACACTGAAGAGGGATTTTCAAAGCTGGAAGGAGTCTTGTAGATCATGTAGTCTAACATTCCTGCCTCCACCCAGTTCTATTTTACAGATCCAGAAACTGAGGCCAGAAAGGTTAAATGCCAAGGCCTGAAATAGGGGCATATGCTGGGGACAGGGTCAAGTGAGTGTAGCCTGACTTGACTGCTTAGGATTATCTGTCAGATGCTGTGGGGACCTGGGGCCACGTCAGAATGCTATTTGCAGAAGGCAGAGTGTGTGTGTGTGTGTGAGACTTCTTCATTTGCTTGAGGGCGAGATGCATGAGGTCCACTGAGGTCAGAGGCAGCACCAGCTAAGTCACAGGTTTAATTCCACTGCACGATGGTACTGTATGAGGGACTAGAGAGACAGTGATAGGCAGAAGTAGCCTAGTGGTTTGGATGCCAAAGCTTTATCTCTGATCTCCAGGCATTCATCTCCCATAGTGTACTGTGGACAGGGTCCTCCAATGGTTCAGAGGGGCCAAGCTTTTCCAACTTCATTTCCTAGTCATTGATCTGTCCTTCTGGCCACCAGAGGGACAGAGGAAAAACAGAATGACATGTGAAGTTCTGGGTGGGGGAAGTCTTTATGACAAGACCTCAGGGAAGGGTTCCTGGAGGAAGTGGTATTTGAGCTGGACTTCAAAGGACACTCAGGAATTCAGGCAGCGAATATCCCTACCAGCCACTGGTCTGTCCCTTTGGCCGTCTCTCTGTCCTGCTCAATGGCTACTATTCTGCTCCTTTGGCTGCTTCGATGTCCCTCCAGTCTCCTCCCCCCCTTTCTCCTCCCATCTGTCTGTCCCTCCCAACACCTGTGTGTCTGGCCACCAAAAGCAGGGTGCCCAGGAGAGCAAAAACTGTTTGTTTCCAATTTCTCCTCCTCCTGACCCCAATTTCCCTCGGGTCACTGGCTTATCAGAAAGAGAGAGCGAGGCAGGGATGGGAATGTGTTTCTATTGTTAACAGAGAAATTCAATTAGGGCTGCCTTGCAGGGAGTCAGGTCTGAGCCCAGCGGAAGGAGCCAAACTTAGCTCAGCTGGTTTAGATCGGGGTGGTTGGAGGTGTGTAGGGGCCATCCTTTTAATTTGCTAACTTGACCTTCCAATGCCACCTGTCTTTGCCTCCTGGCCCCCCCAAAGAACTAACGGTTAGCCCCTCTCTACCCCTGATCCCAGAGCCCATTTTTACAATTAGTATGGCACAGTTAAAACAACCCCAGATTAGGAGTTAAGAGGCCATGTTTGACTCCTGGGTGCAAGGCCCTGGTCCAATTTCCTGCTCTGACACTCCCTAGCTGTGTGACCTTGGACAAGTAAGTCACTTTGCCTCTTTGATGCTCCATTATAAGATGAGTGAGTTGGATTAGGGCCTCTCAGCTCTGATACCTCCATGTTCTCAGGAACCTTCCACCTCTGGCATTCTAGGCCTCTTCGTCAGTCAGTGGACCTCTCTGGGCCCTGGCTGTCTCATCAGTCAAATGGGGATAATCACACCTGCCTGGTTTTTGAGGTCCCTTCTAGGCTGACACGTGGATCCTGCAGTCATAACCCTGGCTAACTTGTTGTTTTTCACTGGAATAGGGAAGAAACTCTTTTCTACCCGTGCCAAGTCTTGCAGCATTTCCTGGGAGCATTGAGAGGCTGCCCAAGGTCACTCCACTAGTATGTGTCAAGAGACCTAAAGGCCACCTCTCTACCGGCCTTGCTAAGGTGTTGGCTGATAAGAAAGGCACGGACCCTCCGTGGGTCACTTCTTATCTCTACTGCCTAATTTACTCTTCTTTGCAACATCTTTTTTATCTACCCCTTTTTGATATTTCCATGGCCTCTCAAAAGGTCTTCACACATTCTTCATATCATCGACAGACTAATCTTCCTCAGATTCAGATTTGATTACGTCACTCCTCTGCTCAAAAGTCCTCAATGACTCCCTGTTACTTACTGAATCGAAATTAAACCCCTGATTGGCATTCAAGGCCTACCACAATTTGGCACTGCCCCATCTTTCCTGCCTTATCTTGTATTCCTCCCTTCTTTAAATTCTATATTTCAGCCAAGCCAGCTTACTCTTTATTGGCCAAACCTATCCTGTGTTCTCTTTGGTTTTCAATGCTTTTTCTCACACCATTTCCAATGCCTGGAACTGTCCACACTCCTCCTCCTCCTCACTGCTGTAATTCTTACTTGTCATTTAAAGTCCAGTTCAAATACCACTTCTTCCAGGATCCCCGATGTCTTGTCATAAAGACTTTTCCCACCCAGAACCTCACTCTGTTTTTCTCCTTTCTAAAAACACAGCTGCCATGAAACACTGAGTACTGGGGTTACCTGTTCTGCCCTCTTATCCCATCACTAGACAGGACCATGCGCTAAGCTCTGAACTGAACTAAACAGGCAGTGACCATATGGAAACCCTAATAATCTTCACCCCACCAGCCCTAACCCTGGCCTTAGCTGTGGCCTGACTCTCTTGGTCTCCCTTAATCTAAATCTCTTTTCTTGGTGAGCCTGAAAAGGGAAGTACAGACTGAGATCTGCCCCATCTAATGGGAAATGATTCCCCCCTTTCCTGTACTCAGTTTTCTCCCACTCTGCTCTTCTCCTTTTCCTTCTTCCCCCTTCTCCCTTCCTTTCTCCTTTCTTCTCCTCTTCTCCCTTACCCTGTCTTCTCTTCTTCCCTTCTCTCCTCCCCTCTCCTCTCTTCTCCTCTTGAGCTCTGGTCTCAATGTGGCCTGGTTATCTTTGTTCAGTTCTCCAGCTCCAGACAGGTCCTTTACCCAGTATAGCATAACGTGAATATATGCCCTTAATAAAAAGACTGGGCAAAGAAAGCAGTGTGGGTGGTTTGGGGGTAGATCAGACCTGGCCTGCCTTGGAGTCACTGTGCAGGGCTGGGCTTAGCTCTGCCGACAGCACCAGGCCTCCTCCCCTCTCCTGTGTTTTCTTTTCCTTTTCAAAGCCTGGGCTCTGTCCCTCCCAAGTTCCAAAGGCCCACTGCAGAAATCATAGACAATTGGGGGCAGTGGCAGCTGCAGCTGCAGAGGACAGGTGTGTGTATGTGAGCAGATGTAACTGTGGCTGGCCCAGGCCCTTTCTGGGGATGCAGCAATTAAGATGTTCTGTGTATGACAGAGAGGAGAGGAGAGGAGAGGAGAGGAGGGGGAAGGGGAGGGGAAAGAGAGAGTAGAGAGGGAGAAAGGAGGAAGGAGAAAGAGATGGAGAGAGGTGAACAGAGAGATGGATAAAGAGAGAGAAGAGAAAGGGGAGGAAAGGGGAAGGAGGGAGGAAGAGAGAGGGGCCTGATAGCATGGGCCCATGTGGAGATCAGTACAAGTAGGTTTGTGTTTGTTGGCTAAGTCCCTAGGATGACCTTAGTGGCTGTATTTTCACCCTCTCATAAATCTGGTTCTAATAACCAATCAGTTTGTTTAACAAATAATAAATTACACTTTCCAAGACCATGCTTAAAATGCTTAGGTCAGCAAATATGGGTCTTTTATGGAGTCAGAGTTTCTGCTCTAATGTTTATCACAATTATCCCTACCTTTTTTTCTCTCTCAGACCTGGTAAAACCATTGCACCAACCCTGACCCCTCTCCCAGCCCTGGGGTAGGAGGAGAAGGGTGAGAGCAAAAGCAGCTTTTTCCTACCTTATGATTGACAAGGGGTGGCTGTTGCTGGTGGGGGTGGTGGTGGTGGGGGCCCTTGCTCCCAAGCAAAGATCCCTCCCATCTCCCCAAACAAAGCTCTCTAATGGGCCCTGGCCCCTTTAGTGTGTAGGTCCATGGAGAGGCAGGGTGATGTCATCCCTGGCCTGCTACTACCTCCTGTGACCTTTCCCCTTTCTGGACTCTGGTCTAGCCATCTGTAGGATGGGGATAAGCCCTGTACTGGCTGCCTCAAGGAAAGCATTGTGTAAACCTCATGCACTACAGCAAGAGTAATTATATTATTATAATTAAATACATAACAAGACCATAAATACATATTATTATTAATAATAAGCAAGGGCCGCTCTGTCTCTCCAGCTCCCTCACCCCCCAAATTAAATTCTGGTTAGCTTTGAGAGGTCAGAAGAAGATCTAAGAACTAGGGCTGCCAGGATCCTTAGAGGTCATTGGGTCCAACCCGAGACCTCAGTTTTGTCTTTGTATGCCCAGCACCCAGCACAGGGCCTGGCACCGAGGCCAGGGCTCATGAAAGGGCCCACTACAGTAAATGTTGCCAGAGAGACAGAGAGAGAGAGAGCAAAAGATAGCAGAAAGAGAGAGAAAGAGAGAGAGAGAGAGCGCAAAAGATAGCAGAAGGAAAGAAAGACAGAGAGACACAGAGAAAGAGAAAGAGAGACAGAGAGAGAGGACAGAGAGACACAGAGAGAGGAGAGGTAGAGAGAAGAGAGACAGAGGGAAGGAAAGTGATGGAGAGAAGAGAGATAGAAGAGAAACAGAAGCAGAGAAGAAAAGGGAGAAGAAAGAGACAGAGAAAGAGGAAGGGAAAGAAAGAGAAAGAGGCAGAGAGGGAGACAGAGAGACAGACAGAAGGACACAGAGACAAAGACAGACAGTGAGCATGGTCTTGGAAAGTGTAATTTATTGTTTGTTAAACAAACTGATTGGTTATTAGAACCAGATTTATGAGAGGGTGAAAATATAGCCACTAAGGTCGTCCTAGGGACTTAGTCAACAAACACAAACCTACTTGTACTGATCTCCACATGGGCCCATGCTATCAGTTGTCTTAGGTCTTAGGGCCAACAATTTCATGGGACAGCAATTCCCATGTCGTGCCATGGTCCCAACAGTGCAAAACATGAGGCAAGGCAGGCTCTCTGTTGGGGACAGATTCATGGCATTTTGGGACTGACAGTGTACAGGACACTGAACATAAGAGCTGGCAGGGAGCCAACAGAACATAACACTGACACAGCCTATTTGAGTGGGAAGGGAGCTTAGAACTTGGAACATGGAATGTCAAGGCTGGGAGGGACCTGAAAGATGTCCTGGTCCAACTCCCTGGTTTTACAGGAGGAGAGCTGACGTGGGGGTGGGGAGAGGGAGTGACCCACCCAAGGTCATCTGAGATCACCGGGTGAGTTAGCTAAAAGCTTCAATGAGGACCAGAAGAATTAGCAGCTGCTCTAGAACATTCTCTCACAGAAAGGGCTGGGCCAGGAGTGGGGAGGAGGGGCAGAGAGGAGGGTTGGGGTCTGTGGTGACTGGGCCCATTTTTTGCCCTTGAAGGTCATCCTTTCTGTCAGTGTGTTACTGATGGGAGCAGGTAAATGTTGTGACAGGTCCTGAATGGGGGGGGGGCTACTGTAATCCCACTCTACCCCAGCTTCCTGAGGTAAAGTCTATGAGAGGCCCCCTCTGGAACTCATAATAACCTCGATTTCAATTTGGAATGGAACTCAAGAGGTCATCTAAGCCAACCCTTTCATTTTACAGATGAGGAAACTGAGGCCCAAGGAGGATAAGGGTTTTGCCCATGGTCACCTAGCTAGTGTCAGAGGCAGGATTTGAATCCAGGACCTTTGACCCCAGAGCAAATGCTGTCTCTGTATTATTATGGATTCTGGTCCCATTGTGTGCCCAGTTCCGCATGCAACTGGGTCAGCTGAGAGGTTCCTTCCAGCTCTGGATCTGCAATCCTATGCTTCTTTTCCATTTAAGTTCCTGAGCTCTTCACCCCAGAGCCCCAACTCATAGGCCAAGTGACTCACTATGGGGAGATGTAGGAGGCTACCTGCCCCTGGAAGGCCTGGGACTGGGGGAGCAGAAAGGAATGTGGCCCCTGGACCCCAGGTCTAATTGAGTCTCCTCCCCTAGCCTAGGCTTATTCTGCTTCCCCTACACTTGGGACCCCTACTCTCGCCCTCCTCAGAGGCCTGAGTCACTGCCCTCCCTACCTCTCTCCAGGGCAAGGATCAGTTTACCTACATAAGGTTCTGATAAAGGAGACGCTTAGGGCACCTGGATTTGCCAGAGGCGATAGCACCCTCCCTTCTTTACCTCCAATACCAACCAACGTCTTTACGAACGGGAAGCCATGGGCAGCTAGACTGAGATGGCTGAGGGTAGAGCTTGGGGACGGCTGCATGGGGAACTGAAATAACTCGTCTGAACAGAAGCCCTTGCTTATTTTTGTTACTAATAATAGATATTCTCTGTCTTTGTATCTGCAGCACCCAGTGCAACGTCTGACATGTTTGTTGTTCAGTGGTTTAGGTCGTGTCCGATTCTCTGTGACTCCATTTGGGGTTTTCTTGGCAAAGATACTGGAGTGGCTTGCCATTTCCTTGTCCATTTTACAAATAAGGAAACTGAGGCAAACAGGATTAAGTGACTAGCCCAAGGTCACACAACTAGTAAGTGCCTGAGGTCAAATTTGAATTCAGGTCTCTCCAACTCCAGGCCTGGTGCTCCATCTGTTATCTGGCACATAGTGGCTATTTCATAAAATGCTCATTGATTGATGGACGTATGGGAGTTGTAGCCAGCCTCCTGACTTTGGCTTGTCCTAGCAGTCAAATCCGCCCACTCTCCCAGACACCTCCCAGAGGTGCCTCTCTCTAACCCACTTGTTCAAGATTACGGTGTATGGCAGTCATTTGTGTGGTTGTCTTATCCCCTAAGGAGACCACGTGAGCTCCATGAGGTAGGGGCAGGCCCTTGTGAGAGTTTTCTAGTTCCTCCCTTGGGAGCAGAGGGTTCTGCAAGCAGGGGCCACTTCAGGAAGGGCCCATGGGCTTGGAGGGTCCTGGCCTTCCCAGTACTGCAGCAGCCCTGGCTGAAGAGCCAGATGGCCTGGAGCTGAATCCTGGCTCTACTGTTTCCGAAAGGTGTGACAGGGGGCAAGACCCTTCTTTTCTCCAGGCCTCAGTTTCCTAATATGCAAAATGAGGGGAATGAACCAGGTGACCTGAGATGGTCAGAGTCAGAAGGGCAGAAAGAAGGAGGCACAGACTGGTATTCAAGGAGACCTTGATTCTATCCTTGGCTAATTTCCTAGGTGGCTGGGGACAAGCCAAGTCCCCTCTGTGAGCCTCAGTTTCCTCACCAGTAAATAAAAGGAGTCAGACTAGATAGACTTTAAGCCCCTTCCAGCTGGGACATCTGATGTTTCTGTGATTGCTTTTATACTGAGCCAAAATCCAATTCTCAGTAATTTCTACCCATTGATTACCAGTTCAGTCTTTAGAAAAAGTTGCCTTGGCCCCAGAAACCCATTCTACTCTGAACACCATCAGAGACTAGTATCCCTGCTTCCTCAGCCCTTCCCATCCTTGCTCTCCACCCATCCCTGCCTCCTTCCTCTCTCTTTCCATTCTCACCCCTCCCCAACTCTTCCCCCTATCTCTACTCCTTTCCCTCCCTCTATCCCTGCCCCCTTCCTCTCCCCTAATCCCTACCCCCTTCTCCTCCCTCCATCCCTCTCCCCCATCTCTGCTCCCTTTCCCCTCCCTCCATCCCTGCCCCCTTCCCAACTCCCCTTATCCCTGCCCCCTTCCCTCCCTCCCCTCTCCCCCAGTCTAGCCTTACCCCTTCCCTTCTCGGTGCTGTGCTCTGTTATGTGGTCCCCCTGGTGAACCCACTCCCCATTGCACTTGAAGTAGATCTGGGTGGCAGGGCTGGCCTTGCACGTGAGTGTCACTGGCTTGTTCTTGACAATGTAGACATCCTCAGGCTCCACCAGGAAATGGGGCAACAGGTCAGGGTTGGCGCCAGGCACTGGGTTGGCCACAGTGGCACTCTGCTGGGCACCTGGGATGGCAAAGGGAAGGAATGAAAGGCCCAGAAATGAGCAGAGACACAACAACCCCAGACATCCTGTCATAGAGTCTGCCCCCTCAGACAGAGGTCAGAGTCCTGGTTATAGGATTTAGAGCTGTAAGAGACCAAATGAGGAAACTGAAATCTGGAGAGAAATGACATGCCCTAGTTTATAGAACAAGGAAGTGACTGAGATGGGAGACCAGGTTTAAAATAAAGCTTTACTAGGAGTGACCACATCAAGGAGAAAAGTCATAAGAGAAAGAGTACTAGGAGTAGCACAGTCAAGATCACAAAGGTGGTTCTCTTGCTTAACCCTCAGTTTGCTGGTGGAACCAGACATGGAACTCCCCCCACCCCCATCTCCCTTTAACATCTACAGGGCTTCACTGGCCCCTCCCACACAAAATGTAAATCACAGCCATTAAGTTGCATGGAGCCTTTGTGGTCATTTGGTCTCATCTCTACACCATCCCAAAGAAATGGTCACCAAGCTTCTGCTGGAATCCCTGGTGATGGGGATTGGTGCTCTCCAACCCACCACCTACCAGGACACACCATTCTAGCTACCTTCAGACAGTTCTGATTTGGAGAGAATTCCTAGCTCTGTTATGGAATTGCTTTTTACACTGGGCTGAAATCAGCTTTCCTCTCCTCCCCTCCCCCAGCATACAAACTGCTGCCCCCAGTTCTGTCCTCTAAGGCCAGGCAGAACCAAATTAATCCCTCTTCCACTTGAGGCATTTATCATGTCCTCCCCAAGTCTCCTCTCGTCTGGGCAATAGATTCCTCATTCCTTCAAATGATCCTTGTGCATCCTGGTTCCGGTTACCTTTCTCTCAACGTGCTCTTGTTTGTCAATGGCCCCTCTAAAATGCGTGGCCCCCACCCGGACATTATCCCCCAATGCGTGTGGCCCCCACCTGAACACTATCCCCCAGTGTAAGTCTGATCAGCGCAGAGGTCCAAGGACAGAAGCATGGAGGGACCATTGTCTATCACGGGGTCAGGGAAACACCATCTCACCTCCTTCCTAGCACCAGGTACTGCTAAGCCCGAGGGACAAAATGGCAGAAAGAAAACACAAGGGAAAGCTGGGCCCTGACCCTCAGGGTTCAAGGCTGGCCCTTTTGCTTTCCCTAAAAACTCAAGGTGAAAATGCCTTTCAATACTGGTGAGTACACATTGTAACTGGGAGGCAGTGTGGTATAATGGGAAGAGCACTGAATCTGGAGTCAGAGGTGGTTGTGGTTATTTACTTGATTAATCATGTCCCCGTGACTCTTTGTGATCCCATTCGGGCTTTTCTTGGCAGAGATGCTGGAGTGGTTTGCCATTTCCTTCTCCAGTTCATTTTACAAACAAGGAAATGAAGGTAAACATGGTTAAGTGACTTGCTCAGGGTCACACAGCTAGTTAGTGTCTGAGGCCAGATTTGAATTCAGGTTCTCCTGACTCTAGGGCTGAACTCTATCCACTGCACCACCTACCTGCCCCTTGGAGTCAGAGGACCTGGGTTCAAATCTGGCCTCTGCCAATTACTTCTTATGTGAGCTTAGGTGTTACTCAACCTCTGCAGCCTTCACTTCCCTCATCCGTAAAATGAGGGGATTGTATCCGATGGCCTCTAAAATCCCTTCTGGTTCAAAATCTCTGATCCTAGGAGCTCTTGAAGCCTCAGTATCCTTCTCTGTAAAATTCGCTATCTACCTCTCAGGGCTGTTGTGAGGAAAAAGAACTTGCCAAAACGCTTTAGAGTTGGCAATAACCTTGTCTCTGGAGAGCACTGGGGAAGCAGGGGTGATGGTGGTTACTGTATGGCAGAGGTGGGGAACATGTGGTCCTCTAAGTCCTCGAGTGAGGTCTTTTGACTGAGTCCAAGTTCTATAGAACAAATCCTTTTACGAAGGGGATTTGTTCTGTGAAGTTTGGATTCAGTCAAAGGGCCACACCTGAGGACCTAGAGGGCCACATGTGGCCCACCCCTGCAGGGGTTTAGAGGTAGCTTTAAACCAGGGTCAGAGGGACTTAAAATCAAGGACTAAGAGTGGGCTGGAAGGGAGGGGCCCAGGCCATCCCAGCTCCCCCTTCTTGTAACACTTACAAAAGGTTCACAAAGCACTTTCTTCACAAGAGTACAAGTATCGTTAGCCTTGAGACTCAGAGGACTTCCCTAGCATCACACAACCAGAAAGTCTCTGGGCTGGGGCTCAAACCTAGGCTCGCTGATTTTCAAGACCAGTCATTTCTATATCATAGCATGGCTGGAAGAGGCCTTAAAGGATACTGTGCACAACCTATCGTCTTCCTCCTGTCCCCTTTCTCTTAAGTGCTGCCAATGACCCAGAGACTCGCTCTCTTCCACAATGGCCTCCACAAGGCCATTCCTGGCTGACTGGAAAGGCTGCAAACTTTTGTGACATTCTCATTTTCGCTTTCCAGTCATACTGACTCCTTTCCTTTCTGGTCTCTCTCCCTTTTCTCTGAGTCTTACAAAATCATTAAATTTGAGGGAGGAGGAGGAGGAGGAGGAAGCAGGGCTCAGCTACTGGAAATCTCTCCTAGAACTCTCCATGAACAATCCTAGAAGCCTTTACACATGACCCTTCCAGGAGTCCCCGTTCCAAAGCATCTGGTGGATGCTGGCATAGTTATACATGGCAGGGCAGGGCTACAATGAGGACTGGGTGGGACCCCCTAAGGCATCTTACTCAACCTTCCAATGTCATTCCTGATAAGGGGTCATCTGGCTTCTACTTCAACCCTTCTGAGGAGAGAGAACCTGTAACCTCTGGGGCCAAGCAGGGCCTCTGGGGCCAAGAAGGGCCTCTGGGGCCAAGCAGGGCAGATTTAATCTTGTCTGCATGATGGCACTTCAAATACTTGAAGTCAGCTACCATGTCCCTCTGGAGCCTTTTCTTTTCTTCATGCCAAACAACTCCTCCCTCATCTCTTTCCCCTTTTCTCGTCTCTCTCTCTCTTCTCTGGGTCTCTCTCCCCTTCATTTGACCTTCAGTTGGGATCATTCATGCAAATTCCTGAGCATACGGACAGCCAGAGACTAGGGAACAGGCAGCAACTCTGCCTCTTAACCAGGCTTGACACTAGGATAAATCTAAACAGAGGCATTATTAACACTGACTCAACCCTGTCCTCTAATCTTGACCCAATTTCAGCTTTGATACATCTATTCAATCTACCCTCCCACCTCATCTCACCCAATTCTAGTTCTGAAACTATGCCCCAAATCCACCCCCAACATAACCTTCCACCTGCCTTCCAATTCCAGTCTAATATCTTCTCGTTCTCCAATTCCAACCCAACCTCCAATCCTCATCTGCCTATCAACCTGTCCAACCCACCTGGACTTTTGAACCCTGGCCCAACTTTGTGTTGAATTTCAACCCTGTCCCTATACCATTTGTGCCCCAATCCTGCCTCTCTTCCCCACTTTGTCCTGACCATGTCCCTGTCTAGTCCACTGCTTCTGGATTTAGAAAGACTGGGGTCCTGGGGAGTGGGGAGGGGAGGAAGAAAGAGAGAAAGCAAAAGGATTTGGAGGTAGCATCAGGTACTGGTAAGAGCCCTGGGGACTGGGAGTTAGGAGGCTCGAATTCTAGCCCTGGCCCCACCACTAATTTACTGCCTGACTTTGGGCACATCCCCTACACCTGTCTCTGCCTCAGTCTTTTTGTTTGTAAAATGAGTGAATGGGATTTCATGATTTCCCCAGGTCCCTCCAGCCCTGGAAGCCCTGACTCTAAGGCAGCAGGGAAGCAGAGGGACTTTGGAAAGGTCTTGATGGCCTGGAAGTAGGGAATAAAACACCAACTTGGTAGAATCTGGGGCATGTTTCTGGCCTTTCACTTCCTGTCTCTCTTCAGTGGCCAGGGAGTGAGAGTGGAGAAAAACCCTTAGCCCTCATTTCCTCTTCCCCCTATTCTCCCCAAACAGGCAGCTCTGCTTTGGCCGGTGGATGCTTCAGGGGTCAGCTCAGCTCAGTCCCTGATTCCTGAGTCTCCTTCCCAGGGACTCCTTCGCTCTCTACCCTGCAGCTCCAATGCTTCAGACACCCCGGGATCCTCAAGAACCCACTTCCTGGGCAGAAACTGAGAACCAAACTTCCTATTCATATCTCCTTGCCCGGGGCCAGGGTTGTGTGGGAGCAGGGAGGCTTCCAGCCAGAAGTTCTAATACCTCAAGCTAGTCAAGAGCATTCAGGGAGGGAGGGGGAAAGGCTCAAAGGGGCTCAGAGTGACTTGCTTGCATAAGCTGAGGTCTGTCATGGCTGGTGGACATCCCTGTGCCTGCTCTGAGCCCGGCTGCTCGAGCTCTGTCCACCAGGCACCAGGGAGAGGGGGGTGGGGTAGGTACAAGGGCTTCCTAAGCCTTCCTCCCCGGCATCCCTGTCGGCCCATCCATTACCGCACCAAGCATTGCTAGCGTCAGGCGCCCGCTGAACCCGCCACAATCCCTCATGTCTGCATTTAACTGCTAATGAAAAATAAATGTTCCGTGACCAATGAGGGGCACAGCTCACTTCTCTGGGGGCTGCATCACACCAAGCCACACCATGCTCTCACCCACCTTCTCCTCTGCCTGCTCTAGCTGGGAGACCCAGGGGACGTTTGTACTTTCCCTCCTGGGCAGCTCACACTGCCAAGGGCACCCGGTGATGTCCTACAGCCAGGGTGAGAGGGACTGCCCCTGATGACAGGCACGAGTGCCCCTCCAGGGTTCTCACTGCTCTAATCTGTAAAATGGGGCCAATATCCCCCTTTTCCTTTCCCTCCCAGTTCTGGTCTGAGGATCAATATCTGAATAATCTTTCTCACACACAGATCTAGTTATCAGCTCAGAAATCTTTAGTGATTCCTTGTAGTCTATTGAGAAAAATTCAGATTCTTCTGTTTGGCACTCAAGGCCCTTCACAGTCTGATGCCCCCCACCTTTCTAGCTCTATTTCATATTACTCCCATGCATTCTGTACTCCAATTAGAATGGACAGTTCTTTGAGCTCTGAACATGCCCTGGGATTTCTTGTCTTTTCTCCTTCTGTCCCCTTGTACCCGGTATGTCCTTCCTTCTTCCTCCCCTCTGCCTGGTGAATTCATAACCATCTGTTAAAAGCCCAGCTCAGATGCTACTTCTCCCCTCAGATCTCCAGGGTGTATGTGCCTAGCAATGGGCTGTCTGGATCAAAGGGTGCGGACATTTTAGTCACTTAGGAGAATTCCAAACTCCTTCCCAGAATGGTTGGACCAATTCACAGCTCCACCAACAGAGTCCTTGTCTTTCCACAACACTGACTACTCCAATTTTTTGGTCATCTTTGCCAATTTTTCTGGGTGTGAAGTGAAACCTCTGAGTTGTATGGATTTGAATTTCTCTTTTTTTCAAAAAAAAATTTTTTATTGATGTCTTTTTCACATCACCAAAATTTCTGCCAGTATTTCTTCTCTCCTGTTTCTGGAGAACCATCCCATGTAACACAATTTCTCCTGTTATTAGAGATTGAATGAAAAAAATTTATTAAGCACTTATTTAATAAATGCCTATTAGTAAGTACTCATTTATTATGTACTTACCATGTGCCAGGTATTATGTTAAGTGCTGGGGGTACAAATGCAAACAAGTAAGAATCCCTGCTCTCAAGGGAGATTACATCCTAATGGAGGGGACAGAACAAGGTGGCGGGGCTAGAAAGTGGGGGATGAGGTGCATAAGAAATCTCTTCGGGGACGTGGTTTAGAAATGTCTGGGAAGTAACACTGAGGCCTACTATCAGAACCAGGATTGTAGGGATACAGTCCAGGTTCTGGAGGTGGGGGGGGATAAAAAGTACAGATAGAGGGCAGTCAGTATGGTTTGGAAATGTCTGGGAAGTGACGAGGAGACCTGGCTTCAGGCTAGACTGAAAGGTCACCCATCAGAGCCAGAGTCCCAGGGGTAGGATTCAAGTTCCAGAAGGTGGGAGATGAGGAAGATGGTCAGAGTACAGGCAGCATGGTCTGGAAATGGGGAACGACAAGGAGCCTGGTTCAGGGCTAGATAAGGCAAAAGATCATCTATCAGGGACCAGATTTGGAGCAGTATTTGCTCAAATTTCACATACCACTTCATATGTACCTCTGAGATGCACTTGTCAGGTAATACTGTGTTTGGATCTTATCCTCCTATTTGGTTGAGAGCTCCAAGAGGGGCAGGATTGCTTCTTACCCAAACCTCTAATATACAGCACAATTCTCTCTGAATATAGTATTTCATTCAAATCAAGAAGCTTTTTAAAAGGAGCTTCTATGCATAAAGGAGCAGCTAGGTGGCGCCACAGTGCACAGAGCGCTGGGCCTGGAGTCAGGAAGGCTCATCTTCCTGAGTTCAAATCTGACCTCAGATACTTAACCATCTGTGTGACCCTGGACAAGTCACTTAACACTGTATGCTTCAGTTTCCTCATCTGTAAAATGAGCTGGAGAAGGAAATGACAAACCACTCCAGTATTTTGCCAAGAAAACCCCAAATGGGGTCACAAAGAGTCAGACACAACTGAAAAACAACTACGCATAAAGTACTGTATTAGGTACTAGAAGTACAAAGACAAAAATGAAAGCCATCTCTGCTCTTGAGGAACTTACATTCTATCAGGAAATACAACATACAGAACAGATAAGAAAACACGAAATAATTTGACGAAGAAAAATGCAGTAACACCAGGGATATGGGAGATTAGGGAAGGCTTCCTGTGGGAGGTGGAATCTTAGAAGTAGGTGCTTAATAAATGCTTGTTAAGTTAAGAAAAGGATATGAAAGTGCTACTGATACTTGAGGGATTGGTAATAGCATTATTAGCCAATCTATACACACAGACTCATGTTACACTTAACAAATGTGGCGTTCACACCCCAAGTCTGTCTGGGCCTGTCTTCCTAATTAGGTCTAAAATGCAATTCATTTCAATAAATATAAAGCCATTATTGTATACAAAGCCCTGTTCAAGGTGCTAGGGATATAGACCCTGCTGTTAAGGTTGAATCTCTAAGGCATTCACATGGGATGGAAGACATCAATCAATCAATGGAAGGCATCAATCACTGATACAAGGGAGAGCAAGGGGAGAGTGAAGAAGAGGACCAGGCAATGGGCGATGAGAAATCTGAGCAGGAAGAGAAGCAGCAGCGAAGCCAGCAGCATAGAGAAGGCTTCATGGAGGAGGTGGCCCACGAGCTGGGCCTTGAAGGGAGGGACTTCATCAGCTGGAGAAGCGATCCCCCTTCTGCCCAGAAGGGGTCCAGAGGCTTCTCCAGACTGCCAAAGAGGTCCATGACACTAAAAAAAAGGGTAAGAACCTCTGGCCTAGGCCAATCTCCTTATTTTACAGAGGAAAACTAATACCCAGAGAAGACAAAAAAGTTGTCTAAGGCCATACAGCAATTGGGGTTAGGTCAGGTGATAGGATGATAGGATGATAGATTTAAAGTTGGGAGAGATCTTAGAAGGTGCTGAAAGCAACCCCATTTTAAAGATGAGAAAACTGAGGACCAGGGGGTTAAAAGACTTGGCCAAGGTCACACAGGTAGTAAATGGCAAAGCCAGAATGTGAGCCTAAGTCCCCTGACTCCAAATCCATCCTTCTTTCCATCACCAATGATACCTCCCAAACATAGGCCTAGAGCTCAGAGAGAGGTCAAGGCTGGACATGTGATACAGACTTGGGAGTCCTCTGTAGAAAGGTAAACTTTGGAGTCACGCAACGATGAGATCTCTGTGAATGGGATAAAATGTAGAGAGGGAAGAGAGTCAAGAGGTAAGCTCCCCAGAACTGGAATCTGCCCAGAGCAAGTCAAATCCACCAATAAGGGACATGGGGCAGCTCCTCACCCGTGCATCGGACACAGGTCTATAGAACGAGTGCGCTTGCAGGGAGCAGGTCCTCACCTACTCTTCTGTGGACAGGTGAATGGCTGCAGTTCTAGGTATGTGGAAACAAAAGCCTAGGATGTGAGCCCTCAGCTTTAGGCTCCTCCCGCCTCAATCGTGTGCAAAGGAGCTAAGTCATAAGGACTACTAGGGAGAAGTGGGGAATGAGGGTGGATGACTCAGAATGACTCCCCACTCCCAACCGCAGGGGGCCACGAGGCACCCTGAAATAGCACCCTGTGATTTCTGTTATTGTTCTGGCCCTGTGATTTCATCAGCATAAAGAACTACCAGCCAGCAAACTTTCTCTACGAATGCAGATCCACAACCCATCTCATCATAGAGAGTTACCCAGGGGCGCTAAGAGGTAACGTGATTTCCCAAAGTCACCTGGCCAGTATGTTTCAGAGGCAGAACTTCATCCCAGATCTCCCTGACTCCAAAGCCATCTCTGTAAGCACGCTGCCATTCTCACTGTGCAGTTTAGGAATCATCTTCCACTCATTTACTTATTGATTGGGGGCACCTTGGGTTAAGTGACTTGCCCAAGGTCACACAGCTAGTAAGTATCTCAGGCCAGATTTGAACTCAGGTCCTCCCGACTCCAGGGCTGGTGCTCTATCCACTGCACCACCTAGCAATCTTTTTCAAAACCATGACTGGCTTTCTCATAAAGCAATTTCAATTACAAGGGATTCATTAAGTGAGGCACGACTGAGTAAGGGCTCAAAGGAGATGGATGACAGCTGGAGTGTTCCCAGAAGGCTTCCTGGAGGAGGCAGAGCATAAATTGGTCTTTGAAGGATGAGTAGGATTTGGATGCACAAAGAGGTCAGCCTCCCTCTAGGCTGTGATCTCCAAGAAGGCAGAGATTGTTTTTATCTGTATCTCCCCCAGTAGTAAGCAAAGTTCTGCACGTGCAGTAGATGCTTAATAAATGTTTGCTGAAAACCGCAGAGGGGAGGGTTCTTACTTAAACAAGCCAACCAAGGCAGCCAGGATGGCTGGGACATGTAAGGCAGGTCCGGGCAGAGGACCATCAAAGTGAGCAGGGTGGAATTCTGGGGGAGGTGGGATCACTGAGCTGGACTGGTGGCATTTGGGATGGACCAGGGCCAAGTAAGAGGGGACTGAGTCATTTAGGGGAGGCCCAAGGAGCAAGCTGAAGTTTCTAAAAGCCAGACTTACATCCCAAATCAAGTCAAAGTTGAGTCAGTCACGTAACTACCCCCTTAGCCTGGAGATTGTCATATGTTTTAGGAAAACACTCCGTCAAACGATTTGGAACTATTGTAAAAAAGTCCCTAAACTGTACAGATGACCTTTGACCCAGTCATAGCACTACTAGTTATACACCCCAAGGAGGTCAGAGGCAAAAGGAAAGAATTCATAAATGCAAAAATAGTTATAGCAGCACTTTCTGTAGCAGAAAAACATTGGAAGGAAAGTGGGTGACCACTGATTAAGAGAGAAACAGAGACAGATAGGGAGTGCACTAGAATGTATATGGTGCCTAAGGTTTACAAAGTGCTTTACATGGATTATCTCATATGGTCCTCAAAACAACCTTGTGAGAGAGGCAGCATTATTACCCCCATTTTACCGACAAACAAACTAAGGCTGAGAGAGGTGAAGTGACCTGCTTAGGGTTTCACAGCTGTAAGCGTCTGAAGTAGGCAGTGGGTTTTCCTGACTCCAAGTCCAGCACTCAATCCAATAATGGCTGATCCAGAGCTAAGAAAACAACCAGTAAAATTACATATGCTGGGGATTCTTAACCTTTTTCTGTAACTTGGTCCCCTTTGGCAATCTTAGGTGAAACCTAAGCACCCCCTTCTCAGAGTAATGTTTTTAAATAGGATTTAAATGCAAAATATTTAGGGTTACAAAGGAAACCTATTATACTGAAATATAGTTATCAAAATGTTGAAAAAAACCCCAGAACAAAATAAGTTCATGGACTCCAGATTAAGAAACTCTGATTTACACAATGTCAAGGAAAAAATGCTAAATATTACTTCAGAACTCTGATCAGAAGAGCCACTGATCATGATGTCAGGACCCCTAGTGAACATATCTCCTTTCTTGACAGAGAGGTGGTGGGCTACAGGCAAGGATTGTGGCATACATTTTCAGGCACGGCCAGTGTGTTGATAGGTTTGTTTTGACTATACATATTTGTGACAAGGGACCGTTATATGGGGAAGGGGGAAGCACTGGGAAGAGTTGGTAATGTTAAAACAAAACAAAAAAAGTGTCATATGAGATAAGACACTGGACTGGGAGTCACGAAGATCTGGGTTCATATCTTGCTTCAGATACTTATTGGCTGTGTGACTCTGGGCAGGTCACTTAGCTCCTCCGTGGCTGTTTTCTCATCTATAAAATGAAGAGGTTGGATTCAGTGATCTCTCCTACTTCTTCCTCAGTGATTCAATGATCCTATAATCCACACCACCTTTCCAGTGAACTAGGTGTGAATTATGTTCACGACTGCATGGATGAGGGATGGAGGGAAAGGAAGAGTCCCCAAGCAGCAGGGGAGGTGTGGATGTCGAGGTTCCTTCTGCACCCAAAGCTCTCTAGCGTCCCCCTGCCTGTAGGGGTGTCCAGGAGGAGCCAGCCCTCAGTTACCGAGGAAAGAGGGCCTGGCTCTGGGCCTGCTTTCTCCTGGATCCCTCCTCCCCTGGTGCCCTCCAGCCTGCAGCCCATTTGCGTAGGCTCCTAGAGCTGTGTCCACCCCCTTCCCCAACCGCTCAGTTTCCATGGTTACTCGCCTGTGACAGTGTCACAGGACCCAGCAACATCTCCAAGAGCAGGGGAAAGTCATTTTCTCTCCTGGAGTGTGACTGTCTGTGCTCACCCTGACCAGACACCGGATCATGGTAATACGTGTGCACACGCGTGCTCACACAGACACACAGACACACACACACACACAGGCTCACATCCACACCCACACCTACTTGAACTGACACATGCTTTCCAACTTACTTTGATACCAACAGACCTCAGCACACTCACACACAATGATACCGACCCACACCCTCACAGTCAAGACTAATGCACACATGCAGACAACACATATGTAGGTACCCACAATCCAATTTCCTCATAGAGTGATACTCATACACATTCATAACCACCCCATAAATAGGCACCAACATATCTGTGTATAGACATGTATACAGATGAACACACAAGCACACAGGAGATAATTGTAGTTCAAAAGGCAGTGGGTACCTGACACCCTCTGGGGCCAGAGATGGAAACATCGGCATATACAGGGGAGCCTGACACATAGACAGGTTAAGTGGTACCTGCCCAGATCCATGGACCTGCCCACAAAGAGAGGTGGGGCTCTTGTCCCACAGCCCTTCCTTACTAGGACAGATGCCTGCCATCCTTCCCCCAGCAGGGAAAGGTCACAGGACTCAGGGCATAGGAGAGGGGAAGACATTGGGCATAGGGGACAGTGGAGGAAGAAAGGGCCCTAGCCCTCCAGTGGGCTGTCCTCTCTTCAGGCCAGAGAAACAGTTAATAAAGCAAAGTCCTAAATAAGCATTTGATTAGCAAACGATAAAATAGCTATTGTGTCCCTGGATTAAGCTGTAATTGTTGCTGATAATTGGCTGGTTAGAATTTAATAAGCTGCAATTAAGTGGAATGGAATCCGGAGTAATTATGGTTCCTCACAACCCACAGTGAGCAGGGGAGAAGGGCCTCCTTCCTGTTCTGGCATCTTGGTTTGCTAAACACCCTGTCTCCCTGCTCTTCAGACTGGATGGAGAGCCTGGTTTGGGGGTGGGGGGAGGGTTCAGTGTGTGCACAGCTCCCAACGGGGACTCGGGTCCAAGTCCAACTCTGGCAGGCTGAGGGATCCCAGTTGGCCCCAGATCTGCAGGATGTGATGCCCTGCACCAGAATGAAGGAGACAGAGAAAACTGACTCCACGTGGCTTCCCCTGGAGCACCCTGGCAGCCGGAGACAAAGGTGGGGGGAGCATTCAGGAAGGCTGGGAGGGGGCTGTGGCCAGGGGCTGATACGATGAGGGGAGAGGAGTGTTCACTGTAATTAGGAAGGAAGAATGGCTGAATCAGGAGGAGGAGGTGGCAGGGGCTGAGACTCCAAGGGACCAATCCACATGCTTACACACATACTCAGGCCCATGCAAATTCTACACCCATACATACAGGGCAGATATGGGTCTGGGGGAAAAACGCAGGGCAGTCTGAGGGGAATTCCTGCAGACCTTCATATCTCATGTGAGGAACAGGGTCAGGGGCAAATCCTCACACTTCATGCCTTCTCCCTGACTGCTCTGCAGACCCCCATCCTGTACCCTGGTCACGTCCGAGCCCACCGGCCTCAGGTGCTGCCGCAGCCTCTGACTGGGGATAATAAACGGCCTCCAGGATGCTTCGTTTATAGTCCCATCAGCATTTTTACAACATAGCTGGCAATTAATTTAATTAAAAGCCCTGTCCTGGACATAGAGACATTTCATATCCCACTGGCTCAACAACAAGCCCCGTCACAGCTGCTGGGGACCGGTGCCTGCCCTTCCTGCACAGCCTCGATCTGGTGGGCGGCTGGAACCTTGGGAGCCGTCCCTGAGAGGTCCCAGAGTCTGTGGGGAGGGGCCGGGGAGCAGCCAAGTACAAGCCACAAAAATGGAACCTGCCACCTCCCAGGCACTCCCCCAGAATAAGAGACCAGAGGTGCACAGGATTTACAGCTGGAAGAAACAAACCTTTAAGACGCAAAGTCTTAAAGCACTTTCACATTCATGGTCTCGTTTGAGCTTTACAATATTGGGGGGGAGCAGGTCACAAGGTTGTCCCCATTTTACAGAGGAGAAAACTGAGCTGTGATATAATTGACAGGTGAGTGTTTTAGAGAGAATAAATCACTTTAAAGACATGAGTTGGTGATGTTCCTCAGTAATAAAACTTCCTAATGATTAGAGCTGTTCAAAAAGTGGATGGCTGCCTCAGGAGTGGGGCCTCCTTCCAGGAGAGGCTGGATGACCACCGGTCAGGGATACTGTAGAAAGGCTCCTTGTTCAGGTTTGGGTTGGACCAAATGCCCTCTGAGGTCCCTTCCAATGCTGAGAGGCTCTGATTTTACAGAGGAAGAAACCGAGGCCTGGGGAGAGGGAGGAGCTTGTACAAGGTCACAGGAGCAAGTCAGTGCTGGAGCCAAGAGGGTAAACTAACACTGTCCACACATGTGTGTCCACACACACGTATCCTCACCACTCACATGGAAACCCTGTCTCTGTGGCTAATACCCAAGCTATGTATACTCAGCAAATGTCACTGATCCCTGCAGGGGACACAAGTCTCCGAAATGCCCAGGCTTGGAAAAACCCAGAAACACACACACCCACCCACACACACCACCTTATGTCACACGCGAACACTGGGTCACACCCACAGACACTGAGACATAGCCACATTCATTCACAGATCACCATATACCCACACAATCCTCACACAGTCACGGGAATATTGTCACACACGTATAGGAACCACAGACACACAAAGGCACACGTACACACCGAGCTATAAATTGTAACACACAGACATAGAAACAGACATAGAGTGATGTGTTAAGTCACACAGATGCATGTTGCCACCATGCAATCAAAGACAAACACATGGGGTCATATTGTTACACCCAGCTAGGAACAGATGCACATGTGGACATATTGTTATAACAGACACAAGTAAAATATATGCTCACGCACATACATCATTCGTTCAATATGCCTCATAAAAGCAATACGAAGGCAGTACTGAAACTGGCCCTGCCCTCAAGGACCTTCTGTCATATTAGGATAAAACAACACACACAGAAATATGTCAATACAACACATATACAAAGTCATTACAAAAAAACAGGAGAAAGCAGGACGGCCCCAGTGGCTCCAGAGATCACAAAGGCCTCATCTAGGAGGTGGTCCCTGAGCTGAACCTCGAAGGAAGCCAGAGATTACTGTCACACAAAGACACAAATGGTCATCTTCACGCACACTCCCGCACACAGACATCCTTATACAGGTAGACAGGCAAAGTTACAGCCAATCCATCTACAAGCATTTATTAAATGCCTACTATATGCCAGGGACTGGCCTAGATGCTGGGGATACAGACAAAAATGAAACCCTGCCCTCAAGAAGCTTGTTTTCTACTCACTCCAGCGTGCACATCTGTAGAGCGGCTCCCCCTGTTCTATCGGCTTGGGTTGGGGATTCAAGAACAGGGCACTCTGCACAACGAACACCCCTACTCCACCTCCAGCCCCCCGGGAGAAGGAGAAAACGCCCTCCTCGCCTACCCCTTTCTGGGGCTGAGAATGCACTTAGGAACTCAGGCCTCCACGATGAGGTGCAGAAGCCCTCCTTGGGGTTCTACCTCTTTGTCAGGGGATTCATTTGGGAGAGTCTCCCATCCCAGAGGTCGGGGATGGCCATTTTCTTCTGACTCCTCTACAAGGCCCAGCACAGGAGGGCTCAAAGAGGATGTGACCAACAAACAGGGACGCCCAGCAGCCCTGCCATGTTGGAGTGCACCCTGGGCATCAAGGAAGTCGCTTCCCACAGCTGGAAGTATTTCCTGATTTGTAAAAAAAAAGAGGAATGAAGGAAAGGGAGAGGGAAAGAAGAAGGTGTCACTGTATGATTTAGAGCAAATCACTCTGGGCTTCAGGCTGCCTCTCCTGTAAAATAGGAAGCGGGTTGTGAAAGATGATCTCTTTGGGCTTTTCCAGTTTTAAGTCAATTAACTCTAATTTGACAAATAGTAATTAAGCAATTATTATGTTGAGGGCACCATCTGAAGTGATGGGAGATACAAAGACAATCCCTGCCTTCAAGGAGCTTACATTCTAATGGCCGGTGGAAGCACATTATACATACAAATAAGTTCAGGCTGAGAAAAATGGAGAAAGAGTAGTAACTGGGGTCGATGGAGAAGATGAAGGAGAGTTTCACAGAGATGAAGATGCTTGTCCAAGTGTCTAAGGCAGGATTCAAAATCAAGTCTTCCTGGCTTCAAGTCCAACAACTCTGTCCACTGAGTCACTGGCCACCCCATATGAATATGACAAGTTCCACTTCGGACCACTTTTTTTGTGTTGTTGAGTCTGAGATGCTTTGCGGGACTTCTGGGAACAGACACTCAGCAGACAGCTGATGGTGCATTTGGTGTTCAGGAGAGAGATTAAGGCTGGATGTCAGAAAGATGGAGTGGGGGAAACAGCCTATCTGAAGCCCTGGGTTCTGATGTGTCCTTGTGGCACCCAGTCTTTCTCAGTTCCTTGCATTGTGGCTCTGACCCCGCCCCAATCTTCAATTCTCTGTTATCTCTAACCTAATCCAGCCCTTCATTGTCTGTTACCTCCAGATGGCCCCAGACACTTCTTATCTCAGTCCTGTGATGTTAGACAAGTCAATTCCACTCCCTGGGAAAGTGATTTCTCATAGGTATAATTAGAAGGTTGAGTCTATGAGTTGGCTGGATCCTTGGACCTCCCTGCTCCTCCCTCTGAAGTCTTCATTGTTCTTTAAGACCCAGCTCAGATGCTACCGCCTTCAGGAACCACTCCTGATATTGTGATGCTGCCCAGGGGCAGTATTAATGTAGAATGGGATGTGTGGGGAGAAATGCTCTCCCGCCATCTTCCCTGGGCCATTCTGAAGGGAGAGAACCTGAGGAAGTGGAGAATGGGGCTGGAAGTGTCTCTTGGTCACAGGCGAGGTACTGAACAGGCCATGGGCACATTCCCTCTTTGTAGGCAGACATATACAGCACTCAGTGGGAAGAACCCTGGATCTGGATTAGAATAGGCTTGGGTCCAAATTCTGGATTTGCCTCCGCTTCGTCCATTCTCATTCTCTCCTGCAGCCTGGTTCCCAACCTCATCATTCAACTGAAACTGCCCTCCCAAAGTTATCAATGATCTCTTGTCAAATCCAATGACTTCTTCCTCATTCCTTACCCTTCTTAACCTCTCTGCAGCATGCAACATTGTTAATCACCTTCTTCTACTGGACAGTCTCTCCTCTCTGGTTTTCAGGGCACTCATCTTTCTTGGTTCTCCTACCTGCCTGACCCCTCTTCAGTCTCATTTGCCAGAGTTTCATCCTTTGTCACACCTTCTGTGGGTATGCCCCAAGGCTCAGGAAGACCTGAATTCAAATCCTACTTTGGCCACTTACTAGCTGTATGACTCAGGACAAATCACTTAATCTGTCTCCATCTCAGGGTCATCTGTAAAACAGGGATATTTACAGAATTTATCTCACAGGTTGTTGTGAAGATCATATGTTTCTTTGTAAATCTTGAAGTAATCATACTTCTTGCCTGAGATGGGTGAAGGAAGGAATTTGGAACTCAACATTTTAAAAAATAAATGTAAAAAATATATTTAAAAAAATTGAAAGTACTACGCAAATGCTAGCTATTATTATCTATGTAGATAATCACCGGACACACACACACACTCACTCACTCATTCTCTCTCTCATCCCTAGTCTTTCATCACCTCCAACTACCTAACGGTCATGTTGAACTGGATTTCTCATAGGCATCTCAAACTTAACACATTCAAAACTGAACTTATTATTCTGTCCCACCCCACCAACCAAAACTTTCTATTACTGTTGAAGGTACCGTCATTCTCCCCATTTCCCAAATGTCTTCAACTCCTCATTCTTCATTTCACTTATTCAATCAGTTGTCAAATCATGTCATTTCTACCTTCATAACATCTTTCACTTCTGATCTCTCCTCTCCACCCACACAGCCACCACCCTAATTCAAACCTCATTCCCTCTTTCCTGGTTTATTGTAACAGACTCCTAATTGGTCTTCCTGCCTCGAGACTCTTCCCACACCCATCATCTATTTCCTACAGAGCTTTCAAAGTGACTTTCCTGAAGCATAGGTCTGACTATGTCATATCCTTCCCCATCCCAACCCTCCTCTTTATTCAATAAATTCCAGTGGCTCGCCATTACCTCCAATACAAAATAAAAACTCTTCTGAAAATGTTATCCACATCCAGAGAAAGAATTATGGAGTCTGAATGTAGATCGAAACATATTATTTTCTTTCTCATGGTTTTTCCCTTTTGTTCTGATTCTTCTTTCATAACATGACTAATATGGAAATAGGTTTAATACGACTGCACCTGTACTGCCTATATCAGATTGCTTGCCGTCTTGGGGAGGGGGGAGGTAAAGGAGGGAGGGAGGAAAAAAAAATGGAACTCAAGATCTTATAAAAACGAATGTTGAAAACTATCTTTACATGTAACTGGAAAAAACAAAATTCTATTAAGTGGGGAAAAAAAGCTCTTCTGTTTTGCAATTAAGGCTCTTCAGAACCTAGACCCTTTTTATCTTTCTAGTCTCCTGATTTACTCCCTACCACACAACCTTCAGCTCAAACGGCACCTGCAGGAGGCCATCCCAGACCCCCAGTCACTTGGGCCTTCCTATGTAAGGTCACTTTCTTTCTACTCTATATGGATCTTACACCTGTTTATTTACCTGTAACTTCCCCATTAGTATGTAAGCTTCTGGACTACAAGAACTTGGATTTTCTTTTCTTTTCTTTTTTTTTTGCCTTTCTTTGTACCCATGGTGCTTAGCATATCATCGGCCACAAAGTAAGTGTTTAATAAATGCTCTATACATCTTAAAGTCTTTGAACCATCACTATTATTCTTGGGCTCATGATTGCCCGACAGAAAAGGCAGGCAGGGATCATGACCTCCATTTTGTAGATGAGGAAGATGAGGCCTAAGCGGTGAAGCAGGTCCAGGTTCACATGTATAGCCAGAATGGTGGAATGAAATGGGCCCTAGACTCAGAGTCTGAACATCTAACTCTGAGCGCCAGTTCTGATACTTCCAGGTTGTGAGACCTCGGTGAAATTAGTTTCCTGAGACTCAGTTTCCTCACCTGTTAAACGAAGATAATAATATTTGCGCTCCCTTCCCTACTCCCCTGTTGTGAGGTGTTTCGTAAATCTTAAAGCCTACAGGAATGTGAGTGATTAACATTATGACTCTGGTCACAGTCTCTTTCTAAGCCTCAGTTTCCTCCTCTGTAAAATAGAAGCCATAATGCTTAAACCACCCACCTTGAAGGGTGGTTGTGAGGATCATATGAGGTAATGGACAGGAAGGTCTCAGGGTCTTGGTCAACCTTAAAGAGCTACAGAAAGGCCGGAGTTTGTGGCTAAGTTTCCTGACCTCACAGACTTTCCTGCATAGAGCTCCCACCTCCACCGGCCTTTCCCCGTTGCTGATGTACCCCTCCCCTCATTTCCAGAGCTCCCAAAACAAACTGGCTGGAGGCTCGAGGGGACCCTGCGTTATGTTAAGTGGCCATAATTAAGTTGCCAGCCCAGATCCCCTGTCCCTGGGCGGCATTAACGCTCTTCTCATCATTACTCCCAATGAGTCGCTGCCTCTGAATTAAGGAGTAGATGGATTCCTATGGGGAGAGGGTCGGGATGTATATGCATATGTATATGTGTACATATGGAGAGGATGAGTCCTCTTTGTCACACATGCAAGAGGAAACTGTGCCTATTTTCTTTGATAACCTTCTGACCACACTGGCACCAGGAGAGAGCCCTTGTAAGTGAAGTATCCACGGGAGATGACTGTCAGGTATCAGCATTGGACGGCCCTGGGGGTCGGCTAGAAGGCAGCAGGTAGTGAGTGACACATCTCTGCCCTCCATCCCAGTGTGTGCTCTCCCTTCTGAGCAGGGGATTTGCTGACTTGCACCCAGCAGCCCCTCAACCGTGGCTGCAGCTCTGAAGCCTCCCTCATGGCCCAGCCCCTGATAAGGCAGTAATTAGCCCTCACCCCATTTTAATTACCTGCTGTCCAAATAATTACCAGCTTGTTTATTTCCCTCAATGGCAGGGGCACTTTTTCGCTGGTATTGATTTCATGTTTTCTTGGTTTGTTCATTATCTCTCCTGCCCCTGTTTAATGGGCCCCAAGGTGGAGGGGGTGGGGGGGAGGGAGGAAAGAAGGAAGGGGGAGTGGGAGTAGGTAGGACAGAAGAAAAGGAGGAAGAGAAAGAAAGGGAAATGAAGGAAGGGGAAGGAGGAAGGAGGAAGGACAAACAGTATAGAGGAAGGGCTTATTGAATGCCTCATTTACTGTGTGACTTTGGGCAAATCATTTCCCTTCTCTGAAACTCAGTTTCCTTCTCTGTGCAATTAGGAAAGGATTATATTAGAATCTCTAATGTCTCTTCTAGCTTCTATACTCTGAGGTCTAAAGCCCCTCCTAACTCCAATATTCTATATTCTGTGTTCTGAGGTCCCCTTCAGCTCCATTCTATGATTCTAAGACAATTCATCTCTCTGTGCCTTGGTTTCCTCATCTGTAAAATAAGGGAGTCTCCAAGGTTCCTCCTTCCAATTCTTATGTATTTAAATATAAGAAAGAAGACAGAAGGCCAGAGGGTATGTGTGTGACATGAGGTTTCTGTAGCCAGAAGTCTTGGAAGGGAGAGGCCTTCCTGAATTCCCTCCCACGGTCATGGACTCTGGGATCGCATAGGTCTCTGGGTTGGGGGAAAGGAATAGGCTGAGGAGGGACAGCAGGGAAGCACAATGTTCAGGGGAGAGGCCCCAGGAAAATACCATCATAGGGTAGACCTTAGGTGGTTCAGATGGCATCCATCCATCCATCCATGTGTGTATCAATCTATCTGTGTGTGTGTGTGTGTGTGTGTGTCAGAATCCCTCCTCAGCCTGACCTCCCATCTTGGTCCCTTTGGCCTCCTTCTCACCTGCCTCCAGGTCGTCATGGAGACGCCTCTGTTGCCGGCTATAGAAGGCTGGCAACAGAACTCAGCAACTCTCCCCTGCTGTGTGTGGGGAAGGGGGGGAAGAGGGAAGACAAAAGTGGGGGAGGGCTCTTGGTGAAAGGTAGATAGGCTGGAGAGGGAGAGGGCTGGGGCATCTTTGGGGGAAGATTTAGGGCCCCTGGAAGGGGTCATTAGTGTCTAATAAATCACTAATAATTGCATGAATATTTAAATCTTTAAAAAAAAAACCCTTCACTGGGCATGGAGAGTTCCCCTGTATTGGTATTTATTGCTATCGAGCGGGAAGATATAAAAGTTGGTATCGGGCTGATTGAACTGGCTGTTATCTCAGCCGCTAAATGGGTAATTGGGAGCAAGAGACGCTATCAGCAGATATAAATTACCTACAGTAAACCCAGGGCATTAACCAAGGGTTTATTATCAATTATCCCCTAGCTCGTTCTCCTTAAAACGAACTTTAAGTATATTAATGGGAAAATTTACGGGTCTTAATGAATTGAAGAAGAAAGGATGCTGGGGCCTCTCCCCCCACCCCCACATGCTGGTTGGTGGGCCAGGAGCTTGGGCTCTTAGGCCAGGTCTGTGGCTGTTTCTCACCTGGGGCCTCTCTCACAAAGACGACTCATCTCCTGGAGATGATACGGAAAGTGCCAAGGTGAGGCCCAGGCAGCATGAAGAGCTGTCTTTGTGTGAGCCCCAATCCTTTACTGTGTCTTTGGGAACCTACATTCTGACAGCAACCTCACCTTCACCAGGACCAAGAGACCCCACATTCCCAAGGCAGACCCATCCTCATTGGTATCGGGAAGACTGAAATTGTACGGCAAGCCCAGAGGCAAGTCCGGGTCCAGTCCAGGTTACAGACAGCTGTGCGGCAGTGGAAAGAGTTCTTCATTTGGGTTCAGGAGACCCATGTTGGAATTCTCGCTCTGACGCTTTACTACAAATAAATTTGGGCAAGTCATTCGAGCGCTCTGTCCCTCAGTTTCCTCATCTGTTAATCAGGCATAATATCCTACCTTAAAAAATTGTTATACAGATGAAATGAATGATGCATGTGAAGTGCTACAGAAATGTAAGCTACCCCCTGAAGCAAACCTACCCAGGCCTAGCCTAGCTCCACTGGCTTGGCCTGGAAACCCCCAGGCACACAGGCCAACCCGCCCACGCCCCAAACAAAGACCTGTCCTGCTTTCTTATCAGAACCAGGGCTCCTGTGTCCAATTCGCCTTCTCTCTCTCAGATACCCTCATCCTAGAGGAGCTTCAGGTCCTTCCCTTCTAATTCCCCTGGGACTGATTGCTGGAAGAGACCACAGAACTCATCTAACTCAACTCTCTCATTGAGCAGAGGAGAAGGAGATGCCCAAGGGGAGGAAAGGACTTGCCCACAGTCACAGTGGAACTGAGAGTTGAACCAAGTCATAAGGTAACAGAGTCAGGGTAGAGGCCATCTAGTCCAACTCACCCATTTAAAAGATGAGGAAACTGAGGCCCAGAAAGGTTCTCTAGAGGCAGCTAGGTGGCACAGTGTCTGACAGAGCCCTGTGCCTGGAGGCTGGAAATTTGTTTTTATTGTTCAGTTGTGTCCAACTCTTTATTTATTTATTTATTTTTTATTTTTAGGCAATTGCGATTAAGTGACTTGCCCAGGGTCACACAGCTAGGAAGTGTCAAGTGTTTGGTCCGAGGCCGAATTTGAACTCGGTTCCTACTGACTTCAGGGCCGGTGCTCTATCCACTGCGCCACCTAGCTGCCCGTATCCAACTCTTCATTGCCTCACAGACCAGAGCACACCAGGCCCTTTCATTCCCCACCACCTCCCAAAGTCTGTCAAGGTTTATGTTTCTTGTTTCCATGACATCCCCTATCCTCTATCCTCTGTTGTTCCCTTTTCTTTTGCCTTCAATCCTTCCCAGCATCAGGGCCCTTTTCAATGAGTCCCATCTTCTCATTATGTGGCCGAAGTATTTAAACTCCAGCTTTCAGTGATCTGAGTACAAATCTGGCCTTGGACACTTACTAGATAAGTGACCCTGGACAAGTCACTTCACTGCGGTCTGCCTCAGTGTCCTCAACTGTAAAATGGGGATAAAAACAGCACCTCCCTCCCTGCATTGCTGTGAGGAGCAAATGAGGATATTTGTAAAGTGCTTAGCAGAGTAAGCTTAGTACATACTCATGTGCTTAGCACTGGTACAAAGTACGCCCTTAAAAAAGGCTTGTTCCCTCCCCTTCTGTGACTTGCCCAAGGTCACAAAAGTGACATTGATGGCATGTGAGCCCATGTCCTCTGACTCAGAATCCTGTGCTCTTTCCTTTCTGTCATGCTGCCTTTCACTCAACCAATACACATCTGGTTTGTTGTGGGGGCCCTGTCATAAAAAGAGGGTTAAAAAAACCCAAACTTCTTTGTCAAGGGCAAGAAGTTCCAAGAAGAGACAGGACCACTGCTCAGGGTAGATGGGATGATGGCAAAAGATGCTAGAAATAAATAAGTAAATAAAACAGCAGCTATTTATACATCACTTTCATGTTTGCAGAGTGCTGCGTATACATTACCTCATTTTATTTTCATGACTCTGTGAGGGAAGTGTTAATATCACCCCTTGTTTACAGGGAGGGACACTGAGGCTCAGAGAAGTTAGTGACTTGCCCAGGAAAAGAAAACAGAACTACTCAGCTCTCGTTTTGCTTCTGTTTTCTATGCCAACGAAAAAGTTCTTCTGACCGGGAGGGACAGAAAAAAAAATGATTAATAGGGAATTGAAATCCCAGATAAGCCAGGAAAGGGTAAGACAGCACCTAGCTCCTTTAATGGGTTCATGTCCCCAGGCCTGGAAAACTATATCTCAGAGTACTGGAAACAACAAGGCACAGGAGACTGACTGAGTCTCTATCAGTGGTCCTCAAATAATCACAAACAATGGGAGCAACAGGGAGGGCTCAATGCTTGTCCTAGTTTTTAGGAAGAGTAGAGGGCATAAAGTCTCTTAACTATACGCTGGTGAGCCTGACGTGTATTCTTGGCAAAATTCTGGAGCGTATCAAAGGGATGGCTTGTGAGCATTCAGAAAGGGAAGTGGTGAATGCTAAGGGTTTCCTCAAGAAAGGGTCATACCTGGCTAACCTCACTTTCTTTTTGGTAGTTTCTACACTGGTAGATCTGGGGAAAGCTGATGCATACCTAGATATCAGCAACACATTGGACAGAGTCTCTCACGTTCTTCTTGCAGACATCATGGTGGGCGAGATGGGAGTACAGGTGGGTGGAGATGCTACAGGGTGAATGATCAGATCCAAAGAGGGGCCGTTAGTGGAGGGAGTCAACTTTCCAGTGATTAGTGCTGGGGAGACATCTGTCCCTGTACTCCTGTGCTAAGAGTTTTATCAATGACTTGAGTGAGGACACTGATGGCACGCTAATTAAATCTGCAGATAATACAAAACTGGGAGGGATGGCTAACATACTGGGTGACAGATTCAGGGTCCAAGAACATCCTGGGAGGCTAGAACAATGAGCCATATTGAACAGGATGAAATGGAACAGGGCCTGCCTTTGGGTTTAAAAAACCAACTTCTCAGGTAGCTGGCTGGGCAAGAGTTTGAATGAAAAGGATCTGGGGGTTGTAAATGTTCACATGAATCAACAGCACGATAGAACAGCTAGAAAACATTTATTTGACCTTAATGTGGCATGAAGATGAGATTATTCCTGGTGCTTCACAAAGCATCCAGAAGGAGGGCTATGGGTTAGACCACATTTGGAATACTGGTCAGGCTGGGGTGCCACTTTTGAGGAAAGATACTGGCAAGCTGGAATATCCCCAGCTAAAGGTGACCAGGATGTTGATCAGGGTGTGTCATTCAAGAACAGGATGAACATACTGGAGATATTTGGCCTGAAGAAAACAAGGGTTGGAGGGCAGAAAGAGAGCTATCCTCGGGTAGAAAAACAGCTATCTTGGGCAGAAAGAGAGCTATCCTCGGGTAGAAAGAGAGCTATCCCCGGGCAGAAAGAGAGTTATCCCTGGGCAGAAAAAGAGCTATCTTCGGGCAGAAAGAGAGCTATCCTCGCGTAGAAAGAGAGCTATCCTCAGGCAGAAAGAGAGCTATCTTGGGCAGAAAGAGAGCTATCCTCGGGTAGAAAGAGAGCTATCCCTGGGCACAAAAAGAGCTATCTTCGGGCAGAAAGAGAGCTATTCTCAGGCAGAAAAAGAGCTATCTTGGGCAGAAAGAGAGCTATTCTCAGGCAGAAAAAGGGCTATCCTCAGGAAGAAAAAGAGATGGCCTTAAGTACGTGAAGGTTTATTGTGTGGAAGAAGGATTGGATGTGTTTTGCTTGGCCACAGAAGGGAGAAAGAGGAGGAATGGGCAGAAGTTACAAAGGCAGGTTTGGGGGTATACAAGGAAAAGCTTCCTAATGATCTGAGTTTCTTTGATGTGGAATGGTAGGTTTCCCCAGTCTTCAAGCAGAAGCTAGATAACCACTTGATGGGGATTTTGTAGATTCCTGTTAGGTATGGGATGGACAAAAGACCCCTGAGGTCCCTTCCAGCTTTGAGATTTATAAACAGCCTGCTCAAGAACGTCCCCAAATACAACTAACTCCCCCTAATAGTTAACTGAAGATCACTCTCCCAGGAATTTATTTAAAGGGCTCTTGAATCTCTGTTTTCAGTGGATATTGCTTCTTAGGATAATAAGTTCTATGAATTTACTCCTACATACCATGGAGGACTCTCTGTCATTTGTCCTAAATCTAGGCAGCTCCATGGAGCAGTGGACAGGGCACAGGAAGACTTGAGTTCAAATCCAGCCTTAGACACTTACTAGCTGTGTGACACTGGGCAAATCAGTTAACTTCTATTTGCCTCAATTTTCTCATCTGCAAAATGGGGGTAATAATAGCATCTACTCTCCCAGGATTGTTGTGATGATAAAGCGAGATATTTGTAAAGTGCTTTGCCAACCTAAAAATGCTACATAAATTACTGTTATTATTATTATTATTATTATTATTGTGTTTATCTACTACCTGGATTCAAAGAGGCTCAGTCTTAGGGTCTAGAGTTTGATGAACAAAACCATGTGATCATGAATATCCTAGCAGTTTGGGGAGAACTTAATGGGATGTAGATATCTCAGCTTGATAAGAGGAAAAATTTCCTAACAATGAAATCTGTTCAAAATTCCACCGTTGATGCTTATTCCCTGTGTGACTACGGGCAAGTCACTTAGCTCCTCCGGGCTTCAGCATCTTCAGTCTTTCACAGTCCAAGGACTCTTTTACCTCAACCCACAAGCATATTCACTCAGGTTTTCCCAATTTTGAAAAATCCTTAATGCCGTGGGCAAATTCATAGATTGTTAGAATAGGAAGGAGCCCTAAGATTATGTGGTTCAGCCCTCTCAATTTACAGATGGGGAAACTGAGGCCCACAGAAAGGAAGGACTTAGAATCATACTAGAGCATGGCTGGAATGGACCGCAAAACACAGTACACAGAATGTCAAACCTAGAAGCAACCTTAAAGAGCGTCTAGGCCAACGCCATCATACCATAGATGAAGAAATCAAGGCTCAGAAATGGGAAGCGGCTGGTATGAAGTCACCCAGGGAGTCAGTGACCTCTCTCTCCTCCCTTTCATCGCCAGATTTCTCCAAAGAGCCCCCTTGGCTCACCACGCAGCCCAGTACACGGCACTGCTCCATGGTTTTGCCATCCATTCCCCGCTCCTCTCTAGTCTGGCTTTGGCCCTCACCATTCTCCTGAAACCGCTCCCTCCACAGTCACCAACTTCCAGTTCTCAATCTCTTGCTACTGACTCCTCATCTCTCTACAGAGCTTGACACGGTTGCTCATCTTCTCCTCCCCCAAATCAATAACTGCAATGATTTGTTTCTTTAATGCTTCAAGGATTATAAAGTGCTTTCCTTCCAACATTCCTGTGAGGTGCTGATCTTCACAAAGGTGAAGTGGCTTAGATGCCACCGCCCACAGGAAGGCTTCCTGGCCCTCCTGGTGGCTAGTGCTCTCTCCCTCTTCAAATTGGCATGTATTTTTTTGGGGGGGAGGCAACTGGGGTTAAGTGACTTGCCCAGGGTCACACAGCTAGTAAGATCCAAGCGTATGAGGCCGAATTTGAACTCAGGTATTCTTGACTCCAATGCTGGAGCTCTAGCCACTGTGCTACCTAGCTGCCCTACATGTATATATTCTTGTCTGTTCCTACATCACACCTGTCCAGTAGCTTCTTGAGGGCAGGAGCTCTTTCTTTGTAGCCACAAAGCCTAGCACGATGACTTGCTCATAGTAGGCACTTAATAAATGTATGTTATATTGGATTGGACTGGATCGCTGGACCCTGGCCGATACTATCCTCCCAGGATACCTAGACTCTCTACTACTTACCCCTCCTTTGGCTTCCACGATACTTCTCCCATCGTGCTCTCCTCCTACTCTGCCCCTTTTCTACTTTGCTGTTTCTTTCCTCTCTAGTTCCCAAATGATCAGTCCTCAGGGCTCTGTGAATCAAAGGTTAGGGAATTATTCCATGATCCCACACAGTCTCAACAGTCTTGACTCTAGCAGATTAGCTGACTCTCAGATCTACGTATTCAGTGCTGATCTCTCTTCTAATCTCTAGACCTACATCTCCAGGAAGCCTGTTGGACAACTCTACCCAGTGTTACACCAGAACCTCCAACCCCACGTGTCCTCCTCCTCCCCAAACCTCCTTCCCCCAATGGCACTCCCTCCCAATGCCAGGCAGGCAGGTCTGCTAAGAGACCTGGGACAATAACTCTCTGTGTGACAAGGGGGCAGGTCACTAACCCTCACTGGGCCTCAGTTTCCCCATCCTTCAACTGAAGGGGCTGGACTAGATGGCCGCCAAGGCCACTTCTGGCTCTAAATCTCGGAATTTATGGCATCACTAGCGGTCTCTCAGGTTGGCAAGTGAATAACAGGCTTCCTTCTCTTTCATCCCTGATCGACAATCTGTGTCCAAGTCCTGCCAGTTCTTCCTATGAAATGGTACCCAGGCTTGCTCCTCTGCCTCCCTCCCACTGCCACTACCCTACTCTGGGCCCTCATTACTTCTCCACTGAACTATTTCAAAAACCTCTTAATGGGCTTCTCTGTTGCCCTTTCCAGTATAACCTTCCATCCCACTGCTCCTGGTTCTTGTCTTGGCCTCTGAAGCCAAGAAGAACAAGTTGAAACCCTTCTCAGTATTTTAATCCTCCAAATATTTGAAGCCAACTATCATGGCCTCCTCTTCCTCCTCCCCACCTGATCCTGAGGCTTCTCTTCTCTAGGCTACACATTTCAGTTCCTTCAGTTTATCCTCATGTGACGAGGGTCTTTATATGAGTTTTGTACCTGGGCTGACAGGCAGGAGAGGCCCCTTCCAAGGGTGGTGGCAGGAGGGGAGAAGGAAGGGAGGTATGTGAGACAGAGCTCTGGGGCCACTGGCTCAAAGGGTGAGCTCACTCCTGTGGTTCATCTGGTAGTTCCAATCCAAAATACATTTGTTAAATGCCTGCTACGTAAAGGGCACTGTGCTCAAGGTGTTTGGGATACACAGAAAAAAAAGAAAAAATTAGTCCTGGTCCTCAAGGACTTTACATGCTATTGAGGAGATGCCACCAGGTAAAGCATTAAGTACATATATGTGTAGGTATGTGCACACATGTATATAGAAAATCAACTGAGGCGGGAAAGTCTGCCAAGTCCAGACTTCTCAGAGTAAGTGGTACATGACCTGAGCACAGAAGGGAGCTGGAGAATCTAAGATATGGAGGGGAAGAGGCATGGAGGAGAGCCTATGCAAATTCATGGCAGCAGATGTGACGTCGACTTGGCCAGAACGGAGAGTGCACGAAGGGGAATCATGGGAAATGAACCTTGAAGGACAGCTTCAAGATAGACTCTGACAGTTTAAATGCCAAACAAACTAAAGAATTTGTGCTTTCTCCCAGAGGCAATAGGGAGCCACTGAAGGATTCTGAAAAGTGATGTGATCTGGTTAGACTTGTGCTTTAGGAAGATGAATGGTAACCGTGTGGACAGTGGCTGGAAGAGAGGGCAGGTTAGAAGTCAGGAGCCTGAGTTAGGAGGCCATAACAGTAATGTAGGCAAGAAGTCATGAGGGCCTTAACTGGGACGATGCCGACGTGAGCAGAGAAGGGAGCAGATACAAGTGGTGGTGGATGGCAGCGAGAGGAGGGAGGCCAATGGGTCAGGGGGAGAGGAGATGACCAGTTCCATTTTGGACATGCTGAGTGACCACAGGACGTCTAATTGGAAATGTTCAATTAGCAGTCAGTGACAAGGACTGAAATTCAAAAGAGAGACTAGGGCTGGCTAGAGATTTCATTTATATAGACTATAATATATTAAGAGGAAAGCTCATGAGCTCACTATAGAAGGAAGGAAACAAGTATTAATTAAGCACCTACTATATGCCAGGCACTGTGGTAAGTGCTTTACAAATATCTCATTTTATCTTCACAACCACCCTAGAAGGTAGGTGCTATTGTCCTCATTTTATTTCTTTTTATTCTATTTTAGTGTTTTATTCCATTTCTATTTTATTCTATTTTATTGTTTTATTCTATTCTATTTTATTTCATTTTATTGCATGCTGTTATTGTTCCCATTTTACAACTAGAGAAACTGAGGCAGACAGAGGTTAAATGATTTGCCCAGGGTCACACAGCTGCTAATTGTCTGAGGCTGAATTTGAACTTAGGTCTTTCTGACTCCAGGCCCAAGGCTCTATCCATTGAGCCACCTAGCTGCCTCTAAACGAGAGGGTGTACAGAGAGAAGAGGGCCCGGGATGGAGTCTTAGGTGATACCCATGGTTGGAGGGCTGGACACGTATGTTGATCGAGCAAAGGAGGCTGAGAAATCAGGAGGAGAACCAGGAGACAGCATCGTCAGGAAAGCTCTGGGAGGAGAATATTCTCTGGGAGGAGGGTCCAGAGCTGTAGAAGCCATGAAGGATAAGAACTGAGAAAAGGCTGAGATTTAGTAATGAAGAAATCCTCAGCAGCCCTGAGGAGAACCGTTTCAGCTGAGTGGTGAGGTCAAAAGCCAGGAAGAAAGGGGTTAAGAAGTGACTGGGGGGGAGAGACAGTGGAGGCAATGACTAGAGAAGACTTTCGTCTAGGAGTCTGGGGGTGAAGGTGGGGGGAGATGGAACACGGTCTCCTCCTGTCTTAACTGTGCTTGTTAACTAGGCACAAGTAAGGTGGTACACTTTAGGGATGGTGGGCACTGGATGGCGGGGGCTGTACTAATGCCTTCTCCATCTGCCCCCTTCTCTCCCCACTCGTCGTCCCTCTGACCATGTACATTTTTTGTCTGGGGGCTGCTGGTATGGGGGGGCCTGGATCTAGGCAGCAAAGAGCCTTTCACTCAGCAATCTGAGTGGAAGCTTACCCACTGACCCCAACAGGGCTGAGGAGATAGATGCCTGAGTGGTTTCAATCTCTGTGTGTATGTGTGTGTGCATGCAGATGCACATCTATGTATATCACATGTCTATATGCATGCATACACATGACAGAAAAATGAATTCTCTAGTGCCACCACCAGTCCCCCAGCGTCACTGCATGACTATGGGTAGTTATTTTCTCGTCCCGTTCTTGCAGACGCCTGGACAAAGGGGGAAGGAGCCGTTGCCATCTCCAGCTGGGAGGAAAGGGGTTTGAAGGCAATGCCCATAGGATAAAAGGACACATTTCTCACACAATCATAGCTTCCCATAGCATGAAGGGGCAAGGGCCTGGACTGGTAAGCTGAGTATAGCTGAAACCCCATTCTTTTTTTTTTTTTTGGGCTAGGCAATTGGGGTTAAGTGACTTGCCCAGACACACAGCTAGTAAGTATCAAGTGTCTGAGGCCAGATTTGAACTCAGGTCCTCTTGACTCCAGGGCCAGTGCTCTATTCACTGCGCCACCTAGCTGCCCCTGAGCTCATCCTGGCAGCCCCATGCTTCTAGCCCCACCCTACTTTGCTGTACCTAAATACTCAGTGCACCTCCAATCCTGAGGTTTAAAACTTACGGTGGGCCATCTCATCACCATCACCATGCTTCCCTTCAGGCCTTGGCTTGCATGGAAGATAACCAAAGTGTTGGAAGTTGGCCTGGTTGTGAATTCCCAGATCCTAGGTGGATGAACATAGTTCAGCTGGAGGAGCCCGCAGTGTGGGTAGTGCTACTTTCTCATCCTCAAATGCTGGGACTCATACCTCCCCTGGTCCCCGGGGTGCCAATCTTCCACCCTCTTAAATTCAGCCATTGCTGGGACAAAGCTTTCTTTGCCCTACCCTGGTTGCAGATCTAGGCTTCATGCCATTCCTCATATGGGCTGTCTTCTGTTTGTAAATTTCCTTTCTACAATGAAGCCTCCAAAAATAAACTCCAAATTCCAGATGTGGACCGACCAGGGTGGGGTACAGCGCCACTGTACCCCTCCCTGGTTCTGGGAGGTTCATTGCTATTCATAATACCACCTTTCACAAAATGTCAGAGCTGGAGAAGACCTCAGCATTCATCTGGTTTGACACCCTAATTTGTCAAATGAGGAAACAGATGCTTAGGGAAAAACGACTTTTACAAGGTCACAAAAGCCAGCTGAGTGGCAGAGCTGGGATCTGAACTCAGGTCTTCTGATTTCAAATTCAAGCCTCTGTTCTGTCTCATGATGCTTTCCTCTGTGGTTTAGTGGCTATTATTTTAATTGGTGCTCTGTATAGGGGGCAGGTCAAGGTTAACGATCTTCCATTTTACAGGAAGGAAGGAGTAACTACGATGATGGGAGGGCAGGTCATTCAACTCCTAGGCTGGTTTGGCCTCTGCTCTGCAGCCCTGCCTCTCAAGTGACAGGGTAACCAGGCACGAACCTGGGGAAACTTTGTTCTGCATCTCTCAAAGTGCCGGCCTCGGAGACAGCTACAAATAGGAAAGATCCAGGTGGGAAACGGGGAGGGCAGGGATACTGAAACCTGGCTGTCTCCCCAAACTCCAAAGCAGCAAGCGTCTGTACCACACACTGCAGTACTACAGGAACTCAGACCCAGCCTCCCTGCCTGCCCTGTGGCCTCATGGGCGAGCTTGTCTTTCCAAGGCAGGGCAGAGAACTCAGTTCTTCTCACAGGATCAGAGGCCACAGGCTTAGAGCTGGCAGGGCCTTTGAGGTTTCCTGGTCCAACCTCCTCGTTTTTTTACCAGAGAAAAAGGAGGCCCTGTTGCCAAGTGGCCCATCCGAGGTCATGTGGATGGCACAGCTGGTATTGATAGGATAGAGAGCTGGGCCTGGAATCAGGAAGACCTGGATCCCACTCTGGCCTCAAACACTTATTAGCTGCATAACTCTGTTACTTAATCTCATCTGCCTCAGTTTCTTTAACTGTAAAATGGGGATAATAATACTGAGACAGCTGGGTCTGGAATCAGGAAGACAAGTTCAAATTTGACCTCAGATGCTTACTGTGTGACCTTGGGCAAGTCACTTAGTCACTGTCTGCCTCAGTTTCCTCAACTGTAAAATGAGGATAATAATACTGAGGCAGTTGCTGACACAGTAGGTTGGGTATTAGACCTGGAATAAGGAAAACCTGAGTTCAAATCTAGGATCATAAACTCAAAACAGCAAGGGAACTTAACAACTGTCTAGTCCAATATGCCCTCATTTTATGAATGAGGAAACCAAGACTCAGAGAGGGTGACACCCAAAGTCGCACAGCCAGCAAGTGTCATGGGTAGGATTTGAACCCAAATCTAGCATTTTAACCACTGCACCCCACTTCCTCTCTTGTGACCTCCAGCTCAATCCTCTTCCCTTTGCATCAGGCTGCCTTTTAATTTGTATTACGGGTGAGTGATTGGGATACTTGCTGACTGTGACCCAGACCACACAGTTTTTCTCAGGTTATCATGAACTTAAATTTCCATGGCACTTCTCTCCCCACCCCCATCACCACAGAGGGACCATGACGTATGAACAGGAGTGGAGAAAGATGATGGGACTGGGGTCGGCCATCCAGGGTGGGGATCAGGAAGGCTTCCAGGGAGCGCTTTCCCACACTAGGCAGACCCTCCCCTCTTCCCTTCCCCTCCTGGTTTTCGCTCCATCCTGCTGCCTCTTCCTTGATGAATAATCCTTTCTTTGGTGGCTATAATTAGCCCCAAGCAGAATAATTCATAACCAACTTTATTTCTTGTGGCATCTTTCTTGCTAACGTGTCATGGTTGCCTAAGAGGGATCGGCGGGAGGGGAGCAGTTGAGAACTGCTCTCTCCCAGCCCCACCAAGGCCACAGTCAGGGGCCAAGGCTAGTAAGCAGAGGGATGACTCTGGACCTGTGGAGGCCAGAACCCAGAACCCTGACCCGTCCTGGTGAGCAAGTCTTCACCAGGCACCTACTCCCGTGAGCCCAGCCCTGGACTCAGTGTAGTAGTGCTGGTGGGGTGGGGAACAGATGAAAATTATGGCACGGTCCCTGCTTTATTTCCTCTAATAAAGGTAAGCTCCTTTGAGAACAGTGGCTGTTTCATTTTATGTCTTTGTAACTCTAGCATCAGGCTTGGTGCTTAGCATACAGTAGATGCTCAATAAATGTGATCAATTGATTGATTCAGGGAACTCACAGTCTAATTGAGTGCTGCTCCTCTCACCCCACAAAGAATCAAAGAATGTCAGAGCTGGGCAGGATGTTGGAGATCATATAATCCAACCCCTTCCTTTTATAGAAAAGGAAACTGAAGCCTAGAGAGAGATGACTTGCCCACGGTCATATGGCTAATAAGTCAAAGATTTGAGACTCAAACCTAATTCTTCTGGCTCTTGAGTTCAGAGAAAGTCAAACCTTTGCACAGAAGCTTTCAAAAAGCTTTCATCATCAATTGCTCCTTTGAATGGCCCCCTGGAAGAGACAGGTCAGGGACTTCTATCTGCATTTTACAAAAGGGGAAACTAAGGCTCAGAAAAGGGAAGTGATTTATTACCTTCCTGCAGAGTCAGGGATGAGGTGAAAGGGTAGGAGGCGTGCTACAGCCAATAACCACTAGAGGGCATCAGAAAAAGGGGTGATTTGGTGGCGTCCCTGACAGAAGACTTCCTGAAACACTCATCTTCCCCCTAGCTCTCCCAGACCTCAGAGTAGGGAGAGAATCTCCTTCTCTTGATCCCCACCCCAAATATAAACGTTAGGTTCCATCAAAAAGAGGCACTGTGGTACGGTGGAAAGAGTACCAGATTTAAAACTGGAGGACCTGGGTCCTCAACCTGGCTCTACTATGTACTATCTGTGTGACACTGGGCAAGTCACATCTCCCCTGGGTCTCAGGGAGCATCCTGGGCAGCTAAGTGGCACAGTACATGACCTGGAGCCAGGAAGACCTGAGGTCAAATCCCTCCTCAGACATTCACTCGCTGTGTGACCTTGGGCAAGTCACTTTACCTCTTTGCCTCAGTTTCCTCATCTGTAAAATGGGGATAATGATAGCACCTATCTCCCAGGGTTGTCATGAGGATCAAACGAGGTAATAATTGTAAGGTGCTTAGCACAGAGCCTGACATATAGTAAGTGCTATATAAATGCTGGTTGTATTATTATTATTATTATTGTTGTTGTTGTTGTTGTTGTTTCATAGCACTTAGCACAGTGCCTATATAGTAAGCACTGTATAAAGTTAGCATTATAATGTTAACGTTATTAGCAGTTTCCTCACCAGTAAAATTAGGAGGTGAGATTAGACAATCTTGGAGATCTCTTTCAGTTCTAAATTAATGGTCTCCTGATAACTTCCATATTAGGATAGGGACTGTACTGGTAATTTTATTTGCATCAAGAACTCCCAGATGAGGATATTCTCTCTGACAGTGCAGGTAGCCACCTCCACTGTAATTTACAGTCTCAGCGAGTTGCCAAGGCCACTGAAGTTGGTTATGTGACTGACTTGCCAGGGTCGTAGCCAGCATGGTTCAGAGGCCACACTTGAACCCTGGTCTAACTGAGACTGAGGCGAGCTACCTATAACATACTGCCTCTCCAAAGTCCTTCTGTGTGCAGTGAGTGGGGGTGGTACAGATAGAGGGGGCCTGTCTGTCCAGCCAGTCTAGGTCCTTTGTGAAGGGCCCAGCCCCACCTGGGACAGCCCACATCAACAAATCCTTTTGGTTGGTATGGCAGAGTAGTATAGAAAAAGGGCACTGAATTTGGATTCAAATATTGGCTTCAATCAAGTCACTTAACCAATTTGGATCTAAATTTCCTCTTCTGAACCATGAGGGGAATTGGATTAGATGATTGTTGATGGTCTTTTCAGTTCCAACCCTATAATTCCATATATTGAGAAAGAAAACCAGGCAGTGGTAGGTGGTGGGGAGGGTCCTGGTGCCCCTCTCCCTGACACCACTTGGTGGCCTACTGTGGGTTCTGACATCAGCCCTTTTCTGCCAAGATGGTCATAGAACAAACTCCCTCCACCCTGCGAGCCTCAGCCTCCCTGCTCTGCCTGGCTCTGCCAACGGCAGCAGGATTATTCTTGGCTCCTGTGAGGTGTGTCTCTGATGGAGAGAGATAAATAGACGTAGATATGTCCTTGCTGGTCCCGAGCTGGTTATTAAAATGAGCATGTGGCAGAAAAAAATGCTGATCAGTGGTTACTTCATTCAGGGAAACACAAAGGTGGCAAAAGGAATGAGAAATGGCCTGGCCAGCCTCTCTTCCTAACGCCTACCAGGCCCAGTCCTCCCACTTCCCTCTCTACAGGCCTACCACCTCCCAAACCCTACCCTGAACCTAGTATCACGGCCAAGCTCGATCCCATACCCAGATTCCTACCTCTCCACTCCCACTCCAAAACTCAGCTCCTTTTTCTACCCTCTCCCATGACTCCAGCCTACTCCCTTATAGGCCTGGGCACTTTTCCAACCCCACGGGGAGAAGCTTGAGTTTTTTTCCTGCTACGCCCTTAAAGGAAAACTACAGAATCTATTCACCTGACCCCCTAAGTCAGGGTCTGGCTCCTTGGCCGTGGGTATTCCTACCAGTGTTAACTGGACAGGGATAATAATAATAATAATGACTAACATTTATATAATGCCTACTATGTGCCAGGTACTATGCTAAGCACTTTACAATTATTATCTCATTTGATCCTCATAACAAACCTGGTAGGGAGGTGCTATTGTATCCTCATTTTATAATTGAGGAAACTGAGGTACTTTGCTAAGCACTTTACAATTATTATCTCATTTGATCCTCATAACCTCTGGTAGGGAGGTGCTATTGTATCCTCATTTTATAATTGAGGAAACTGAGGCAAACAGAGGTGAAGTGACTTGCCCAGAGTCACACAGCTAGTAAGTGTCTGAGGAAGGATTTGAATTCAAGGCTTCCTGACTCCAGGCCCAGCACTCTGTCCATTGCATCGTCTAAGCTTCGGAAGACAATGCGCTTTCCCATTTCCAGGAAGGAAATGGGGGCGAAGAGCAAGGGATGGACGAAGACCTTCTAAGCTGGTAATGGTGCTGGGGAGGAAAGGTGCAGATAGAACAGAACCTGGATGCCCCCAGGCTTCTGGGGTCTGCTTCCACTTCCTTGGCCGTTTTAAGATACGTCATCTCGTTTGCCTTTTGGCTCTCAGAGGATCACAGGATTCTGAACTAGAAGGAATCTTATTGGTTGTCTATTTCAAGCTCCACATTTCAAAAAAGGAGGATACTGAGGCCCAGAAAGTGGAAAGAATTTGCTGCATTGTCATCATCATCATCACCATCATCATCATCATCATCAACATAGTGCTTTAAGGTTTGCAAAGTGCTTTACAATTATTATTTTATTTTACCGTCACAACAATCCTGGGAGTAGGTAACTATTATTAACCCCATTTTATAGATGAGGAAACTGAGGCAGACAGAAGTTACGTGATTTATCTAGGGACACACAAGTAAACTAATCAAAGAGTCATAGCTACTAAGTATCTGAGGCAGGATTTGAATTAAGGTCACTTTATTTACTGCATCATCCAGTGATGCCCCAAGGTCACAGTGGGTAAACAGAGGTGGAATTTGAACCCACTGTGGTTTTTTTAAAACTATATAATGGAGGAATGCAGGTAGAAGGAGATTAGGGGATATACGGATTAAATAGGGAGCTAGCAGCTAACCAAGTGTCATGCTGCCCTCCTTCCTAAAGAAATAAGGTTAAGGGAGAGAGGTTCTGTTAGCCATACGACTGAGATCAAGGGGGTCAACAGAGAAAGCCCCACCTTGGGAACAGAAGAGGCTGGTGGTCTAGATAAACCTCACCCCTATCTTGCCATAAGACTAAGACTGGCCCAAGTGACATGGTTATCCCACCCAGCTGAGCTGCTATGACAAAGGCCATTCATCATGACTGCTCTAGTGTCTGAGTTCCCCGTCACACATTGCTTCATCTTGCTGCCCACAGGGCTTGGCTGGATTTCTGCCAAGTTCTCCATTCTGTTGGTTTTTGCTCCTCCCCTATCAAGTCCTCACATAGCTCAGATTAAGGTAAGCTCCCTGCCCTATGGGGGTGGTGAGACCCTTCGGGCTTCACTTCACCATCTAGTTTTCCTTTCCCACAGCTGCAGATCCTGGGCAGTGGCACCTCCCCCCAAACCAAGCCCTGACCTGTTGAAGAAGCAGACACCAAGCAGGGACTCAGATTCTAGGGGGCAAAATGGCGGTGACTCTTTTTTTCTGATCCTGGGGAAACAAGGCTGAGGGGCGTTGAGAAGGAAAAACCACAGAGGCTCCTTTAGTCTCCTGGTAGTAGTACAACATTCCCTTCTCACATTTATTAACTGCTTCCTACTACATTCAAGAAGGACAACTAGGTGGTGCACTAGATAAAGCAGACAGTGCCAGGCCTGGAGTCAGGAAGACCCAAATTCAGTTCTGGCCTCAGACATTTCCTAGCTGTATGACCTTGGGCAAGTCACTTAATGCTGTTTGCCTCAGTTTGCTCATCTGCAGAATGAGCTGGAGAAGGAAATTGCAAACCACTCCAGTATCTTTGCCAAGAAAACCCCCAAATAGGGTCAGGAAGAGTTGGACATGACTGAAAATAACTGAACAACAATAGGAGGTCCTGTGCTTGGGGCTGGGAATATAAAACTAACAAAACTATTCCTAATAGGAATCACAGGCTATAGAGCTGGAAAGGATCTCAAAGCTTATCTGATATTATTATCTCATTCAATAGATGAGAAAATTATGGTCCAGAGCTATTAAGAGACCTTACTGCCCTCAAGGAGTTCAATTTTGTATGGAGGATGAGACCTAAGCACTTTGGTATAATGAAAAGAGCCTGAAGTCAGAAGACACAGATGTGAATTCTGGTTCTGACAGTTAGTAGTAGTGTGACCTTGAGGAGGTCATTTAACTTTTGAGCCTCGATTTCCTCATCTATAAAAATGTGAATGATGCTGCTTGTACTACCTTCCTCTCTGTATGACCTTGTCAAGTAAGCACTTTGGGTGTCTCGTTTTCCTGACATATAAAATGAGGGGATTGGACTGGATTATATTGGGAAAGTGTCATTATGATCCAAGTGGGATTATATGCAAAAGATTGACAGAAACAAACTTCTAGGAAGTACGTGAGGAGAGAGATTACTGAGCAATCGGGCCTGGGTATGAAAATGCCAATGCCTAACCTAATCCCCCAATCCCTTCTTCCTCTGCTGTTACTAGTGCCCAATGCCTCAATGAAAAGGAATCAAGAGGGACACAGCTTCCAGGAAAAAGGAGGTGACAATCCCATTGTCCTCTGCCCTCACCAGGTTTTATTCTGAAGTACCATGTTCAGGTATGGGCACTGTGGTGTAAGAATGACAGATAAACTGAAGAGTTTCTGCAGGAGGGCAAGTAGGATAGTGAAGGGCTATGCATCCATTACATACGAGGACCAGTTGAAGGATCTGAGTACATTTAGCTCAGAGAAGGAAAGTCTCAGGGGGCACATGAGAGCTGTCTTCAAACATCTGAAGGGCTGTCATGTGGAGGAGGAACTACATTTGTTCTGTTTGGCCACAGAGGGCAGGACCAGGAGCTCTGCAGGGAAGTTAGCAAGAGGAAAATTTAGGCTCTTTGTTAGGAACGTTGCTTAATAATTAGAGCTATCCCAAAGTGGAAGGGCTGCCTGAAAAGGTGGTGGGTTCCCATTCTTTCAGGTCTTCAAAGAAAATCTGGCTGACCATTTGTTGGTTTTATTATAATGGGGATTCCTTCTTTGTAGATGGCCACTAAAGTCTCTTATAACTCTCACATTCTGTGATCCTGTAATGCAAAGTCCAATAGACACCAGGGAACGTGAAAAGAAGGGAATAAGCATTTATATAATGCTTATTATGTGCCATGCACTATGCCAAACACTTTTTACAAATATTACCTAATTTGACTGGGAATTTGAATCATAGGTTGTCATAATTTTTTGGGGGGCAATTGGGGTTAAGTGACTTGCCCAAGGTCACACAGCTAGTATATCTCAAGTTTTTGGTCTGAGGTTGGATTTGAACTCAGATCCTCCTGACTTCAGGGCCAGTGCTTTATCCACTGTGCCACCTAGCTGCTCCTGGTTGTCATAATTTTAAGGAACTTTAGAGACTGAATTCAACATGCCTATTTTACAGATGAGTAAACTGAGGCCCAGAGAGGGAAAGAAACTTGCCTGAGGTTACATGGTGAAGTTGAGAGCCAGAACATGTCCATCACAACAGTCTGTCTCTTCTAACCATTTGAGATGGGGTAGGACCCCACTCCCTTGTATCACACTGGCTAACACCAGTAGAATGAGATTGGTTGGGGGCAGCTAGGTGGTACAGTGGATAGAGCACCGGCCCTGGAGTCAGGAGGACCTGAGTTCAAATCCGGCCTCAGACACATAATACTTCCTAGCTGTGTGACTCTGGGCAAGTCACTTAACCCCAACTGCCTTACTAAAAAAAAAAAGAAAAAGGAAAAGAAAAAAGAAAAAAAAATGAGATTGGTTACTAAGGCAAACATGGTGCCATAGTGGTCAGGTTGATGGAGCATAGGGTAGGTGGTATCAGTACCATCTCATACTCAGGCATGTAAGTGAAATGGTGATAGGAGACAGCAATGGAATATGGAGAGATGAATGAATCTTGGGTTAGCAGAGGGAATTATCTGTCTGCCTGCTGGAGCAAAGTGTAGCTGGTGAATGCTGGAGAACTATCCATGGTGCTAGACAGAGAGCTGGGTGCTGTCCATGGTATACAGTGGCACACACTATCGGGGCCTAGTTAGAATGATGCTCCCAGGGAGCTGTCCTTAAGGCAAGGATCCCAGGGAGGAAAAACAGGTTTTAGAAATGGAAGAGATCTTTCCAAGCCCCTCAGTTTCATTGTTCATAGAGTTGAGAGCAGGAGGAGATCTTATAAATTGTCTAGTACAACTCCTTCATTTTACAGATGAAGATATGAGGGCTAAAGAACTGAAATGACTTTCCCAAGGTCACAAAGGATGGAAGTATCAAAGAAGATTCATACCAAGCCCTCTGCCTCCAAATCCAGGGCTTCTGCCACTATACCAGACTCTTCAGGGACCCTAGGCCTAACCCCTTCATTCTCTTCCCCAATCTCACAAAGCACATAATCCAGTAAAGACCCAAGGCCCCTACACTTTGTTAGTGAATACTTGTCCATCTCCTGCCAGCAAAGCTCCTATCAATCAGATCCAGACAGTTTCTCCTGGGTTCCACTCAGGTCATGGTCTCCAAAGGCCTTAAACCTTAGCATTAGGTCCTTCCAGCAGCCTGAGCTGGGAACCTGGGGGAGCCATCGAGGTACAGCTGGGCCTGGGCAGGCAGCCGCTAAGGCACAATGCCAGCAGCATTAACTGGAGGGCTTGGCACAACACTCCATTCCTCCCTGGGCCTTGCCAGGCAGGCTGCCCATTGTTGGCAGACGGCACATGGTAGGGGGTGGCAGACACTTTGTGTTGATGGCCTGGTGAGATCATGGGGGCAGAGCAGGGAGGGAAGACCATCTTCAGAAATAAGAGAGAGGTGGGGGCTGTGAAGAAGAAAGGGCAGAGGAATCCAGTGAAATCGAGACTGAAGAGAAAGGAATACGAAATTTGCATCTCTAGGCTGGCAGGGGTGGAGGGAGGGAGGACACCTCTGGTCTGCAGGGATAATGTCGCCCCTCAGTACACATACCCTCATACAGTTACATACAGTCACTTACAAGGTCAGTCCATAGTCCCTCTATAGTCCAGTAGTAAAACTCTGATGTGGCTTCCTCATTGATAGGCCCAAATATCCCTCCTGTTCAGTATCATCCATAAACTCCTCCTGACCTTGTTTGAAGCTGTTTCTGTTTTTTGCCGGGACCTCCTCTCAAGGTGACAAGCTCCATAAATTTAACCCTCGTGGGGTGATGTAGAATTTCCTCTTGTTTATTCTAAATCTGGATTTCAACTTACTGAGAAGGTGGGGAGGAGGTTTCTGTTATATTGTTAGAAGCAATTAGGTAAGTGCTGGGGATAGATTGCTAGGGTGGGAGTCAGAAAGACCCGAGTTCAAATTCTGCCTCAGACACTTGCTAGCCATGACCCTGAGCAAATCACTTAACCTCTGTGTGCTCAGTACGGTCTCATCGGTAAGATGGGGAATAATAAAAGCACCGACCTTCTAGGGTTTTTGTGAAGATAAAAAGATACCAAAGCACTTTGTAAATCCTGAAGCACTACATAAATCTGAGCTATCAGTACTACTAAAACTGGGATTTGTTTTTAAGGAATTGGTTTTTACGCATCTCCCTTTTTGGCCTCCACCTTTGTCTCTCGAGAATGAAAGGTCCATCTCACCAGGCAGCCCAATCTCTTCTCTATCCCAGTGGTCAAAACAATAATTACATGTATATAGGGCTCTCTAGTGACAAAGCATTTTTCCCTTTATTCGATCCTCACATAAATCCTGCGGACTTCAGATCATTATCTCCACTTTACAGAAGAAAGTGATTTTTGAGTGACCTCAAGCAACTGAGGTCCAGAGAAGGGCACTGATTTGCCCAACATGGCACAGTTAACAGGCAAGGGCTGACTTCAAGCCTAGGCCTCCTGATTCCCAAATCTAGCGCTATTTGCATTTTGCTAAGCTGTCCCTTATTCTGGCTGCTGTCTTCTGGACCCTCTTCAGCTCTGCCCCTCTGGGCTCTCTTCCCAAGGCCAGTGGCCAGAGTTGCACATGGGATTCCAGGTGAGGCTGTATCACATCTCTGGAACATGCTCTGGGTTACTTCCAGTGCCCTCCCAGAGGATGCCCAGAATCCTGGGGTCATCCTCGAGGAATGATCTGCAGTAGCTCCCAGCTTTCTTGTTCCACACCTTCCACTTGCTCATACTGAAATTCACCTGCTACTTTTCTACTGAATCTGTTCGTTTGTTTTCTCTCCATAAGATTGTGAGCTCTTTGAGGACAGAGAGTCTTGCTTTTTGCATCACCAGCACTTAGCACAGTGTCTGGAACACAGTAGGCACGTAATTAGTGCTCACTGACTGACTGTTCATATATATACAGCTCTTCCTGAAGTTTACTCCACCTCCCTGGCCTTTCACTTCCCAGAACAACTGTGTCATCTAATTTCAGGCTGTTTCCTTTTCCAAATTATGAACAGAAATGTCTGCTCAGACCAGCCCCTAATCCTACACAACCTCATTTTCTACCCTTCCCCATTCAGAGAAGAACATGTTGAGCCATGCCCGCTAGACTTTCTCTTCCCCCTCTGTTCAGTTCTCAGTTAACCATGATGACTCAATTTTTAAAAATATACATTCACATTCTGCCCAGGAAACACATGAAAACACAGGCCTCTTCCCCCCCCCCCGCCCCAGCACAAACCCAGACCACCCCACCCTGACTCTCTCTCTCTCTCTCTCACACACACAACCTCTCACATTCAACCTCTTTCTCTCTCTTACACCCCCCTCTTCCCACCACATTCATTCTCTTTCCTTTATACACACACCCTCATATAAAACCTCTCTCCCCTGACACACTATCTCACATCCAGCTTCCTTCTCTCCTCTCTCCCCCTTACACACACACCCTTTCACTCTCAAACACAACCTCTCTCCCTCACAGCGACACAGACTGTCCCTCACAGACAGCTTCTCCCACTCACACAAACTTCTCCCAGTCATACAGTGTCACATAGAGTCTATCTCACATGCAGAAACACAAGCCTTTTTCTCCCTGACACACGTATACAGCTCTCGCTCTCTCTCACATGGGGACCAAGTGTGTCTCTCAGACACTCCTAGTGCCCTCTCTTTCTCACATGCAGCCACTGCCTCTCTATCTCAACACTGCCCCACCTTTTCTCTACCTCACAACAAAGCCTTCCCCGTCTCCTTGTCTTTCTTTCTGTCTCTGTCTCCCTATCTCTCTGCTTGTCTTTGCCTCTCTCTCCCCAGAGTCTCCCTCACACTGACACAGGCTTTACTTACACATACACACACACACACACACACACACACACACACAGAGCCTCCCTTCCTCCCTCTCACGCTCAGGCACATGTGTCTGCACAGCCTCATATTCATGACACCATACATGCGCACATATTCCTAACACTATTTATGTCCACAGGAGAACATTTTGCTCCTCCCTGGCAATGCCCAAATCCCTCAGTTTTTCCACAGCACACTCCTTGCCTGCCCTGACCAGAGCAGCCTGGGAGTTCACACGTGAAGCAGCAGTGCCAGGCAGGAGTGGGGTTCTGGAACTTCACAAAGCTTTGAGTTGGAAGCAGCTGTCACTACAGATCAGAAGGGGTCCCTGACAATGGGCCAGAGGAGCTGCTTCAAAGCATGAACCAGGTCCCTGGTGGCTTCTGCTCACGCAGCAGTCATTCACAGCTGACTGTCTGCCTTACCTCTCCCAAACTCACTCCTGGCCCTGCCGTCCATGTGGCACAAACCTGATCTGACCCTGTGACCTCTCACCCTGCGCTGAGCCTCCTGTTTCCCTCTCCTTCTGGCCACCCTGAGCGACCACATGGCTCACAGGAGACTTGGCATGAAGCACAGCAGGGAAGACGGATAAGGTAAGAAAGTCAAAGGATGGTCATAGGATGTCAGAGCTGGAAAGGTCCTTAGAACACAGAATCTTACAGTAATTCATGTTTCTATTGTGCTTTAAGATTTAGAAAGTATTCTTCCTCACTACACTCCTGTGAGATAGACAGTGAAAGCATTATTTTTCCATTTCACAGATGAGGAAACTGAGACTTACAGAACAGTACAAAGCAGATGCATTAGAACATAGGACATCAGAGCTGGAAGGATCTTATCCACCATCCAGTCCCAACATTATTACTTTATACAGAAAAGGAAACTGCCACCCATCAAGGTGAAATGACTTATTCAAGGTCATACAGCTAATAAATGAAAGAGTGAGAATTTGAATTCAGGTCTTCTGACTCCAAATCTTCCTATTATACTCTTTCTATTACACCCCATTGCATTAAATTGAATTGCAACTGGGGATATTGTCTTAGCAGCCACCTGGCTTCACTCTGGGAGAGCAAAGGAGGCCGCCAGAGCAAGCCTCAGCCTCCCACTGTGCTTGGGCAGAGAGACAGATAAAGAGAACGAGAAGACAGAGAAAGAGGAAGTGGGAGCACTTATGTGGCTGGATAAATGTCTCTCAGCAAATAGAGCCCCATTTCCTTCTGCATCTGTCCTGCTGGTTGGGATTTCTGAAATCTGATCTCTCTTGCTCTCTTTTTCGCTCTCTCCTCACATTTTTCTTCCCGTTAGGGTCCTCGGAGGGGAAGGCTTCACGGAAACAATTTTTAAATGAATTGCCCCTCCTGGGCCCTGGGGAATATATTAGTGTTCTGAAGTGTCAGCCAAATGGGGAAAGGGATGCCGAGCAGACAGGGGGACAGATCGAGCAGGCTGGGCCCGTAATTCTAACCATATATCTCAGCCCAGACAGGGAGCCCAAAAGGAATCATCAGTGGGGATGGAGGGAGGGTAGGCAGAAGGTAGTCAGGGTGAGAACTGAGGACAGATAAAGATACCCAGGGCAGACACATACCTCTCCAGCCCTAAACACCTCAATCTGGGGGAACTGTACAATCCCGGGGAAGAGTCTCCCAGGCTCCCAGTCTGGAGATAGGGAAATATAGTCAGGAGACTCTGACTGGAAGGTAAAGTAACGTGGTACAATGGGAAGACCCCTTGACTTTTAGATAAGGGTCACAGAGTCTTATTTTAACTTGCTATGTAACTTCAGGCAACTTACTTAATTTCATCCAGTCTATTTCCTCATCTAGGGCAGCTAGGTGGCGCCATAGTGCATACAGCACTGGGCCTAGAGTCATCCTCTTCCTGAGTTCAAATCTGGCCTCAGACACTTACTAGTTGTGTGACCCTGGGCAAGTCACTTGACCCTGCTTGCCTCAGTTTCCTCAATTGTAAAATGAGTTAGAGAAGGAAATGGAAAACCACTTCAGTATCTTTGCCTTTTCCTCATCTATAAAATGGGAGTAAGAACAATGAAAATTTCTGTTTCAGAGTTGTTGTGAGGAAAGTGTTTTGTACTACAGAAGTATACTTGCCTTACAACAACATTGTGAGGTGGGTTGTGCAAATGTTAGTATCCTCATTTTACAGATGAGGAAATCGAGGTCTGTGCAAGTGTTAGGGCCATAATTTGAAGCCAGCTCTACTGATTGAGGCCTGCACTCTTTCCTCATCATGAGATCTGTCTTCTAACTCAGTATGGGATCTTGGGTCAGTAACTTCCCCTCTCTATGCCTCTGTTTGCCTTGCTATAAGACTATGGCCTAGATTAAGACCCCTTACTGCTCTATTATTCAATGGCTGTGACTCCTAAGTCCATGGAGGGCCAGCTTCTTGCCTCTCCCACTTGCTTTGTAAAGTACCAAGCTCACCAATCACTCCCTCACTGAGTGCCAGGGTGAGTAGTAAGAAACAATAAAACCCATATAAGACACCCTTATTGTCCTTAAAAAACTCACAATCTTATTGGGGAGGCTAGATACATGCACACAAAATAGCAGTCAATAACACAACAACCAAATTATGTGGTCAACACAGGGAGTCAAAAGACTTGTGTGACATCAAGTAAATCATTTCACTTTTCTGGGCCTCGATTGCCTCAGCTGTACAATGGGGATAGGGGTTGGCCTAAATGATGGCTAAGGACCTTTACAGGTCTAACATCTTATGTCTTAACATCAAAGAACAGGAGAGGTTTGTCAGGGAAGAATTAGGGAGGGAGTGCGGCAGAATACAAAGAACACAGGATCTGGAATCAGAAAAATGGAATTCAAACCCCAGTTCTACCATTTATTACCTGTGTGACATAGGGTTAAGATACTTAACTTCTCTGGGGCACATCTATAAAACTGGGGATGATATGGGGTACAAAACAAAAAGGTTTGAATAGATGAACTTTATTTAGAACTTCCAGCTCTAAACTGATCACCTTGAAATTAATGATCCTGCTGCAGGGAGAAGGATTTCTTGAAGAATGGGGGGATCCAGAGAGGGAGCTGGTTGGGAGCAGGGGGAAGGGAGGGCTACAATTCAGGTGAAGGCATGGAACTAGTAGTGGGCCTGATACATCTATGAGACCGTAAGAACTGGCCAACTAGACTGAAGGGTGTGGGGAGGGTTGGAGAATGGAGATTAAGCAAGATGGGGAGTCTATGAATGCCAGACTCAAGAGTTTGGGACTCTATCCTATAGGAAATGGAAAGTCATTGATGGTTCCTGAGCAAGAGAAGGATTGAATGAGAGCTGTGCAAAAGAAAGATGGGGCTGGACAGAATGATCCTTAATGTATCTTCCAACTCCAGATCCTGTGATGGGGGGGGCAAGATGGTTTGGAGGGGAGGAGATTAAAAGGAAGGGAAGCCAGTCCAAGGAAGAGGCCATGAGGATGTGAACTAAGTTAGGGGTCAACTAAGTTAGGGATGGAGAGGAGGAGGCAGATTCATCAATTCTAGCAACTGATTGGCTTGGGGGAGCAGTGAGAAACGGGGAGCTGGAGATAGCTTTGAAGTTTGCTAATGAGTGACTGGAAGGAGGGTGGTGCTATGAACAGATACAGGGGAGTTGGAAGGAAGGGGCAGGGAAGTGTGATGAATTCAGTTTGCTATCTGTTGAGTAAAAAATTTGAACACAGGGGTGGATGGTAGACATGGATATTGGGAGATGAATATTGGGGGTGAGTGGCTGGGGCTAGATAATGGGGGTCAGCCAGAGGACTGGATGACAAGGATGGACAGATGGGGATAGATGGTGAGGATGGAGAGAAAGGAGACAAAGTGGGTGGATGATGAGGAAGGGCAGAAGGACCTAGATGGTGGGGAAGGAAAGAAGGGACAGAAGGGACTGGATGGAAAAAAACAGATATAAGGGATGGTCAGAGGAGAGGAGACTGCCTGGGAACCTAGCCTTGTCCACAGAGGAGATCTTCAGAGAGGGATGGACAGAGGTGAGCTGTGGGAGGGACCAGGGTTGTTTAGGTACTAGTTGAATGAAGTCACCAGCTGCAGTCCCATAAATTGCTGCCCGGCTGGGCTGGCAGTCCATTAACATGAAAGATTTTATCGCACTTTACAACCTCCCTGTCTTGTACGCGACAGCAGGTAATTAAAACAATAATTGTTTTCTGATGTCGTTTTGCTCAACGATAAAAACTTTCAGTTATTTTCCTTTCACTAGATGGAGGATGGGGCCTCGGGTAGGCTAGTGTTCCAGGGGGCCTCTATAAGAAAGCCAGAAGGATCTGCCCATCCATGGCCACACAAGGGAAGAGATCCCAGAAAGATCCTAGGATTTAGAGCTGAAAGAGAACTGAGACACCATTAAGTCCAAACGTATAATTTTCGAGAGGAACAAAATGAGGTCTGGATAAGGGCAGAGACAGCCGATCAAGGTCACACAAGTAACAAAGCCAGGACTTGAACTCAGGACTTCAAATCCTAACTCCAAATCCTGATTCCTCGCTCTGACTTCCCTCCCCTCTCATTATACAAGAGGACATCCACATACATAAATATGTGCAGGTATGAGCAAACCAAATAGACAAGACGTAAGGGAGACCATTGATGTGTATCCCAGCACCGAACCCATCCCTTGGTACCACACACTCCCTCCGCTGAACTTGGCACAAAGCCTCAGGGATCTACCCATCGAGAGGAGAAGGGCTTAGTTTCCCCAAAGGATCCATAGAGCGTGGAGGGATTTGGGGCTGCTGAGTGGAAGGTAAGCTCTTCCAAGGGGAGGGACTGCTTCCCATTTTAATTTCTATTTCCAGCTCCTAGCACAAAGTGAGAGCTTAAAAACAAAAGACTGAATGAATGAATGAGTGAGTGCTCATCATCTTCTCCTACATATTATATGTAAGTAAGTTCAAGGCCATTACTGGGCACCCTGAGTGGAAAGCCAAGGGGTCACAACCAAGGAGAGGGGTGTGTATGCCATGCAATGGAAGCAGGGGAGAAGGGTGATCCAATGCCTCAGGGTTTGGGGGGGGGCATTTCATTTCAGTTTTCAAGCTCACCTGCTACGTGACCCTGGGCAAGTCAATTCACCTCTTCAAGCCTCAGTTTCCTTATCTGTAAAATGGGAATATTAATCTTTCCTAGTCCTTAGCTAACAGGGGTGTTATAATGGAAGCACGGTGTCTTCTTAGAGCCTTGGTTCTCACTTTCATAACAAGGGAAGATAATATTTGCACTCTTTACTTACATAGTTGCAGTGATAGTATGGCTTTTTTGAGTGTTTTCTTATTCTTAGCCTATGCTTTTCTCCTAACTGCTTCCATGATCCTGGGGTGAATTCTGAGTGGCATTCCAGTACAGAGGCCTCCCTCTCAACTTTTGCAGGTCCCCCCAGTCTCTGTTGTAAATTACCATCCTGCTCCCAACACTTTAAAACAAATACTTCTTAATCACTAAAAATTGAAATGATTTCATGTGAAAATGTTAATGCATTCAGAATCACAGCCGCCCCGGCTGAGTCTGACAAATTAGCGCCCAGCCCGGTGCATTGTTTGTAGCTACATTTATCCTGGTGACGAGACAAGAAAACCAGCCAGGATCAGCCACAGGCAGGCACAGGGGGGAGGGCAAGGGCCCAGGCTCCAAGGAGGGTGGGGGGAGAGGAAAAGTGTGGCAAGGTCAGAGATGGGGAGAAGGGAGGAGAGGAGCCTGAGGAAAAGGAGATGAAGGGATCCCATGGAGGGGAGAGGGATCAAAGTCCGTCTGCCCCACGCCCAGGTTTCACCCTTTCCCACCTCCTCACAGCGAGTCAACAGAGCTGGGTCTGAGTCACTGAGATTCTGGGCAAGTAATTTCTCTCAGCTTTTTTTTGCTTACTGGTAAAAGAAGGGGAATGAGGGAAGAGCAAAGGGGAGGAAAAAAGAAAGTGGGTCAAAGGTTCTCAAACTTATTTGCTGTGTGACCCTGGGTCACTAACTTTGGGCACGTCTCTTGACCCTATTTGGGACTCAGTCTTCCATCTATAAAACAGCAGAGTTAGGTGCCAGACCTGACATTTCACTACAGGGAACCCTCAGATAGGGCAACTTCTACAACACGGGTCAGCCCCTCCTCTGCAATTTCTATCGTCTTAGAGAGTGCCTTAGAGCACAGAGAGACTGGGCAATTTGTCCAGAGTCACACAGCCACTACGAGTCAGGTGGGACTTAAACCAGATCCTCTTGACTCCTGACAAGGTTCTGCCCCTCAATATCAATAACTATCTTCAGAGTGGTTGAGATTTTTTAAGTGCTTTACAAATGTTATTTCACCTGCAGTAAGGCAGGGATTCTTAATCTTTCAGTGTCATGGACCCTTTCGGCAGTCTGGTGAAGTCTATGAACCCTTTCTCAGAATCATGTTTTTAAATGCATGAAATAACATACAAGGAATTATGAAGGAAACCAATTATATTGAAATAAAGGTGAAATTTTTTCCTCTCCAAGTTCATGAGCCTCCTGAAATCTATCCACGGACTCCCTGAACTCCTGCTCTAGGCAATCTGACAGCCTTTCCAGCTCCAAAGTTTTTAATTATGGCCACCTCACAGATGGTGACTCCATGACTTCCCCTCGCTCCCCAGCCCCAGGCTCACCCTCAATAAGAAGGGGCAGTGTGGGGGCAGTTAGGTGGAGCAGTGGATAGAGCACTGGTCCTGGATTCAGGAGGACCTGAGTTCAAATCCAGCCTCAGACACATAACACTTACTAGCTGTGTGATCCTGGGCAAGTCATTTAACCCCATTGCCTAACCAAAAAAAAAAAAAAAAAAAAGAAGAAGAAGAAAGAAAAAAGAAAAAAAGAAGGGGCAGTGTGGAAGGGCAGAAAGACACTAGATCTGAAGCTGGGGGACATGGATTAGAATCCTAAATCCGTGCCTGTTTCGTCATCTGCAAAATGAAGGGGCTGGCCTGCTCTATAAAGCCCCTTCTAACTCTAACCTTTTATGATCTCATGACACGAACTGTAAGCTCAGTAAAATGTAAACTCCTTGAAGGCAGGGGCTACTCTTTTGTTTCTGCCTTTGCACTCAGCATTTTCTTGTTAGTCAGTTAGTCGTGTTTGACTTCTTGTGACCCATTTAGGGCTGGAGAGGTTTGCCATTCCTTCTCCAGTTCATTTTACAGATGAGGAAACTGAGACAAACTAGGCTAAGTGACTTGCCTGGGATCGCACAGCTAATAAGAGTCTGAGGCTGGATTTGAACTCAGGTCCTCCTAACTACAGGATTGGCGCTCTATCCACTGCACCACCTAGCTGTCCTTTGTACCTAGCATAGCAGTCACTTAATAAATAGCAATCGCTTAATAAATGGTCATTGGAGTAAAATGGGCTTCAACATTCCTGATGATTGCAAGCTAGGGGCCTCAGCCTCAAGCAACCTCACTCTCCATGGCTCCACAGCTTGTCCCACAGGCACAGCCCCAAGGAGCTGATTCTGAGGCATCCAGGTAGCTAAAGTCAGGAAGCACCCAGTTCCAATCCAGCTGTGACCGTGGGACAAGTCACTTAGCCTCTCTCAGCCTCAGTTTCCTTAACTGTAAAATGAAGAGAAAAATAACAGCTGCCTCACAGGGTTGCTGTGAAGAGATAACATCTGTAAAGTGCTTTGCAAACCTTAGAACACTATATAAACGCAAGCTATCAGCTATTATTAGCTACACGCACAGCCTCCCTTCTGTTCCCATCAGACCTTATTTCCACTGACTGAGAAGTCATACTCGCTGGGCCTGAAAGTCTTACTGGCCTTTTCCTAGCATGGACTCCTTACAAAAACTGATCTCCATCATCAATTACAACAAATGCTGCCCTCCCTGACTCCCAGAGCTCATTCCACCTACATCTCACAGGCTGTCCTAGTCCATCCCTCAGCCCTAAGTGCCCTCTACCCTGCACCACTCATTCTTTGCTCTCATACCTAATACAAAACAGGTTCCACTCAACTTGAGCCTAGCTCAGTATGGGAAATGGAGAGGGGGCAATGGATGAAGAGGATGGATGGAAGGGATGGATAGATGGTGATATGTGGTGGGCATAGTTATGATAGAAGGGATAGATGGTGGGGATAAACACAGGGGATGGACAGAGAGAGAAAGATGGTAGAAGGGATGCTGCCCTCCCTCCCAAACTACCTTTTGTTTACTCTGGATAGACTTCTATATCTTTCAGGGAATATAAACACCTTGGGGGCAGAGACTGTTTTGCTGGGGCTAGTATAGGCATTTAATAAATGTTTGCTGACTGACTGCTGATTGATAGCAGAAGGACTAGGCGATAGAGAAAGAGAGACGAAGAAGAATGGCAAGGTGAAGAGGAGAGAATTAATTCTGTTTCCTCTCTGCCACATTTTGGACATTCTCCTTCCAGAGAAAGCCAGTTCCGTGGCCCACGCCTCTCAGCAGACAAGCTCGCTTCTCTCCCTTTCAGACTCTTTGGTTTTTCCTCTGCCCCGGCTCCTTCCTCTCTGCCTCTTCCTTTCCTGGTTCCTCTAAGGGACAACCCCGCTCCCCTGCTTATCGAAAAAGAAACCTTCCTCTAACCCTTTCCAGTTACCCCTTCTTTCTTATTCTTTGAGTGAATCAGCTGTAACCACTACCTTCAACTGAATTCAACAAGCACTCACTATATACCTACTACATTAGGAGTGCCTAAGCTAATCCACTAGGGATTACAAAAACAAATGAAAAATTGTTCTTGCCCTCAAAAAGCCCACATTCTATTGGGGATACAAACAGAAATATAAGATAATTTGAAGAATGAGAAAGTACTAACCACTCAAAAGATCAAGAGAGGCTTCCTGTAGGAGGTGGCTCAAAGGAAATTGGGAAATCTCAGAAAGGAATGCATTCCAGAACTATTCAAAAACCTGGAGGTGGAAGATGGAACACCAAATTTGGAAAATGGCAAGCACACTAGTTTAGTTGGAGTTCATGAAAAGGAATAATGTGAAATAAGTCTAGAAAGGCAAGCTGGAGTCAGATTGGGAAGGGTTTTAAATGCCAATCTGAGAGATTTGTATTTTATCTTACAGGCAATAGTGAGCTACTGAAAATTCTTGAGGAAGGGAGTAATATGGTCAGTCCTGTATTTAAGGAAGAATATTTTGGTGGTTCTATGAGAGATGGATTGGAGAGGTTTGGAAAGAGAAGAGACAACGAGCCAGGAGTGCAATTAGAAGGTTACTGTAATTGTCCAGAGGCAATGAGGGCTTGAACTAGTGTGGTGCTTTCTGAATGGGGAGGAGTCATATGCTATGCGGGTTTGAGAGAAGTGGACAAACGTGGCAGACACTGTAAAGGAAGGATGGGCAAAATGTGTCAATTTGCTGGATGTCAGTGGGGGGAGGGGTTGAGAGAAGGGTAGAGTCAAAGGTTACCTCCAGGTAGAGCAACTGCATAACTTGGAGGGTGCAGATGCTCTCAGCAGTCAGTCAGTAAGCATTTATTAAGCACTTACTGTATTAAGCAGGTACTATGCTAAGTGCTAGGAGTGCAAAGAAAGACAAAAACAGTCCCTGTTCTCAAGAAACTCACATCCTGAAAAGGGAGATAACACAAAAATAACTAGATACAAGACATACACAGTGTGGGTAGAAGGCTAATCTCAGATTAAGACACTACTAGCTTAGGGGGCTGGAAAAGCCTCCTGAAGAAGGCAGGATTTAAGATGAGTCTTGAAGGAAGTCAAATGTTCTAAGAATTGGGGGTGAAGAGGTAAAACATTCCAGGCAAGGGATTTGTTGTTGTTCAGCTGTGTCTGACTCTTTGTGACCCCATTTGGGGTTTTCTCAGCAAAGACACTGGAGTGTTTGCCATTTTCTTTTCCAGCTCATTTTAGAGATGAGGTAACTGAGGCAAGCAGGGTTAAGTGACTTGCCCAGGGTCACACAACAAGGGGAAGCATTCCAGGCATGGGAGACTGAAATGCAAAGGCATGGTTGGATCTTAGAGTCTGTTGGGGGATTAAGTAAAGTAGACTGGAAAGGGAGGAAGCAGTCAGAGCTTTAAATGCCAATCGGAAGACTTTATATTTCATCCTACAGGTAGCAGGAAGTCATTGGATGTAAGTATGGAGGAAAAGCAAGTTTACATGGGAAGAAAACGAGTTCTCTTTTGGACCTACTGAGCTTGAGATGTCTATGGGATGTCCGTTCATTCAACAAATATTTACTGTGTGCAGATCATCATGTCCTGGGTTCTGGGTGAGCTACAAACATGTTAGATAAGACATGATTCCTGCTCACATGTAGCTCACAATCTAAGAAGATGCCAACATCGCTACCTGTAATACACATTACATAAATGCATTATAGAGGTGCATATGTGATACCTGAAGCAGAAGGCTATTATTGACCCTGGAGAACAGGGAATTCTTCCTGAATGAGGCGGAGCTTCTAAAGAATGGGTAGGAATCAAGCAAGTGAAGAGGGACAGGTATAGGGAATGTGTGCAAAGGCATAGAGATTAGACAGTAGTAGTACTTGTTAAGGCTCAATAGGTAAGGTAGTGCCAGATAATGGAGGGCCTTGTATGTTACGCAAAGGAACATAAACTTTACTATGTAGGCAATAGGGAGCCATTGAGGATTTATGAGCAGAGCAACAACATGATTCAATCATTCAATCAATAAGCATTTATTAAGCACCTACTGTGTCTTTGTATTCCCAGTGCTTTGCACAGTGTCTGGAATACAGTAAATACTTAATAAGTGTTTTTATTTTATTTTTCTCAATTGCATGCAAAATTTTCTTAACATTTATTTTTTTAAATTTTCAAGTTCCATATTCTCTCCCTTCCTCCCCCTCCCTGAGAAGGCAAGCAATTTGATACAGATTATACATGTGAAGTCATGCAAAACATATTTCCATATTAGCCATGATGCAAAAGAAAACACACATAAAAAATCTAAGAAAAATAAAGAAAGTTAAAAAGTATGCTTTGATCTGCATTCAGCCTCCATCAGTTCTTTCTCTGGAGGTAGACAGCACTTTTCATCACAAGTCCTTAGGAACTGTCTTGAATCACTGTATTGCTGAGAACAGCTAAGTATTCACAATTGATCATCATACAACATTGCTACTGCAGTGTACACTGTTCTCCTGGTTCTGCTCACTTCACTTTGGATCAGTTCATGTAAGTCTTCCCAGGTTTTTCCTGAAAGTATCCTGCTTGTCATTTCTTATAGCACAATAGTATTCTATCATAATCATATACCACAACTTGTTCAGTCATTCCCCAATTGATAGTCATCCCCTCAATTTCCAATTCTTTGCTACCACAAAAAGAACTGCTATAAATATTTTTGTTCATGTGGGTCCTTTTCCTTTGATCTCTTTGGGATGCAGACCTAGTTTTAGGCTTAATAAATTTTTATTGACTATTAGACACTATGCAATCTGGGAATACAAAGATAAAAATGATTAGTTCCTGTCCTCAAGGAACTTATATTCCATAGAACATAAGTATATACACACACACACACACACACACACACAAAAACATATAAAAATAAAAAGTTAATGGTGGGGAGTGGGGCGGGGTGTGACGGAACAATAGAAGCTTTGAGTGGAGCTCTGAAAGAAATTAGAGATTCCAAGAAGCAGATGTGAGGAGAGAAGGCATTCTAGCCACAGGGATAGCAGCTGGTGCAAAGGAATGGAGAGAGGAAGGAATGTCATTCGTGAGGAACAATAAGGCCAGTTGGGTTGAACCATGGAGTGCATAAAAGGTAGCTTGGACCAGATTGTTTTAAGTTTTAAATTCCAAAGAAGTTTGTATTTGATCCTGTAGGTTATAGAGAATCAGTGGAGTTCATTAAGTACTGATAAAGGGAAACTACTCAGGCCTACACTGAGCGATACCTAAGCTCAGTTTCTGGCACACAGTAGGTCTTTAATAAATGCTTGATTCATTTCTAATTTAATTTTTTAAATTAAAGTTCACCAACTACTGTTCTCTGCCTCAAGCTCCAGGAAAACCCTTTGCTATCTCTCCCAGCCCTGCAGGTAGCTTCCCGATGAAAATGGTGGCATTTGCTCCAACTTGAGAATTTATCTGCCTGGGTGTGGGGGATTATTTGCTGGCTGTACAACCCCTGGCTCAGTGCCAGCTGATCAGGAAGCTCCTGGTGGTGCAGCAGGTTTGTAATTCTCATTCCAAACACTGAAATCACTGAACATCTCTCTGCCCCACCAAGGACCGGCCAGGAAAATACAAGCAGATTTCCATCACCTTAAAAATCAGAATAATTTGGCCTGACACACAGATCATCTCCAGAGTTTATGACAGCCCCTTTCCTCACACTGGCCTCCTGCCATCCTTCTCAGCATCCTGCTCTAGAGTTAACCAAGATTTTTGCCTCCAAGCACCCTCCCATCCCCCTCCCAAAGACTGACTCCAGTTTCATGCAGGATAGATGGGGGGAAAGGGGGGTAATGGAGGTAGCTAAACCATTTTAGAAGACTGTTAGATAGTCTAGGAGACAGGTGATAAGGAACTGAGAGGGATAAGCCAGGGGATGGATGAGTGGAACAGGGGTCACTCATGAATAGGACTCAACTAATTTAGGGTTGGTTAGATCGAGGCTTAGGTCTAGAGTGGTACATCTTTGTGGGTCTGGTAAAGCCTATGGACCCTTTCTCAGAATAATATTTTTAAATAATTGGAGGAAATGCTAAATTTCAGTTAGAGGTTAATGAAAATAAGGATATAATTCTTTTTTTCCTAGCCAAGTTCATGGACTCCTTGAAATCTACCCACAGACCCCAGCTTCAGAAATCTTAAAACTTTGGAGGGAGGTCAGGGCAGGAAAGATATTCTCACAAATAGGTGAGAGTTGAAGCTTTGGGAGTGGATGGGGTTTGGTAAGTGAGTGCAGGAAAGACAAGAAGACTGGGCCTTTGAGGTCGACTCTATTTAGTAGATAGAAGGAGAAAGAGAACCCAGTGCAGTAGAGAGACAGGAGGCCAACCTGAGTTTGGTCTCTGAATCCAAGGAGGGAGATAGTGCCTGAATAAGGTACTGCGGGCAGTTAGCAGTGGCAAACCCCACAGAGAGGTCCCTTGATCACTACTTTGAATAGTCTTATTGTACAGCAAGGGTTTTTAATCTGGGTCTGAACTCATTTTTTAAAAAATATTTTGATACCGATGTTTCAAGATAATTTGTTTCCTTTTTAATCCTGTGTATTTTATGTTTTCCATTTAAAAATATTATTCTGAGAAGGGGGCCATTGATTTCACCAGACTTCCAAAGAAGCACAAATGGCACACAAAAGCTTAAGAAAGAAACTGTCTTAGTGTGTTACGTTGGATTTTGTCAATCCAATCTAACAAGCATTTATTAAGTGTTTGCTATGTGCAAGGCACTGTGATAGGCCCTGCAGAGACAAAGAAAAAATTGAAAAACATTTCCTCTCCCTTTGTATGAAGACCTTAGAAATGCTACATTTTGTTCTGCAACGTAGGGGAGCAAAGTGTAGAAGAAGAAAATGGACTGGGGGCTGGAATTGGCCAAAAATATATGTCAGCAGAAGAGAGGGAACTGGAGATTAGATCAGGTTTAGAAAGGAATGAAACATGAAAGCCCTAGGGGCTAAATGCAAATGCTCCCTGGATCAGCTCCAAGCAGCGGCATCCCTAGGAACCTGTCCCTGGTCCCCTGGGCTCCTCCATCCTCCCTACTCCTGACCTACTACCAGAGAGGCTAAGGCTGGAACAATCAGTGGGACCAGCTGACTTCACCCCCCCCATCTCCTTCAACCCCCCCCACCCTCTACCTTCCAATAGAAAACATGGAGCAATAGCTCAGTACTTTTCAAAAGTTCTGTCTTGTAAGTAATCATCATTGACCCACGAAGCTGTCTCTTCTCCAGGTAAAGGAGCTGACAGTGCTTAAATGAATTTCTGGGTGACATGGTCTCCCGTTTGGGTGGCCCTCCCCTGGAACCATCAATGCAATATATCCATCTGCCTCCTCCTCTACTTCCCGTATCCAAGGCTTTCTAATCCACGGCCAGGGGCCCTCCTGACAATGCCAAGGCTGACTCTCTTTCTGCCATGTTCCTCTGACCTCGAGTCACCGTGCCATAATGGATGGAGTGTTGGACTTGGGAGTCAAGAAGTCCTGGGTTCAAATCCCTCTTTAGACACTAAAAGTGTGATCCTGAGCAAGTTACTTAAATTCTCTTGGCCTCAGTTCCTCAGCTATAAAATGATATGGTTGTCTTAGATGGTCCCTTTGCGCTCTAAATCTGTAACTCCAACATCTTAGGATGGCTCTAAAGGAAGGGGCCAATGATGCCCAGGAACTACCCAGTATAGCAGGACAGGCCTTGACATTCTACATCAGCCCCTAGCTGAGCCCTTTCTTCTGCTCAGTCAGTAAGCTGATCACACAGAAGCACTGGGACCTCACACCCAAACAACCTAGCATGGGAGAGATTGCAGTTGCATCTTTTAGGAGGGAGGAGCTGGAGGGTGGCAGAGGATAGAACTCAGTGACCGATTCAGAATCAAATACACAAGAGCCTATTATAATAATAGCTCCAAACTGCATGCAGAGGGTGTGTGTGGGGGTGGTAGTGTTTTCTGGTTTCAAAGCTTTTCCGCCCATTCTCTCAGCCCGCACTCAGAACAACCCTGGAAGGAAGGCTGGCCAGGCATAATCATCCCCAGTCTACTGAAAGGGACCATCCCAGCCCTAGGACTCTGGATGCCTAATCCAGCGCTTATCCCATTGTGTGCTGGGCTCTGGGCTCCAAGCTGAAGGGGATACAGAGTAAAATGAAACTGGGTTTCTCCTGCCCTTGAGGTGCTCATTGTCTAGTTGAGGAGACACTAAATACAGCAATGAAAATCTTGGATGGCAGGTCCAGGCAACAAGAGAAGAGAATGCTAACTTCCTATCCCCTGATTCCCTTGTTTACCTACCTCCTGAAGCCCAGAGCTGAGGTTTCTGGTGGTATTTCATGCAAAAATGCTCCTTTATGGGGATTTAGGATCCTAGCAGCTATAGAGTTAAAAGGGCCTTCAGCTATCTATTCATTAGATTTCAAGTTCCCTGAGGGCAGAAACTTCTTTTTTTCCCCCCTTTATATCCCCAGTACTTAGCATGATGCCTGGCACACAGCAGGAACTTAATAAATGTTTACTGACTGACTGATCTAGTCTAACCCTCTCCTTTTAAGGATAAGGAAACTGAGGACTGGGTTAAATAACTGTCAAAGGTGGAAGGATCCTCACCTGAGTTCTTTGGCTGGGTGGCGGGGCATGGATAAGATAAGAGAGTCTTCCCATTCCGGGAAGAGGAAAGCCAAAAGAAGAGACAGTGGGGAGGGAACTGGATGGCTACTCAATAACTTAGCAGACTTTTGACAGAGAAGAGCTACCTCGTTAACAGTGATATGGGTTCTAGGGTGCCCACCCTTATTTGGGAGCCCAGGCTTAGAGGGAAGGTTCCTGGGCCTGGAGCCCCCTTATCTCCCAGTATTTTACCCTCAGCAGGTATTAATATCCTTTTCCAGGGTCTAGGGAAGAGGGAAGGGAGGGGAGCCTGGAGGAGTTCCTCCCTAGGGACTCCTCTCAAACGAAGGAGGAAAAAGTCAGGGAGAAGTTGAAGCTGTTAATTGCTAATCCCTGTGGACTCTGGGCTGGGGCCTTGGCAAACCTGCTCACGTGCCTACTGATTAAAACCAGATGGTTTAGATCTGCCAAGCGTCCCTAGGGCTCCCCGCCTGCCTCCCTTGTCCCTAAACCAAGAAGTCCCACCCCAGCCCTTCTGGGCCACTTGCTGGCTCAGAGATTCTCCCAGTCCTAATGGTGGTAGCAGCAGGGATGGGAGGCCTGTGCTAGGGCTTGAACCCCAAAGAAATGGGAATAGGAGGAGAGATGGAGAGTGGCCTCTGCCTATCCTCCTTCAGAAATGTTTGGGGGGCCCTCATCAGGAGGATCGGAGTCTGAAACAATGAACTCAGGCTGAGAGAAGGAAGGAAAATGCAGTTGGGATCTCTGGGGGCTGAAGAGAGAACCCGGATGCCCCCCTACTTAGGAACAGTTAGATTCATATAGAAAAGAACAGCAGGCACACGGACCCTCTGGCAACAGAAGTGAGGGATTTCTATTGAGCTGCAAGGGGCAAGTGGTCTGGGGGATCTGTGAGAGTCAGCTTCTGAGGCCCCTAAGGCCGGGCTTCAAGTAGGAAGGCACCAGGTGGGTGGTGAGCCCGAGCCCCTCCCTCTCCTCAAGACAAGGGAAACCAAGAAAAAGGACAAGGGCCCTAGACACCCTCCTCTCAGCCCCATTCTGGCCGTCTCTCCCCACCCCAGGGCTGAAAAGTATCTCCAAGCAGGAGACTGACTCCCCTTTCCCTCAATATCAGCTGGAAGCTTCAAGGTGACCCTGAGCACGGGCCTTCCAGATGCTGGGCTGGGTAGAAGAAGCAAGAGCTTTAAGCTGCAGGAGACGTTGTACCATAGGAGAGGGCCACCTTCCTACCTGCTCTATGATGCTAGTGATCCCCTGCCAGCAGGTCTTTCCATCACCCAGAGGGAACCCAGGCCCCTACCTCATCTGGACCCCAGATCTGGATTGAGAGTCGGGGCTGACAAGATCCCTAAGAGCAAGGAGCCGGACTGGTCAGGGGAGACAGAGACTGGGAAAGGCTTCTCTTTCTTTGTCCACCTGGCTCCTGGGCGCTGAGACAGAGAGAAATGGGATAGGGGCGGACATCCCTGCCCCACACAAACACACAACATCTTACCTACAGGGAAAGACAAAGGCAGTCAAGGCTCCGGCTCCCCCTCCTCAATCCTGTTCTCTTTTAATCCCATGGGAGGAAATCCAAACAAAGACACTCTACACCTCTTTTCTTTCTCCAACACACACACACACACACACACACACACACACACACACACACACACA
>NW_020954563.1:15059357-15107437 GCF_900497805.2 Vombatus ursinus
CACACACACACACACACACACACACACACACACACACACACACACACGCGCGCCCAACAAATGGAAAAACAGAACTAGATTTAGAGATGGTGGTCCTGTGTTTGAATTTTGGCTTTTATGCTTAGTACCTAAGTGACCCTCTTCAGGTCTCAGTTTCCTCCTCTGATAAATAAGGCATTTGTCCCAGATGAGCACTAAATGTCCACCACACTCATTTACCAGTATCCTTTTCCCAATCATTATTCCTTGGGTAGGGGTGGGAGCTGGGGGTGGGGAGCACTCTGTGTGACCCTAAACAGCCTTATATCAGAGCCAGAATAGCTCATGCATAGAGTTTAGAAACAAAAGCATGTCTTCCTTTCTGTACACATGGATCAGGACTCACACTTGCCTGGCTAATCCTCAGGCAGGGCCTGGTTTTTTTTGCTGGGTTTGTAGAAGGATGAAACAAAAACATTCTGATCTGGGCACAGGCTTACCTGGCCCATCCCTCAGCTCTCAGAGGGACGCCTGGAGCCGCCATGATCCCTGATCCCACCCTAGCAACCACCTTCACCAGCAGGTGCAGAGTCCCGCTGTGGGTGGAGCAGGTGGCAGGCAGACGCGAGCAGGACCGTTGGGAACACCTGCCACCCAGAGTAAAGGTGGTCTGGAAAGGTCATCAGTGTCTCAGGTCCCCGCCCACCCACCTGGAGGTATGTGCAAGTAAACAGCAAATCCTCCCTATTCCTGTTCCTACAGTCACACCCCACCCCACCGAGGATATCATCTGTTCCCATAAACCTACCCTTCCTCCTGACTTCCCTGTTTCTGTCACAACACTGTTTTTCAGCTTACCCAGGTCTGAAAATCAGAGGTCAGCCTCAACTCTTCATCCCTACTCTCCATATCCAATTTGTTGCCAAGTCTTGTGGATTCAATCCCTCACAAGCTCTCTGGAAACTGTGTCCTTCTCTCTATCCACACACCACAACCACCCTCAGGACCTCATGGCTTCTCACCTGTGCTATCACTACAGAAGGCACCTCACTGGGACCCCTGCATCTTGTCTCTTCCCTCTCCAATCAATTCCTCACCCAGTTGCCAAATTGGTTATTTCTGAAACTCAGGTCTGATTGTGTCATTCCCTTGTTCAAGAAACCTCTTTATTGTTTCTTATTGTCTTTAAGGACAAAATACAAACTCCTCTGTCTAGAGGCACTGAAAGCCTTTCACTATCTATTAAAATCACCCCTCTCTCGTATTCACAATCTTTCTCTCACCTCTCTTTCCAGACTGATTACCCATGACTCCCATGTACTCTACAATCCAGCCAAAGGAGCCCTCTTACTGCTTCCTATCCATACTCCATCTCCTATCTCTGGGTCTTTTTTTGTATCAGCTGTCTGTGCCCTAAGCCTGGAATGCCCTCTCTCCTCATTTCTGCCTCTTGGAACCCCTCAAAGCCCAGCTCAAGTGACACCTTCAAGGGGCCTTTCCATATTCCCTGAAGTAATTAATGTTACCCCTTCACTAATCATTTTGGCGTAATAAATACAACTGCTTTGTATTTATTTTTAGAGACCAATCTGTATACAAGTAGTTTATCCCCAACAGAATATAAAATCCTTGAGAGTAGAGACTTCCAGTTTTGTCTTTACATTCCCAGAATGTAGCAAAGTGCCTGGCACACAGAAAGCACTTAATAAATTCTTCTTAATGTGAATTGAAGTGGATTGAGGCAAGGTGATTTCCAACCCCTCAGATAATGTCAGGATTTGTTCTAGCTTAGGACAGCAAGATGACTGACCCCCCCAGGGGCTGTGTCAACTCAATTCTGTTCAACATTCATTAAGCCCTTACTGTATGCAACGCTCCTGGTTAGTACACAAAAACACACTGAAGCCTGGATTGTAATAAGATGTAGAAACGTGCACAAATCATTGTGAAATGAGGTAGAAGCAGATGAAGTCTGATGGAGAAGGCTTCATGGGGGAGCCAGCTGGCACCAGGATCTGTCCTGGAAGGAGGAGAATGCTTTTAATAGATGGGGCATCCAGGCCTGTGGGATGGTCATAGAAGAGGACAAAGATGCAGAATGTTGTACTGGACAAAACAGTGGATGTAGAGTCAGGAAAGCTGGGCTTGGATCCCAGCTCCAATACTTCCAAGCTGTGTGACACTCTCTGGGCCTCAGTTTCCTCATCTGTAAAATGAGAAAACTGGACTAGATGACCTCTGAGACCCTTCCAACTCTAAATCAGAAGAAAGCAAGCAGTCCAAGCAAGATAAGAAAGATGGTGGGACCCTCTGCCCAGGGCCTCAGGGCCAAATCTCAAAGGACAACTTGAGACCTTTGCTCCAGTTAGGCTGGTCCCAGAAATAGGGGGAGCCAGGCACGAAGAGATTCATGACTCTCTCCTCTGCCTTGCTGGGGGTTTGTTCTTGGTTTTCTTTCCTCTACTGTAAATTTAAAAAATTTTATTTTTATCTAAACTTCACAAACACCCCATTTCCATACACATTGTAGAACAGAAGGAGGGGGATGTACAAGAAACTGCAAATCTCCATTATGTACAGCTTGCTTTTATTTTTAACTATATAATACATTTAACATGCAACTCTCAAAGCTGTCCTGCTTATCTGTGATTCCTTCTCACCTTCCAATTGCCTTCTTTTTTGAGAGGGGAAGGGAAAAGGAGAGACCTTATCCCTATCCCTTCCTCTCTTTCCCAAATTGAAAAAAAAAAGAAGAAAAACAAAGTAACAAATATGCAGAGTCAAGACAAACAGATTCCCCCATTGGCCATTCCCAAAAATGTATGTCTTACTCTGCATCTGGAATGCATCACCTCTCTGTCAGGAAGCGAGAACCTGTTGGAGGTTTGCGGCCAACCAACCAGCATTTATCAAGTGCTTTGCCAGGTACTGTGCTAAGAGGTGGGGATACAAAGAAAAGCAAAAAAACAAAACAAAACAGTCCCTGTTCTCAAGGAGCTCACAGACTAATGGGTGAAAGGCTAATGGTTAAAGAGGTTACACTAATGCCTTCCTGAAAGGGATGTCTAAGCTGGCTTGTCCTGCAGTCATCTGGGGGGGGGGGCGGAGTGATTTGAGGCTCTCCCTGTCATCTGAAGGTTAATCTCCAGGCAGAGATGGGGGAGAGGGATTCCTGAACCCCTTCTATGACCTGTGAGATGTGTGCACTAAGCTGCTGGCCAAGTGGCAACAATCCAAGTATCCAAGGTGCATTTATTAAACAATTCAGATACAATGTACTGCACCAGGAGTGGATAACAGTAAGAGCTGATGTTTACTTTAAGGTTCATTGTGGCATTGTAGATAGAGAGCCAACCTTAAAGGCAGGAAAGACCAGACATTCAGTCCTGCCTCTGACACATACTGGCTGTGTGACCTTGGGCAAGTCACCTTAATATCTCAGCGTCCCAGGCAACTCTAAAATTATTAAACTACAGAAGAGTTGCCCTTTGGTACGGGGAATTTCCTAACCATTCCCTATTATGATCTCCATATATTAACATAATACATTGATATTATATAATACTATATATTATGGTATGTTATAATATGTATATTATGGTCCAGATTTTTAAAAAAAAGGTTTCCAAAGGGATTTACATGCATTGTCTCATTAAGGGGCAGCTCTTAAGACTGTAAGTTGCAGAGATGTGATGATTTACAACGGAAGAGGAACTTCCTCACCAGCGAAATCATAAGACAGAGGTTTTTTACTTTTTTTTTAAAAGGTTAATTTGGTACCATAAATATTATTGTTGTTTGTTGTAATTTTCATTATTCCTATTTCACAGATGTGGAAACTAGAAAAGCAAAATACTAAATAATTTTTTTAAAAAAGATCTGGAAATTAGATTTAGAGTAGGGAAATGACATTGTGCCCATGGTCACATACTGTTCTTAAGTGTGCAGGGTGGGATTTAAACCTGGGTCCCTGCTGACTTCCAGGTAAGCACTGGCCTCCGCTCTATACCATGCCACCTCACAAATCAAGCTGATCTTTTTCTCAATCCAGCTGAACAAACATTTATTAAGTTCCTCTTTTGCATAAACCTCTGAATTTTCTCCAACTATGAAATGGGAGCCCAAAGCCTATCCCGAGTCATTCCCCACTTCTTGTGGTTGGTCTGCCCGAGTTGGGAAGGAGTCTGTATGACTGGCAGGGTCAACAGAAGACAGTGACAGGTGCTAGGCATGTGATTGTGGGCAAGTCACTTTAACCTTGGTGAGCCTCAGTTTCTCTATCTGCAAAGAGGCAAGATCCCAGCTCAGTCCCTTTCTGAGATGCCAGATAAAGACCATGAGATACAAATGGGAAAAGAGGCATTTCCTTTAAAATGCAAGTTGACCCCTTCCTCCCCCACCCCAGTTTTCTCACTTCATCTCTGCCTCCACACGGCAGAATGAAGGGGGAAGGATGAGACTAGAGGGGAAAATCTCTGAGCACCTTTCTGGCTCCAACATTTTTTGAGTCTGAGTTACGAAGTCTTCCTGAGGGGCAGGACAAGAGTGTCTCGGGCAAGGAGAAAGGAATCAGCATTAATTAATACAATGGCCACTACGTACCAGGCAGCGTGCTAAACACTTTCCAAATATTATCTCATTTGATCCTCACAACACCCCTGAGAGGGAGGTGCTATTATTACCTCCTTTTTACAGTTGAGGAAACTGAGGCAGACACAGGTTGCCCAGGGTCATACAGCTAGTAAATGACTGAGGGCAGATTGGAACTCAGGTCTTCCTGACTCCAGGCTGGGTACTCTATCCACTGGGCCACCTAGCTAGGGACTGTGCTGGTGGAATTCCAGCACCTCGTGGAAATGAAACAGCAGCTTATCCATGAATACCTAGAGCAGAACACATGAACAGCACATACATGCATATGTATGCAGGTATATACCCTTGTATAACAAACATGGCTACACACAATGGCTCTTTTTAAACCTCAAAGAACCAGATAAATGACAAAGGCCTATGAGTCAGTCCCCTGCTGTGGCTCTTTATGACTTACTTCTAGTACCAAATGCAAATTCCTTTATTTGGCATTTAAAGTCCTTCAGAGCCGGTACAACTCACCTTTCCAGCCTTATGACACATTACTCCCCTGCGAGCATGCTAAGGTCCAGCCAAACTGGCCTTCTTGCTATAGCCCTCACACACAAAGAAGGAGGGAAACAAACACTTATTAAATGCCTACCATGTGCCAGGCACTGTGCTATATCATCTCATTGGATCCTCACAGTAACCCTGGGAAGTAGGTAGTTGCTATTATCATACCCATTTTACAGTTGAGGAAACTAAGGCAGACAGAAGTTAAGTGACTTGCCCTGAGTCACACAGCTAGTAAGTGTCTGAGATTGCATTTGAACTCAGTACCCCATCCACTGCATCACTTAGTTGCCTCTACACTCCATCATCTACCTCCCACATCCATGCTTTGTACACATTGTATTCCATGCCTAGAATGAACTCCCATCAACTCTAGAATCCCTAACTTGCTTTACAGCTTAGCTCTGCATAAAGACTTTTCTGACTCCCCCTCTGCCCTCTGGCTACTGTTTCCTCTTCCCTAGAGTAGCCTTGTATTTATTTTGTGTCTAATTATTTATGTACATATATGTTATTACTTATGTAAATCTAAATGTTATATGTGTATTTATCTATGTTGTCTCCTAAATTAGAATGTAAGCTCCTTGAGGGCAGTTTCATTTCATTTCATTTTTTCACTTGATATTCCCAGCACCTAACAGCATGTGCTTAATAAATGTTTCTTGAATGATATAAACCACATCCTGGCACCTGAGTAGGGGAGTGTGTGTGTGTAGCCAGCTTCGTTCCCCTCTCCAGGATACACCTGTAGTCTAAGGGCCCCTTCCCAATGCCCTGAAGAGAAGAAATAACTGGTTTCCTCAAACCATTCCTTATGTGCTAGGACACACCTGCTAGCTGGTGATCCCTTCCTGTCCCGTTCTCTGGCCAGAGCATCTGCCTACACAGCTGTAATTGTGTCTTCCTGTTACAGATGGGGAAAGAGAATCAACCTTCTTTTCCATGAGACCCACTTCAACATGGGAGCCAACATTATTTCCTGGGATCATATATGAATTCATATGAAACCATCAATGCTAGTCTGTGTCACCGGAATCTTCCTGAGTTCAAATCCAGCCTCAGACACGTATTAGCTGTGTGACCGTGGGCAAGTCACTTAACCCTGTTGGTTTTAGTTTCCTCATTTGGAAAATGAGCTGGAGAATGAAATGGCAAACCACTCCAGTATCTTTGCCAAGAAAACCCCAAGTGGGGTCACAAAGAGTCGAATACCACTAAAAAATGACTGAACAACAGGTATATTAACAGTTCAGAGGAGGAAGAGGACAGTGGGGAGACGGCAGCAGTGCATTATGGTCCAGCAGAAAGAGAACAGACTGTAGAGTCAGAGAACTTGGTTCAAGTCTCACACAACACCTTGAGCAAGAAACAATCTCCCTGGGCCTCAGTTTCTTCATCTGAAAATGAAGGGGATTGGATTAGGTGGTCTCTGAGCCTCTGAGGTCCTTCCCAGTCTGAGGTGAAGGATTTAGAAACCAGAAAGTCAGGACCTGATGAGACCTCAGGCATCATCTAATCCAGCCCTCTCATTCTGCAAGTAACAAAACTGAGAGGGGGTGTGAGAGAAGTGCTTTTCTTGAGGCCATACAACTATTTAGTGACCGTGGTGAGACAAGAATGGAAAAGGATCTAGGTGGGCAGAGACGAAGGGAGAGGCCATTCTAGCGGAAGGGAACAACGTCTCTGCCAGGACCGGGGATGGAGGGTTTGTATTAGGTGGCAGTGGGAAACAAGGCTGGGGTTAAACTGGGGTCAAAGTGTACAGAGCTTTGAATGACAAACATACAAGTTGGGATTTGATCAATGATAATAATAAAAAAAAAATCCCATCCATGATTCATATTTATATTGCACTTCAAAATTCAAAGAGTATCTTTCTTACAATGGCACTGCTAGCTAGGCAGGCCACATATTGCCCTCATTTACCAGAGGAAGAAACTGAGGCCAGAGGGGTTAAGTAACTTACTCATAGTCACACAGCCAATTAAGAGACAGAGCTGGGATTCAAATGCAGGTCTTCTGACTCTAAGTCTAGTACTCTTTCCACTTGATCACATTAATTATAATCATTCATTCAAAGAGCATTCATAAGGTACCTATGTGCCAAGCATGGTCCTAGGCACTTGTGATACAAAGACAAAAAAAAAAAAAAAGGAACAATCCTACCTTCAAGAATCTTACATTCTGAATTTTTTTGGGGGGGGAGGAGGGGAGAGAAGAATACAACACACATACTGATATGCAAATACAAAATATATACATTCAGAGTAAATACAAAATAATTTGGGGGGAAGCATCAATAAATGGGAATTAGGAAAGGCTTCAAATAAGAACTGAGCTTTGCAGGTATCTGAGCATCCGAGTAACTTTCAGAAAATATGTACAAAAGGGATTTGGAAGAGCAAGGGCTCCTGGCATAGGCTGGGGAAGACACAGGATGCTGGTTGGGAGGTTGGGGCAGTGGTGATGGGGGACTGGATGGGGAAGTGAGGGGCTGGAGAGGAAGGTATGACTCCAAGGTATATTTCTGAAGGAAAAAAATGACAGGACTTGGCAATCAATTGGATGTGAAGCGTGAAGGAGAGAGAAGAGGCAAAGAGGACAGAGGCTGGGAGGATGATGGTGCTTTTGTGAGAAATGTCAGAGCCAGGGAAAGCACACAGGAAACCTTAAAGCATCAGGGCAGAGACGTACATCCACAGCGCTAGATCCAAACATAAAGTCACCCAGCCATGCCCACACACAGCCCTGGACACATTCCCACCCCCCCACTGGCCCTGCACTGGCCGGGCGTGATGCTTTAATGCTTGGCCTCTATCTGGGACTGCTCTTCAACAGGAGACAGAAGAGTTGATGGGGGTCAGGTTGGGGAGCCCCTCTTGTTCTCCGGGCCAGTACACAGGGAGGGGCCTGGAGCCCTCTTTTCCCTACATAGGAAGTGTGTGTGTGTGTGTGTGTATGTATGTATGTATGTATATATGTATGTGTGTGTGTGTGAGAGAGAGAGAGACAGACAGACAGACAGACAGACAGACAGACAGAACAAGGAGCTCAATAGACTTTGTGCCTAACTCATCTCCTTCAGGGCAGGCAGATGTACTCTGTGACAAAGAATACTCAATTTTGAACTGGAAGACTGAGGGGTCAGTCCCAGGTTCTTCCACTTACTAGCAATAGGATTCTGGGTAAGTCACTTAGCACTGACTGAGCCTCAGTTTCCTTATTTATAAAATGGGGATAATAACACTCACACTCCCTACTTCATGAAGCTGTTGTGAGGAAAGCCATTTGCAAACCAAAAAGCCACAGAAATAGGACCTGTTATGAGATCCATCCTAGCTGAACCCCTAGTTCCCCCTAGCTCCTCAAATGCCCCCATCTCCCTACACGTGGAGAAATGAGGCTGGGGGAGGAAATGAGGGAAGGAATAGGGCTGATGAATGCCCTCTAGAAATGACCATATTTTCCAATGAGATGCAGGAGGGAGGGAGGGAGGAAAGGAGGGGGGGGAGAGAGAAAGAAAGAGAAAGAGAGAGAGAGAGAGACAGAGACAGAGAGAGAGAGAGAGAGGGAGAGAGAGAGAGAGGTCTGTGTAAAAGGTTTACATGGAAGAAAACAGAAATGACAATGTGCTTGATAGAGAATGATGGGTGTGTAAAAGAAAGAAAAACAGATGACAACGGGGTATATGTGTAAGAGATGGGTGTGTGTGAGAGAGAACTAGACAAACGGGAGGGTGTATGTGTAAAGAAGGATAGGGACATAGAAAGAGAAGCAGATATGAGGGTGTGCGAGACAGGGATGGACGGGTGTAAGTGTGAGATGGGTGTGGGTATTTGTGAGATGGAAGGTTATAGGAGAGGGGTGTGAGTGATAGAAATTAGTATGTGAGAGAAGGAGGAGGGCTGGGGTCAGGGCTGGGTCAGGCCTGGGGGGGTCGGGGGTGGAGCTATGGTCTCAAATGAAGTGGCATCAAACACTGAGCGGGGCCTCCCAGCTCCCCCTGCCGACAAAGATACCCACATGGAGCTGCATCCTTCACTGAGATCAGGGCTGAGATGCTAGGGGTCACTCCTGGGCCACCCAGACTCTTCTTACCTGTGCTACCCACACACAACTGAGCACCCTGAGTGTTTGGGGAAAGGCCTTTAGAGCACCCACCTTTTCTCCTTTCTCCTCCTCTCCCCTTCCCTCCCCTTGGACTGAGAGGCAGACACATTGTCTGACAGGGGTGGGGCCAGGGCTACCCCTAGACACACACATACACATGCTGGGCACCATGCTCACCTAGAGCACTGCAGGCAACCACTGGCCACTGCCCAACAGGTGCCTGCTCTGCTACCCTGCTCTCCCCTACTGCCTCTTAGTTTACCTCCTTACAAAGCTCAGTTCTCTTTCCACTCCCCCCAGGAATCTGCCAGCCACTGGTACTAACCCTCCCCGCAACCCTCCGCAAGGCTGTGCAGTCCTGACTCACTGACAGCCCCCACCATGTTCATCTGTGCAACACACAAACACATAGCCCTCACACATGTGATACAAATTGCAAACACATGTAGCCATCTGAGCAACATACAAACACTCCCACAGTTTATCCATACAACATATAAACACATGTGCACTCACACAGATGTTATATGCCCAACACACATCCATCTGTGCAACATATGAACACATAATCACCTGTCACACAAGGCCACCCATGCAAAAGGCATTTACTATACACATGACCATCCATGCAACATTCACCAGCACATACATGACAATCCATACAACACAAATACACATCCATCCACCACACACATGACCATCTATGCAACAGGGAAACAGTTCATTCCTCAACTCATTCATGTAACATGTATATCATCACAATGCCATCTATGTAACCTGCAAACATCCCTCCAATACATGTTCATTTGTGTAACATATGACGACATAACATCAGATGGGAGAGTAAGGACAGAAGGGATAACTTAAATGTAAAGGGTAGAGAAGGATGAGAATGAAGCAGAAGGGGTCTTAGGGATGTTGAGGGGCAGGATGGAGTAGTAAGGAAGCAAAAGGAGGATGAATGAAAAGGGGCAGGGGAATAGGAAGGATAGAAGTGGGGTAGAAGAAAGGCTAGAGGGAACATGAAAAGAGACAGGAGGGAGTGGGGGTGATGGAGAAGTGGGAAATTGGGGTAGGGGACTGGAGTAGTACTTGGGGAAAGGAGGGGACAATAGAAGGATTGGAATGACTGGGAGGGAGAAAGGCCCAGCGGGAGGCACTGCTCCCTAGAGAGACCATTTAAGGAAATGGGCATCAGCATCAATCAGGCAGCACTTCCCCCCAAGGAGCTCTAACCCGCAGACTCTCCCAATAAATCCTGCAGCACAAGGCCTCTGGCCCCTTGAGTTAGCCCTGTGACTTGACTGACCCCTATGGCTAAGACCACCTCTACAACTTCCTTCAATCAAACAGTGACTAGCTGTCCCTCCAGTGCCCCAAGCCAGGCTCTGAGATGCCCTGCCCTCTACCTGGAACAAGGAATTCTAGGGGAAAAGGGAATGGAGCTTGGGGGAGCTTACAGCAGTATCCCTGGAGACTGCAGGTGCCCTGGGCAGGTAGCCATACCATCTCCTGGGGTTCAAACCAGCCACTTACTGCCCCTAAGGGCAGAGGAAGAAAGAACCAGGATGGGCAGGGCAGAGAGAAGGTAGGGGCTCTGATCAAGAAGGACGAAAGATGGAGAGATGGAGAGAGGGGACGGATGGAGAGAAGACAAGGGGCAGGCAGGGGCTCCACTCAACTCATAGCTAATGAAGGAGAAAAAAAATGTTTTCCTGTGGAATCCCTGGAGGGCACTGCTACTGTGTCCATATGGAAGCCTATCTTAGGTATGCATGGGGCTTGTCCGACCTGCACTGGAGGTGGGCAGGCAGTCAGGCTGGCCGGCCAGATGTGTGTAGATCCCTGTGTGCCCTAAGCCCATCACAGAGCAGGCTGGTGCATGGAGCATCCTTGTGGAGAGGGGGCCCGAATGGTGGAACAGATGGGATTCGGGCAGGAGAGGGGATGCTATAGTTTTAGTAGGGGACACACACTAGGGACAGGTCTATTGATTTCACATACTACTGAGCGCCAAACCAGGGCACAGAGTCCTCCCTTCTGTCCTCCTCCGCGGCCCCCACCCCCCACTCCCACCCCCACAGTGGCCTTCGAGTCCCAGCACACCAGCTTGCAAAGTTCACTCGCCCAGGGCTTCACCAAGATCGCCCGCTTTAGGGCATCTATCTTACCCCCACACACACCCCTCCCAGGTGCTCGGAAAGGCTTCGCAGGACCCAGAATTAGGCGGCGGGGTGGGAGGGGGTCTGGTGAGCGGAGAAGGTGGTGGTGGGGATGGCAGAAGGGCAGGATAGTAGTGACAGGGGCGCCAGTGGGGAAGAGGAAGGGGCCCGGGAAGGTGGGCGTAGAACAGCGGGGAGCCGCATCCCGGCCCGCAAAGTTTGGCCTCGGGGGCCCCGGGCCATGCGGGGCGGACTCTCCCCGAGGGGCGCGCGCCTAGACCCCGCACCCCCAGCCCCGGACCCACGGAGCCCGGGCCGCGCACGCGCCGCGTGACTCACCCGAGGCGCGGAGTCGGACGGCGAAGACTAGGGCCAGGAGCGCGGGCCACAGGCCCCGCGGGGAGCAGCCCATGGCCAGGCGCGGGAGGAGGATGCGGGCAGGAGGATGCGGGCAAAAGGGTGCGGGCGCCCCGAGCCCAGAGCCCCGCGCCGCTCAGCGCCTCAGCCCCGTGCCCCGGCCCGGGCCGGCCCCGGTGTCCATGCCCCGGGGGCCGCTGCCCTCCCCGGGGCGGGCCGGCTGCATAGACGCCACTCCCCGGCCGCGCCGGCCCGCGCGTGGCTTCCCTGGGCGCCGGGTCCGCGGCAATGCAGGCGGAGCGCAGGGAGCGGAGCCGCGCGGAGCCGCAGCCAGGGAGCGGAGCTGGGGGGGGGCGGGGGCGGGGGCGGGGGGGCGCCGCAAAACCCGGACTGGAGCCCGCGGACCGGAGCGGCGACGGCGCCCGCGCCCGAGAAGGCGGGGAGGAGGGGCCGCGCTGCGCTGCGCTGCTGAGAGCCCTGGCCGGCCCCAGCTCTGGGGATCCCTCACAGGGCAGGGAGGGGAGGCCCTCCTCCTTCTCCTCCTCCTCCTCGTAGATGCCCCCGGGGGAGGGGGCAGAAACCTGGGCTGGATCTCGCACCCCTGGAATGATAGTGGAATCAGAGCAATGTAGTGCTGGCAACTGACCGAGGCATCATCTGGTCCTCTCTAGTTTTACAGATGAGGAAACTGAGGAGCGGAATCACGGAATGTTGGGTGAACCCTTAGAGGTCATTTAGTCCAGTTCCTTACATAGATGGAGATGAGGGGGAGGGGAAGGAAAGGGGAAGAACAGTTTGTCCAAGGTCGCACAACTAAAAAGTATCAGGAGCCCTCTGCCAGAGCCCAGCTGGTCTTCTGAGCCCAGGACATCGCACAGGTATTCGAGGGGTCGGGGACCAGGCTATATACACGCAAATACCCCCACAGGCTTCTGTGTTCGAGGGAACACGCCGTCACACCCATTCATGCACATGCAACAAAGGGGTGTCTCCCTAATCCCCCCTCCCCCTCACACCACTGGGATGTGGCTTCTTTGAGGTCCCTCTACACTTTCCCCACTCCTTTACAGATGAAATCAGTTGGTCTTTCTAGGGAAGCACACATAAAAAAGTAGAGTGAGGGGAAGATGTGAAAGATGGAGAGGCATCCTTGCCACCGAGTCTTGCAGAAAGGGGATGGTGGTCATTTGGAGGTGAGTCCCTTCCCAACTACCGGCATTGGGAGATTTCCCCTTCCACCCTACTCCCCAACCTGGCCACTGTCCTTCCCATGACCCACTTGGAGATAAATGGGGGTCTTTGGAGTAAAGGAATAAGTCACAAGATTTTAGAGCCAAAAGGGACCTCGGATCATCTTAATCCAGCCCATTTATTTTATAGAGAATAAATCTGAGGACCAGAGAAGTCTAGTGATTTGCTCAAACTCACAGAGCTTTATATTGCAAAGCCAGGATTTAAGCCCAGGTTTCCTGACCTCAAGTCCAGAGAAGATTGAGAAAGCCTGTCTACAACTGGCAGAACAAAGGAGAGGGAAGGGTTAGTATCTAGCATGTTCTGTCTTCGATTCAATTTTTTAAATCTGTATTGACCACCTTCTGTGTGCAAGTTCTGGTGCTGGGAGAGATGCAAAGGAGGAACAAGGCGTAAATCCTGCCTTTATGGGGCAAAAAAAAAATGTACTAACATAAGGGAGACAAGATGTATACACAGATAATTGTAATGCAAGTTATGATAGTCACAGAGAAGTCCTAAAAGAACGTAGATAATATTAGAGGAGAGAGAGAGAGGTAGAGAGAGACAGAGACAGACAGAGACAAAGAGAGACAGAGACAGAGAGAGATATCCCTTATAGCAAGGGAATCAAGGAAGGCTTCATGGAGGAGGTGCCACTTGAGCTTTGAAGGTGGAGAAGTTGGAGATGTGTGGGGATGTCCTTCCAATCTGGAACAGGGAGGATTCCAAATCAGGGAGTTCATGTGGGGAAGTGTGAATGTGATGAGGGAGATTGAAATTAGTTGTGGGAGGGCCAGGATAAACAATTAAGTAGCAGTGAGCTACTGAAGGTTTCTAATCTAGGGAATGACTGATCAGAACTGTGTATTAGGAAAATGAATCTGATAGCCCAAGTAGGATAGATTGGAGGAATCACAGAAACATAAGGTTGAAAAGGACCTGAGATATCATCTATTCCAAATCCTTCATTTTATAGATAAGGAAATTGAGGCCCAGAGAGGTTTACTCATTTAATGACTTGCCCACCTCTTTAGACCCCAAATCCAGCACTCTTTCTACTGCAGGATGGAGAGAATTTGGAAGCAAGGAGACCAAATAGGAGTGTATTATAGTAGGCTAGCCAAAAGGTGATAATGACCCCGAACAAGGGTGGGAGAGATACTGAAAAACCAGAATGAGTAGAACTAGAACTGGTCAGATGTCGGGGAGAGGGGGAGGCAGTGAGAAGATGACCCTGACATCCTCTTTCCTTCCTTTGCTAGTCTGGGTCAAACCCATGCCCCCTCCACCCTTCTGCCTGCCCAGCTTGTAGGTTTCTGGAAGGCTTTGGAGGAAAGAGGACTGAGCTCTAGGTAAGGCTAGTGCCAGTTGTAGGAGGAAGGGGCCTGGGGGAGGGGTTGAGGAAGAGAGGAACAGGGAGTTGATGTCTCATTTCACACCTGATCCCAGTCCTAAGCACAGGCTCTCTCAAGCAGATGTCCTCATACTGGGAACCCAAGACAGGATGATGGGTGAGAATGAGGATAATTGTAGTAACAATCATAACAATGAAAACTTCATATTTCTATAATGCTTTAAAATTTACAAAGCACTTTCCTCATAATAACCCATGAAGTAAATAGTATAAACACTACCATGCCCATTTACAGATAAGGAAGTTGAGTCTTAGGGAGGGAAAATTACTTGGCCAAGGTCACTCAGCTACTAAGTGGCAGAGTTAGGACTTTTCTGACCAAGTCAGGTGGTCTTACTACAACTTTGAAGAGATTGAAGAGAGATCTTGGTGAGTGGTCCTCCAGGGGGCACTGTCAGTCCCCTGCTGCATGCATGGAGAAAGGCTAACTATGTTCTCCATCTCTCATGCAGTCCTCGTGCTCGGCCTCCCAGTTTGATCAGGGATGCGGGCATCTTGGGCCTCCATCCTTCATTCATTCTGCAGTCTTTTTTGAGGACCTACTGTGGGCACACACCCCTCTACCAGGCAGAAAAGGGGTAAGAGCTGGCCGCTGCGCTCAGGAGCTCAGGCTAGTGAACCAGAATAGAAGCCCATGATGGTACAGGGCAGAGGGGTGAAAGGGGCCATAAGAAGGGATATAGACACAATTCCGAGGGAGTTCTCAGGAGGGAGAGATCACTTCTAGTTGGAGGAACTAGAATAGTTTCCTGGAGAAAGAGACATTTGAACTAGGTTTTGAAGGATGGATAGGGTTTCTATACAGGGAGGTAGGGTGTGACTTTGGGCAAATTATTTAACCTTTTGGGACCTTCAGATAGAGGGGCTTATCTCTACACAGCCTCAAATTCTCCTGCCTGTGGTTTCCATGGTCTGTCCCAGGCTCCAGAACTCTCATACAATAACAACAACAACAATAACAACACTTGCATAGCACCTACTACAAGTCAGGCGCTGTGCTAAGTATGTTACAGATGTTATTGCACTTAATCCTATAGCACTCTAACAGGTAGATATTATTATGATCCCAATTTTATAGTTGGGGAAATTGAGGCAAACAGAGGTCAAGTGCTTGCCCAAGGTCACATAGCTAGTAAATGTCTGAGGTGGGATTTAAACTCAGATCTTCCTGACTCCAGGTCCAATGCTCTATCCACTTCAAGGTTCTAGGATTTAGAGTGGGAAGCTACCTTAGAACATAGAATGTTCTAACAGAAGGGTAGAGCTAGAAAGGACTTCAAAGATAATCCAGTCTACCCACCTTATTTTACAGATGAGGAAACTGAGGTCCAAAGCATTTAAGATATATGCCTAGGGTCACACAACTAGTTAAGTAGCAAAGTGGACTACCCATCCAGGTCTCCTCACTTCAAATCTAGTGCTTTTCCTGGCACTGCAGACTTTCTCAGTGAGGGCCTCTCTACCTGTCCCTCTCAGTAAACACCCCACGTCCCTGCTATTGAGAGTCAGAAGACCTGGAGGAAGTAAGGAAGTGAAGGAAAGGCAGGGTCAGACAAGGTATAAGACAGGGAGAAAGTAGATTGGATTCAACTAGAAGCCAGAGGGAGACCCTTGCAGCTGACCTGATGAGCATTTTGCAGACTTAATTTCATTAGTCGCCCTGGGAGATAAACAATTAACGAGATGCTCTGATGCCTTTAAGAGTTTAAGAGAGTGAGAAAGAAATATTCCCCATCTTCCCACAAACAGCTCCTCCACCTTTTCTTACGTTTGCCTCCTTTTCCCTTATACTCTCATCTCTCCTCACTCTCCATGTCCCCCTCCCAGCCCCATTCTTCCTCAATCCTGATCTCTTCTAGCATATCCTCTTCTGCTCCCCCTAGCTCTAACTCCCCTCACAACCTGGATCTTTCTCCATTACCGTATCTCCTTAACTCCATCCTCCCCTCACCTCCTCCATCCATATTTCTGCTAACACTCCCTCCTTTCCTCTCACTCCTATTTCCCTTCACACTCCCCTTTCCCTCTACAACCCTATTCCCCCCGACACTCACCATCTCCCTCACCCCCCATCTTCCCTCTAACATTTCCTCTTCCCTAGCTCCCTTCATACCCCATATTTCCCCCATCACTATATCTCCTCATTCCTGTTTCTCCTTTTACTTTCTTTCTCCCCTCACACCCCCATTTCCTCCCAGTCCCCTTAACTTTCCTCCTACTCCCCATCTTCCCTCACACTCCTCCCATATCCTTTCACACTCTCCAGTCTCCCCTCAGACTACCCATATTTTCTCAGTTTCCCATCTCCTCTAATCCTTCTATCTTCTCTCACCTCCCATCCCTGACTCCCCTCACAGCCCATATTTCTACCCATGACCTCATCTGCTCACCTCCATCTGCCTCATACTCCCCCATCTCTTCTCATGTTCCTCCCATCCTCAGCTCCCTGAACACTCTCCCTCTCTACCCATAACCATCTCCTTTCACACTCCCATCTCCATGACTCTGTCTCCCTCATTCCTATGTTCCCTTACATTACCTCTTCCTTTCACATTTTCCCACATCTTTGAATTTCCCTTCTCACACTGGCCTCTCCCATGTTCTCTCCTACACTTTTAACCCCTCATACTGGCTGTCTCTATCCCTTCATGCTCCCCCATCTCATCTAGCTTCCCCCTTCCCACTTCTCTCTTCCTCTCATGCTTCTGTCTTCCATCACTTCCTATTTCTCTTCTCATTCTTACCTGCCCCTTTTTTCTCTTTCCTTCCCCCTGTTTCTATACACTTTCATTTCCTCTATAGAATCCTGGAATCACATAGTTAGGAGGAATCCATATGTTTAGTAGAATTTCCCTTTCAACATCCCCACAGCCTCTGGTCTAAAGATTCTCTAAGTGATGGGGATGGGGGTGGAGGGGGAGAGGGAGGGAAATAAGCATTTATTAAGCACCTACTATGTTCCAGGTACTATGTGCTAAGCAGTTTACAAATATCTCATTTGATCCTCCTACAACTCTGTTGGGTAGATGGTATTATTTCCCCCCCCCCCCATTTTACAGTTATGGAAACTGAGGCAGGCAGAAATTAATTGACTTGCAAAAATTGTTTTAACATGTAATTGGGGGAAAATAAAATATTATTTAAAAAAAGAAGTTAATTGACTTGTACAAGTTTACCCAGCTAATAAGTGTTTGAGGCAGAATTTGAACTCAGATCTTTCTGACTACAAGTTCAACCCTCTAGCTGCCTTCTGAGGCAGCTCATACCACTTTGAGATATCTTTAATTATTTTTTCCCTTACACAGAGCCCAGATCTTTTTCTCTGAAACTTTCTCCCAATGCTGCTAGTTCTCTTCTCTTGGACCCAGAAAAACAAGTCTAATCCCTCTTCTAGGCAACTGTCTTTCAAACATTCGCTGATAGTGATTATAGATCTGGAGGAAACCTTAGAGGCCAGAGAGTCTAACCCGTTCATTTTACAGTTGAGTAAACTGAGTCCTGAAATGTGAAGGCAACTCACCTGGTTGTCATTAGAGGCAAAATGTGAAGCCAGCCCCTCTTAACTCTGGAGCCAGTGGTCTTTGCGTTGTTCAGCTTAACCCAATAGGGCCTTGTTAGCCTTATTGAACTGCTATGGGATTTGAACTTTCAATTTTCTTAGCTGACGTTAGACTCCTTATCCCTTAGGCTGTGCAACTTCCTAATTCTCTTTGCCAGACTTCCCAGTTTCTTCAACCCCCCAATTTCTCCAACCAATACTTTGATGACATGGTTTCCAGTCGTCTAACCACCCTGGTCACCTTCTGCAACCCGCACTTCCCCTCATTTCCCTCATCTCCCTTTCCACTCCCCTCCTTCCCCTCATTCTTCTACCTTTTTTTCCTACCACTTTCAAATCTCTCCTCCTATTCTCCCTCATTCCTCCATTTCCCCTTACCCCATCTTTCTACACATACCCCCTATCTTTTCTCATATTCCCCACCTTCCTTTCTATTCCCATTTCTTCCTCAACTCCTATTCTCCTCATACCCCCTCATCTCTTCCCATACTTGCCCATATCCCACCTTTCATCTAGTCCTATTTTCCCCTACACCCTTCATGTCCTCTCACACCCTCATGTGCACACCCTGATAATCATTCAACTGACTTTGTAGAACAGTCTGGGGATCTAGGACATGCCTTTCTCTGGTTCTAGTTCCACAGACTTCCTCTAGTCCGAACGAGAGATCCCTTTCCCTAGTCTCCTGTGTCCTGCTATAAGGAGAAGACCCCAGTCTAGCCCAACCCTTCTCAGTACTAGGGAGGGGAGTGCCTGTATATTTCTGGCCCCAGGGTCACAGGATCCCTTTATGCTTTGTTACAAGAATATTCCCTCTCTCCCTCTCTCTCTCTCTCTCTCTCTCTCTCTCTCTCTCTCTCTCTCTCTCTCTGTCTCACACACACACCCAGCATTCTCCCTTTTTCTCACATCCTCATATACAAATACATATAACATGCTTCCTCACCCTCCTACACCAACATCCAATAACATTACATTAGCAAAGGGGAGATTAGGTTAGGATTTTAGTAAAATTGTTTTTTCTTTTAAAGAAACAATAACACATTTTACAATTCCTAGCCCAGAGAAAGGTGAATCCAAGCTCCCCATTAGAAGAATGTTGTCTGGCCTTCTGATATATGTGAACACACACACACACACACACTATACACACCTTTTCAGATGTATGTGTCCACATATCTTCCTGGAGACGTATTTCTAACATATATTGGTGAAATGCATGCTTCTGTGTTAGAGTTGGTATATATATGATTAATGTATAGAAGTGTAAGCGTACATATGTACAAGTGGGCATGGTGTAAATTTATGAAGTCTGTGACCATAGACTCATGTGTATGTTCAGTGAGTCAATCAATCAAACATTTATTAATCACCTACTATGTACCAGGCACTGGGTTATGCACTGGGCACATTGGGTATATGTGTAAGGTGTCCATGGTGAACAAATAGATTGCTGGTGTGTATATATGTACATGAGTATTTTGTATTTACTGTGCAATGAGTGCATGTGGGTGTGTGCTATATATCTGTTGGATGCCTTTTATGAATTCATGTGTCATGGTGATGTGTGTACCGGTGACTCTTTGTACATCTGTGACATATATAGATATAGATACGAGAGGCCGTGTAGTATAATGGAAAAAGCACAAGACTTAGAGTCAGGATGACCTGGGTTCAAATCCCACCTCCAATACCAGTTCTGTGAATCTGGGCAAGTTATTTAACCTCTCTGTGCCTCAGTTTCCTCGTTTGTCAAATGAGAGGGTTGTGTGGACTCAGTAGCCCCCAAGTTCCCTTCTGCTCTCAATCTATGATCTTTGGATCCTATATATATAAAATATATATATATATATATATAATATATATATATAATGTATATAGGTGTGTGTATATATATATCCCCATATATACACATACACACATACATACACACACACACACATATATCCACACAATAATAAATGTGTGTATGTATATGTCTATATGTGTCTGTATCTTACTGGATTGGGGGTGGAGGGGACCCAGAGATGGTGGAGTATGGAGTCAGAGATCATGCTCTCTTTCCTTGACCATTCATGTAGGAGTCCGACAAATTCTATGCCACCACATATGAGCTTCTGGTATCTCCTGCCTCATGTAGTACGCAGGAGCAGTTGTTTCTGATCGTATAGCACCGGTAGAGCATGGTATAATAGGATGGGAGAGAGAAAAAAGACTTAGGAAGGATCATTTAGTCCAAGACCCCTATGACTGTCCATTTTACCAATTAAGAAACAGGGACTCCACGAGATTAGATGATATACCAAGGACACACAGAGCTTGGTCTTCAAAATCTGTGCTGGAGCTGGAAGGGACTTTGGAACACAGAATGCCAGAGCCAGGAAAGGAACTTGGGAAATAGAATGCTGGACCTAGAAAGGGACCTTGAAGCCTGAATCTAGTTGAACCCCCTAATTTCACAGAAGAGGAAACTGAGGCTCAGACTGGGGAAGTGACTTGCCCGAGGTCACCCAGCTAGCTGGCATAGGGGAAGAGCCGGAACTCAAACCCATCTTCTGAATTCCAAATCCAATACTTTCTGTGACACTTGCTGCCTCCTCTCTTCCGGGGAACTCTTCCAGATACTGTATTCAAGAGAGCTGCTGTCTCCATCCTCTTCCTGCTTTCTCCTTCAGCTCCTGTCCTCTTCATGCCAGGCACCGGGCGCCACGATGCCCAGTGCTGCTGCCTCCCTCGAGGGTCTGGCTGAAACTGCTGCAGAGCAGATGGGAGATTTTCACCCAATGCTGTCATCCTGCCTCATTCCCTCAGGGGCTGGTACATACTGTGTGCCAAGGTTAATTAAACTGGTAATTAGGAGAGATGCTTAATCTATCTGGTTAATAAAATAACCTCCTTACCATCAATGCGTCAGTTCTTTCAGTCTACTGGGTAAGCACCAGGGGGTACCTGGTATCCTGAGATTAGCCAGAAAGAATGATGAGCCCTGCTGGGTCTCCAGCCCCCTCTTTTCTCTCCTGGCACCGGCCCATATCCCTGAATGGCTGAAACACTGAAGACGTGGTGAAAGGTGACAGCAGCATACAGCGGGTCCGCAGGAAAAGCGGCCTCTTCTCCCTCCACCCAGGCTTAAAGGCAGGACTAGGCAGGGATCAGCAAAAGAGGCCTCAGACATTCTGGCCTCAAGGCTAGGGCCAGGGAAGCTTTTCCTAATTCAAGAATATGAAGTGCTGGGTGGTAGTGGTGGCTGGGGAGGAGGACAGAGCTACCCAGGGTTCTCCTTTGGGTACCAGTCAATTTCCTGTTTCCCATGACTTCTCTCTTTTCCCAAGCATAGAAAAAACCTTGCATTTCTATAGCTCTTTAAGAGAATAAACCTTTTTTGTATCATCGTCATTTCCTAATATATCCATCTTCACTCTCCCCCACCCCCAGAGAGCCATCCCTTATAACAAAGCATAAAAAAGGAAGGTGGGGAGGAGCTGTTCAGCAAAACTAACCCACACATCAATCATCTCTGCCAGCATATGAAGGGTTCTTCATCCATTGTCCCTCACCTCTGCAAAGAAGAGGGGGGTTGCATTCTCATATGTTGGGACCACGCTCAGTCATTATAATTACACAATGTTTAGTTTCATTTTTTTGTCGCCCTTGTTCTTTCTGTTTGCATTATAGTGATCACTATGTATATCATTTTCCTGGTTTTCTTTACTTCACTTTGGGTCAATTTTTTATGTCTTCTTGACATTTTAAGGTTTACAAACTACTTCCCAATAACCTTGAGATAGGCAAGTATCACTATCTCCATTTTCCAGAGAAGGGACCAAAACACAATTAACACCATCATGCAAGTCCCACCACTGGCCACTTGTAGTAGTAGTAGTAGTAATAATAACAATGCATTGATACTGAAGACATCCAGATTATATCATGAGTGTCCACAGGGACTTGCTCTGTTGGTGCAGACCACGATCTTCACCTCCTTTCATCCCCCGCCCCAGCTGCAATGTTGTCCATGCGTTATTAGATTGTGTCCCAAGTTGTTGTGGTCAACAAACTCCATCTGGGAGCCAGCCTCTCTGCTCCTTAACTGGGCTGATCTTTGGATCACAGGCCATCACTGGACTTGTATGGCCAAACTCTTCCAACCTGTCTTGCACTCTGCTGGCAGAAAGCCCAGGGTCATCTCCATGCTACAAGGAGGCATTGAAAGAGGACTTTTAATAGAGGATTATGAATTATGAATTATTATAAGTAAATAATAATAAATGAAAAGCTTTCAAAATATAGAAAGCAGAAGAGATGAAACTCATGTGGGAGCATGATGAAGCACATAGCATCCCCAACATCCTGTCTGCTGTTGGAGTTGTCCCAAAGATGCTTGCAGTGAGCCTGCAGAAGATGGATGAGCTTACATCCCGACACTTTTATTCAATTACAAAAAGCAGTTGTTTTATCCATCTGTGTGATAGTTCTCCAAACATTAAAAGTAAAAGAATAGTAGTAGAATAGTGACTTGACCTGGACTCATTTCTAGCTGAGCTTCATGGACAGTGTAATGAGAGCACTGGGTTTTGAGTCAGAGGACCTGGGTTCAGATCCCAGCTCTGACACATATTACCTGTATGACCTTAGGCAAGTCACTCTGTCTTTCTAGGTCTCAGTTTCCCCACCTGTAAGTGTTCAACTAGATGCCCTCTATAGCATCTTCTAGCTCTAAATCTATGATCCTATGAATTAAGAGATAACAACAACAACAAAAATAATCTTATCACCAAAGGATTGGCCACCAGATAATGAAAAAAAAACATTTTTTCTTGGCCACAGTAACTCATGGATACCTTCAACTCGTGAGTGAAAGAGTTGTGATCTTCCTATGTGGAAGGACTACCTATATGGGTCAATCACAGATTCTTAAAATATTAGTAATAGCTAACCTTTCTGTAAAGCTTTATATCTTACAAATCCCTTTCCACATGAGCTAGATGGTGCTGGAATCATTATGTCCTTTTTTTTTTTTTTTTTTTGCTGTTCAGTCATTTCAGTCATGTCTGACTCCTCATGATCCTATTTGGGGTTTTCTTGGCGGAGATACTGGAGTGGTTTGCCATTTCCTTCTTCAACTCATTTTACAGATGAGGAAACTGAGGAAAACAGGGTTAAATGACTTGCCCAGGGTCACACATATAGTGTCTGAGGCCAGATTTGAAATCAGGGAGATAAATCTTCCCAACCCCATCCCAGCGCTCTATCCACTGTACCACCCATGTCCGTTTTATAGATAAAGTATAAATTTCGCTGCAGAAGCTGTAATTCCTTCAGGATGACCTGGGTTTGAATCTGGCCTCAGACATTAGCTATGTTACCAGGAAGAAGTTTCTTAGCCTTTTTAAAGCCTCAATTTCCTCATCTGTAAAATGGGACTAATAATAGTACACTTTGCAAACATTAAAGCACTATATAAATGACAGCTATTTATGTTCCAGGCTCCCTTGTTCAAGGCTGCCCTTCCTGTTCACTTTAACTTGGATATTTCACTTGGATAAAAATGTTGGATGGGAAGAAAAGTCCCACACAGCATGATTTGTCTGGGCTTCATTCCCTCTTCCCTCCCTCCTCCTCCCCTCCCTCCTGCTGGGATGGCCCTGGACCCACAGGCTGGCATCCTTTAGATTTATATGAGATGCAGCTCGGCAGGGACTGTTTCATTTTTGTCTTTGTATGCCCAGCATCCAGCACTGTGCCTGGAAAATAGTAGGCACTTAATAAATGCTTATTGATTGGCTGGCACCGTGGAAAGAACATGGAAAGAAAACCTTGGTTCCAGCTCTGGGTTCACTATTTATAGGATCACAGGATTTGGAGGTGGAAGGAACCTCAGGGACTGTCTAGTTCAACCCCCCCATTTTACGAACAAGAAAACGGAGGAACAGAGAAATGATTTGCTTGCTAAGCTCTGAGATTCTGGGCAAGTTCCTTGAACTCTCTGGGCTTCAGCTTCCACATCTGTAAAATGGGGACAATAGCATCTTAACCACCTATCTCACAAGTGGGACTTTGGACACTGAATTCAAGTACTGGATTTGACACCTACTACCTATGTGACATTGGGCAAGTCACTCAAGCTCCCTGAGCCTCAGTTTCCTCATTTGTAAAAAGGGGCATGGGGCCCCCTGTAGTAGCCTAATATTCGGTCTCCCTGCCTCAAACCATCCAAACCATCTTCCCTGCGGCTTGCCAAATTGATGTTCTTAAAGCTTGAGTCTTACCATGTCACTCCCTCACTCGTGTCTTCCAATTGCTTCTAGGACAAAATACAAGCTCCCATGTCTGGCATTTAAAGCCTTCTCAATCTGGCTCCAGCCTGCTTTTCAAGGCTTACCACATGTTATTCCCCTTCACCCACTCTGTTATTCAGCCAAACTGGCTTTCTTGAGGTTTCCCATAAACAACATTCCATTTCCCATCTCCATGCCTTAGCATAGGCTGTCCCCCACACCTATAATGTACTGCCTTCTCACCTCCACCTCTTCTATTCTCTAGCTTCCTTCAAGACTCAGTTCACCATCTTCTGATCCCCATGGATGTTGGCATTTCCCATTCCAATCACTTTGTGTTTACTATGCAAGGGTGGGAGTCAATTTATATATTTGTAAAATACAAATAAAATATATTTGTATATTGAGGCAATTAGGCGATACAGTAGATAGAGCGTGGGACTTGGAGTCAGAAAAGATCTGAGTTTGAATCCTGCCTTGGACCCTTATAGGGTGTGAGATTCTGAGCAAGCCACTTTACCTCTCTGGGTCTCAGTTTCCCCATCTATCAGATGGGGATAACAATAGCACTTACCACGGGGTCACAAAGAGTGAGATATGACTGAACAATTGAACAACAACCAACTTTACAGGGTTGTTGTGAGGATCAAATATGCAAATCTTAAAGTGTTATATAAATCCTAGTTATTATTATTATTATTATTGTTATGTTTTGTATATCCATTGCAAGAATCTAAGCTCTTTCAGAGCTGGCATTGTTCCCTCTTTTGTCTTTTTATTCCCAGTGGCTACCAGAGTTCCTGCCATCTAATAGGCACTTAATACATACTTGTTGATTGAAAAAAAATGAATGAATGATTCCTTGTAAGCTAAGTACCTAGTCGAGGCAGCCAAAAAGAACTTGCAGCTGGCTCATACTCATAGGATGTAATGGCATAGAACATAGGGCCAAGATCCCATTGGCCATCTAGTCCAATCTCATTTGCAGGTGAGGAAACTGAAACCAGGGTGAAGTGATTTGCCCAAGGACACAGCTAATAAATGGCAGAGCCAGGAGAGGCAGTTCCTCTGACTCCCTCCTCCCTCCTCCTCTCTCCAGCCTGGCCCCACCCCCACCACACTCTTTCCTAGCTCTATGGATATAACTCACAACCACTCAAAGGAAGCCTCATCTCCTGTTGCCATGTCGCTCCATGAGCTGACTGAGCTGCAGGAAAAGGGATTTTTTTGACAAGAAGTAGGTGCCCACTCCACCGTCCCAGCTTTAAGGGGTTGGCAGCTAATGCACAGAGCAGACAACTCCTGGGGGACAGGCCTGCATGGCCAACCAATCCTCCCTGGGGTTTTGTAGAGCAGGAGTGAAGCTGGTATGGCAACCATTGCTCTGAAAATCCTCTGAGGGAAGGATAACAGAATCATAGCCTATTAGAGGGAGAAATGACTTCAGAAATCATTTAATCAAATCCCCTCATTTTTCAAAAGAGGAAATTAAGGCCCAGAGCAGGAAAGGGACTTGCCCACTGAGGTACAGAACTACAACAGCTAATAAATGGAAAAGCCAAGAGTCAACTCTAAGTTTTCTGATTTCAAATCTAGTGCTATGAGGCTGCCTTTGAGAAAAAAAATCTCAGTTTGAAGGAACCTTAGAAATTATCCAAGAGAGACAATAAGAATCAGGAGAGTCCTGGGTTTCGATCCTGCCTCCTAGCTGTGTGACAATGGGCAAATGACTTATCCTCTCTGAGATTCAGTTTCTTTATTTGTAAAATGGGGATCAAATCAGCTAATCTATGTAAAATACTTTGTCATCCTTGAAATGCTTTATACATGTCAGCTGTCATTGTTTAGTCTAACTAAATAATATAAGTTTCTTGAGAGAAGGGAATGTTTCATTTCTGCCTTTGTGTTTCTGGCATACTGTAGGTGCTTAATACATGTTTGTTTGTTGGATTGAGTCACTGAATTTCCACCAGAAGGAGTGGTTGCTTGGGTTACCCATGCAGTAAAGAGATAGAGAGCAGGCATACCAGGTAAGAGGAAACATACCCAAGTCCTCTCTGAAAGTCCTTTTTACATCCATGACAAGTAGAAAGCGAAGAAGAAGTCATTGGTCCACTTATAGGGTTTGCTTTTATCCCCAGGAGAGAGGTGAGGTTATCTTGTGGGACTGTTGGAGCAATTCGATTAGGGACTTCGATGTCATTGGCATAGGCCAGGGGTGGGGAACCTGTGGTCTGGAGGCCACCGGTTCCCCACCCCTGGCATGGGGAAATCTCACGCTAAGGAACTTTTTTTCCCACTGCAGGTTGGCCCTTTCCCTTATAATGTATAGTCTCAGAGTTGTCTCGTGCACTGAGTGGTGAAGCAACTTGTTGATGTCAGAGGCAGGACTTGAATCCAGGTCCTCTTGGCTTCAAGGTCAGCTCACTCTCCATTATACCACACTGCCTCTTTTAGTTCTCAGGGTTGTGATGAGGAAAATACCCTGTGAACTTAAAGCACCATAGTAATGTGAGTTTTATTATTCGAGACAGCTATTACAATATCTAAAAGTGAAATGGGTTTCCTTGTAAGGTGATGAGTTCTCTGTCACTAGAGGAGTTCAAGGACTGGGTGTTGAATTTGGACTTTTGGAAATACTTAGCCCAAGTGGAGTTTCCGAAGCTGGGTTAGGGGACCTTGTCTAGGAGGTAGACAAGCTTCCTGAGAGTTCTCTGGACCATGCTACTAGAAATTATTTTATTCTATGTTAAATTTGTGTCAGTAGCTCTACAAATGTTCTATAGTTCTACCTAGACTCACTTAGCCCTATTTAGAACAAATTTAATGATAGTTATTTGGTGCAGCCCATGCTAGATTCTTTAAATTAACTTCTTAACTTGGGCTCTTAGAAACTTTGTAGACTTTTTTTTTAGTTCCAAACTGTGTTACTCATTTATTCTTCTCTTGATGATATACTACAGAGCATTATTTACAGTAATGCATTTTATACAATTGCTGACTATCCCCATTAAAAGCACAAAACCATTAAAAAAGTCAGAGATGTAGAGGAAATTCCTCCCAGGTAGAAGTTAAACTAGGTGTTCTCCAAGGTCCTTTCCAGCTCTGAGATTCAGGAGTTTGGGATTTTCTTTTGGCATGTGCCTAGCCAGGTGTTTATGTCTTCATGGGGATGTGTCTACATATGTGTATTTGCATCTTTGTGCAAGTGTATATGTACAATGGATTTAGCTGAGAAACCAGTGGGGTGAGGAGGGAGGGAAGACTCCCTTTGATCCATTGGGAGGGCCTGGTGGCTATAGAGAGGGTGAAGGCTAAGAGAAGAGGCACCTCCAGTCCAGAAGGATCAAGGCTTCTCCCACTGGCCTGTCAGTTCCTATCAGAAGCTTTATCCATCTTTGCAGCTCTGTGAGCTGTGTTTATCCGTCTGTCTGTCTCTGTCTCATTCCATCTTCGGATATGCCTGTCTCTTAGCCTCCTGATCAATTCTTGTTTCTTTCACCCTAGGATTTTAGAATTTCTGAGCAATGAAAGAAAAATGTTGGTCTGATTCTTTGTCCCTAGAGATGTGACCAAGCCCCTGGCATAAGATATCCCAGATCAGGCGCTGCTGGTGCCCTCCACCTTCTTTAGAGACCTGTTCCCAGGAAGGGCCTCTGATGCCAACTAGAAATATCATCAATAATTACTCACATGTGTACATCACTGGTACAAAACACCCTCCCATCTGTTATCTCATTTGATTCTCAAAACAGCCCAGTGAGAGAGGTAGAGTAAGAGATAATTAGCCCTATTTCATAGAGGTGAAATGACACATGGCTAGTAGATGGTAAGCAGGTGGTGCAGCGGATAGAGCACAGGGCCTAGAGTCAGGAAGACTTGAGTTCAAATCTGACCTCAGACACTTACTAGCTGTGTGACCTTGGGCAAGTTACTTACCCCTATTCACCTCAGTTTCCTCATGTGTAAAATGAGCTGGAGAAGGAAATGTCAAACTACTCCAGTATCTCTGCCAAGAAAACCCCAAGTGAGGTCGTGAAGAGTCGAATGTGACTGAAAAACAACAGCAGTAAGTAACAAAGATGGAACTTAAACCCAGGTTTTGACTCATTGTTCGTTGCTTTTCCCCCCACACTGTGCTGGGAATGTCTTTCATGTTCCCGTCTCCTCTCCCACCCCACAAGCTGGGGCTTGTATCTATTAGCCTACCTCTCCTAAACAGCCAGAAGAGAAACCCGTAAGTGTAAAGTCCTTTAACTGGGTTCAAAAAATCAATTGTATGAGTAAAGAATAGAGACATGTGCCTAGATGACTGCAAATTTGAAAAGGCTATGTGGGAGGGTCTTAGACCCTTAGTGCAAGCCAATATGAGTCAACAAGCAACATGGGGGCCCAAAGAGGTCATGTGATCATAGGTAGCCTTAGGAGAGGCTGACTGCCCTGAATGAGTGAAGGGATAGTTTCCCTGTCCACCCACCTGGTGTGATCGCATCAGGAGCATTTTATCCAGCTTTCCATACAACATTCCTTCCTTTAGGAAGGACATAGCAAGAGGGAGGCCATCCGGAGGAGGCCCACCAAGATGGTGAGAGGACTGGAGACCCTCCGCGAGGACCCATTGAAGGAAAGGCAAACATTCTGTTTGCCCTGGAGAAGAGAAGGCTTGATGGGGGAGGCAGATCATAGTGAAAAGAGATTACATTTGTATTTCTTGGCCCTGGGGGTAGACAGAACTAGAAGCCATAACAGCAACTTTTAGAAGATTTTGGCTTAATGTAAAGAGAAAATTTCCAACAATCAGAGCTCTTCCAAAGAGAAATTGTGTGCCTCAAGAAGCCATGGGAGCAAGAAGTTTAGATTTAGAGCTGGAAGGGATGTTAGAAGTCATCCAGTCCAATTCCCTCATTTTATAGACTAGGAACCTTGGGCACAGAGAGGTTAAGCAATTTGACAAATATCACACAGCTAGTGTAAGAGGCAAAGTTGGGTTTCAAATCCAGGCTTCTGAGTACAAATCCAGTGCTCTTTGGACCACACCATACTGCCAGAATCAGGATTTGAACCCAGGTCTTTTGGCTCTAAACTGGGGCTCTCCCTAAAGTGTCCCATCACACAAAGTTTTCAAGCAGAGGTTGGAAAAACACATCAGGGGTATTATGAAAGGGGATTCCTGCTCAGGTATGGGCTGGACTCCATGATTCCTGAGGTACCTGCCAGCTCTGGGATGGAGTCATTTTGTGGCTCAAGAGGTGAAGTTGGCAGCCAACTTTGACCTTGGGGAGGCACTTCCCAAGTACGCAGGCTTCTGGGTTTGGATGATACATAGGGAGTCCGGTTGGGAAAGAGGGAGAAAGGCCTTCTGCTTGAGCCTGGGGAGGTGGGAGGAATGGGTAGGCAACGTTGAGAAGGCCAAAGGTAGGTGCCCACGTGAGGGTGAGGCCCTTCTTCTAAGAGGCATGCTCAGAGGTACATGGATGCCAAGGCCAGAGCAGGGAGGAGGAGGAGAGCAGAGCCCGAAGAAGCCAGCGAGAAAGGAGGGGCTGCCTGGGCTGCTGAAAAGATGGCTGTGGACAGCAGCGGCCGCCGAGGAAGGGAGAGGACGGGGAGGGCTGGGGAGGGTGCGGGCGAGGCTTGGCAGCCGCTCTCCCAGCTGCTTTGGGTTTGAAGCTGAGCCACTTTTCTGGCTCCTGCACAGTGCGAACAGGTGGCAGCAAGATTGGCACAGCCAGGAAAATCCATCTTGTGGAGGCCAGTGTGCAGCCGAGTGAGGGAGGGATCGAGGGAGAGAGCCAGACCTGGGGAGGGGGGAGAGGATGGACAGAGCGTGAGGAGTGCCAGCAGCACCCCATCTCCTCCCTCACCCCTGCCCCCCCGGTCTGCTGAGCCCACCACTTCCCCTGCTGTGCTGGTGTTACCCTCCTTGGGACTTCCTCCCCGGGCTCATGAATGTCTCTAGACGTCCACTGCACCGAGGCCTTTGGGAGCCCATGGAGACTCATGAATGTTGGAGGAAGGCCAGGAATATCACAGCCTCCATAGTGCCCTGCCTTTGTGTCCGTGCTAGCCCTGTCTGGAGGGCTGGCCTCTGGAGATGCTGCTGTCCAGGCTTCCGAGAGCCAGGGCTGCGGGCCCAGCCAGCTCAGGCAGAGAGCCCATGCCCAGCGGGGCCCAGAGTCTCCCGGGAGTGCTTCCATGGCCTCTGCAAGGAATGAAGGGAGGCTCGGCTTTCTGAGGCGACTCTGCCCTACATCTTTCAGGGAGGATCTTACTTTCTAAGTCCCCTTCTCCTCTCTGGAGGCTGGGCACAGATTCCTGATGTGAAAAATGAGGGAATGGGACTAGATGGCCCCTCCCAGCTCTACAACCTTTGATCTTCTGTTGGTTCGTCTCTCTCCCTCTCGTCTAGGGATGTGCTCTGGGCCTGCTCACATAGAATGAAGAAGCAGCTAATTGCTATGAAGCCCTGTCTGATGGTCGGGGCATCCCAGCATTTGACTCTAACAAAGGAGAGGTCGTGTATGGATGTGGACGAAAGCTCTGTCCTTGAGTGAGAGATGAGGAGAGATCTCATTTACCATGATCATTAGTGAGATGTTCAGCAATGCCCAGAGAAATCATATGAGCCAGGGAGAGGACAGGAGGTGGGTAAAAAGACTCACCAGGGGCAGACTGGCATAGTGGCAAGAGCTCAGGATTTGGGATCAGAGAATCTGGCCTCAAATACGGACTCTGCTATCTACTAGCTGTGTGACTTTGGGCAAATCATTTCAGCTTTTCTGGGCCTCAGTTTCCTCATCTATAAAATGGAGGGGTTGAGTTAGATGATCTCTGACAGAGGCCTTGAGGGCTGGCCTTGGAGTCAGGAAGACCAATGCCTTAGTCCTATCTCAGGTACCTACCAGCTGTATCACCCTGGGCAAATTGCATCTCCGAGCCTTGGTTTCCTCATCTGTAAAATGGAGATAATACTGGTACCCTTCTCATTGGATTGTTGCTCAGAGGAAGGAGATAATGTATAAAAAGCACTATGCCAACCTTAAAGTGCTTTATAAATATGAGTTATTATTCCCTAAGCGAGGGCTCTTTTAAACCTGGCGTGTTATGTTCCCAGATCCTTTCTAGCTTTAAATCTTGCTATCCTATTCTTTTTTAAGGGGATTCACGCACTTGGGAATCCATATCTCTTGGATACAAGCAAGTCAAGAACCTCACTCTCTGGCCACCACCCAAAGGACAGCAGATAGCCGCCTTCATATGTGTCCACACGTGAGAATGGATGTGGGCAAAGACCAGCAGTGGGCATTGACAGTATTGACAGGCACATAAGCAACCAGACCCCAATTCTCCAAATCACATTGAATAAGTTGTGTTTCTTTCCTGAAGATGGACGGCCCTTTACAAACTCCATATGCTCAGTTTTCTTTTATTATTTTAATTTCTAAATACTTGGGAAGGTTTCCAGCCTTGGCTTCTGCTGCGATTCTGGTGCCAGCAAACACACAGCTCTCTTCCTCTCCTCCTCCCACTGTCACTCCTATCCAAACCATAAAGAGCCCTTCCAGCAATAAGAGCAGGCCAAGGCCAGGGAGAAAAGCCCAGGCAGAGAGACTGTTTGCCCTGTGCCTGGCCTGGTGGGCTCAGGATTGATGGCCAAGCACACATCTGAAGGCAGTGTGGTGTAATGGAAAGATGAGTCATGACACATGGGTTCTGGTCCTAGCTGTGCCCTCGGTTTCCCTATATGTCAAATGAGGGGATTGGACTAGATGATCTCCAAGGGCCCTTTTGGCTCTGATAGTCCATGTGGTATTTGGCAAGAGCATTAGATATGGAGGTAGGAGATCTGGGCTGGAACCTTGGCTGTGACACTAGCTGGGTGACCTTGGACCTCTTCAACTCTCTGAATTTCATTTCTTCATCTATAAAATTGGGATAATAATCCTAACACTATCAACTTCACAAGGTTGTTGGGAAGAGAATGTTCTGCAAATATTAATGTGCTATAGAAATGGGAATTGCTATATTGTTGTGATTTTGTGCAGGAATTGTTCCATTTTGTGTCTTTTCATCCTTAGCACCTAGGATGGTGCCTGCTAGATCGAAGGGCTGTGGATTTAGAGACTGGAATGGACCTTAGAGGTCAACAATTCCAACCTCCTTACTTTACAGACAAAGATATCAAGCCCCAGAGAGGGTAAGTTAAGTTAAGGTCACTTAGCTGCTAAGTGCTAAGTGTCTACCCAGGATTTGAACACAGATTTTCCTGACTCCTAAGTCCAGTAGTTGTTTAAGAAATGTGTATCAATCAATGACTTGATATGTGGGAAAGGGCAAATATAGAATGGGAGGCTTGGCATTGCATAAACTGTCCAGACTTCCTCAGCGGTGTACTGTCAACAGTTTCTGTAGAATCACAGTATGTTAGAGCTAGAATGGACCTGAGCAATCTGAATCCAGATACCTCTTTATTTTACAAAAGAGGAAACTGAGGCCCCGAGAAAGGAAGAGACTTGCCCAAGGTCACACAGGTAGAGACAGAGCTCAAACCCAGGTCTTCTGATCCCAAATCCAGTGTTCATATGATTATGAAGAGTGGGATGGGGAAAGTGAGTTGGGTGGAGGAAAGTAAGGTGAGCTGCAGAAGGAAAAGGAATTGTCAAAGAGATCTGGAAGGTTTGGGAGAGACTTGGAGAATTGTTAGAATTATGAAAAATGCCATGGATTAACACTTAGGGAGGAGAAATTTGGGAGGATGCAGGAGAAGGGGAAGGAAGTTGACTGTGCTTATCAAGGTCTTAAGGAGTAGAGAAGATGCTAATGAGGGGAGGGGAGGAGGACAGCTCTGCAGTTGAAGATCTCCATAGGCAAACTGCCCCCTTAGCTCTTGGGGGAGGGGGAGGAGTTGGTCACAAGAGCTACTAGCAAGAATGAGCAAGGACTGAAGATCTTGCTTCCAGGATCTGTGGGAAATGGAGCTAATTTTGCCATGACCTACATAGAACAAATATGCTTTTCTTTCTGTTGTAGACAAGTGGTTTTTAATCCATCCTCATGGAGCAGGCTGATCTCTCTCCTAAAAAAGAAGGTAAAAGGATATGAAGACTGTCCCTCCGTCTTCCAGGTTATCAGGGAGAATTAATCCAATCTAATCCAACAAATATTTATTAGTTATCTAGTAGGTACAAAACACTCCGAAGCAAGGTGCTAGGGACACATAGACAAAACAAAACAAAAAACAACAGCAAACCAATAGTTCCTGTCCTCAAGGGGCTTACATTCTACTCATGTTTGTGGGGGTGGGTAGCATATATATGATTATTTGAGAAGGGATAGAGTATTTATTTATTTATCTTTTTATTTTTATTTTGTTAGGCAGTTAGGGTTAAGTGACTTGCCCAGGGTCACATAGCTAGTAAGTGTTAAGTGTTTGGTCTGGGGCCGAATTTGAACTCAGGTCCTCCTGACTTCAGGGCTGATACTCTATCTGCTGTGACACCTAGCTGCCTCAGGAGAAGGGATAGAGTATTGATGACTGGGAGGGATCAGGAAAGGTTTTTTTGTATGACATGGTATGTAAAAGGGGAAGGGGAAGAGAATAAACATTTATTAAGGGCCTACTATGTGCCAGGCACTGTGCTACTTTACAAATGTTATCTCATTAGATCATGAGATGGAGCTCTGAAGGAGGTCAGGGATTCTAAGAGGTGGTGCTGAGGAAGGAGTGCATTCCAGGTATGAAAGACAGCCCATTTGAAGGTAAGGAGGCAAGAATTCAGTGGAATGCTGAATTTAGGGACTAGTAAGTAGGCCATTTTGGCTAAAGCACAGAGTACACGAAGGGGAATAATTGGAAATGAGCCTGGAAAGGTTGGCTTGAGCTTGACTGTAAAGGGCTTTAAATGCCAAGCTGAGGTGCTGGTATTTTCTCCTAGAGGCAATAGGGAGGCACTGGAAGTTCCTTAGCAGGGAATTGATACGGTTAGACTTTTGCCTTAGGAAGATTTTTTTGGCGGCTCTGTGGAGAATGGATTGGCGAGTGGAGAGACTGAATTGCAGGAGTCTAATTAGGAGTCTGCTGAGACAGTCCAGGTGAGAAGTGATGAGGGCTGGAATCAGAGGGGTTGTGGTGCAGGTGGAGAGAAGGTGACAGATGTGAGACAGGATGGTGGAGGGAGAAGATGCAGGACTTGGCTACTGAAGTATTTGTTTAAAAATCGAGCAAGGGAGTTAAAATAAAAACAAGGAAGAGAAAGGCTCTGATGAAGTGGTGAGGAATCCTGACCTGTAGTAAGACGTTGAAGGCTGGGAGGATATAAAGGAGAAAGGGATCCTGGGAAGAGGAAGAGTCCACTTGTGCTCTAAGGAATAATAATGTGACTCCACAGGTGCCCTGGCTAAGAGATAGAAGTAAGGATCAGAAAAAGAAGAGATATATAATGGTGGTTGGTGAATCGCTCCCTATTGAGACAGCCATTTGTGTCACTACACCAAGTGTAGCTTAGTGGAAAGAGTCAGAGGACGGTGGATCAAATCTATATCATCTCGGACAAGTCACTTCCTCTAACTGGGTCTCTGTTTTCTCATCTCTAAAATGAGGAGGCTTGATTAGATGACCTCTAATATCCATTCTAGGTCCAAATCTATGATCCTAGTATACTTTAGACCATGTGGATAGAAGGAAATAGAGGAGGAATTGAGAAAATAGACCTCAATTCTGGTACAAAGGCATCAGACAGTAGAGATAGGGAACTTCAGTGATCTGGACATCTTTTGGACCCCTCTGCCAAAAAAATGGAGCAACAAATAATTTATTGACTAGCCTTAACCATCAATTCAGCTGTCAGAAGTTGGAGGACCCAATTAATTAATCCACAAACATTTATTAAGCTCCCATTATGTCCCAGACACTGTTCTAGGTATTGGGGATATAAAGACAAAAAAGAAACAATCCCTGCCCTCAAGTAGCTTAGATTCTATATGGGGAGAAAACACATACATATAAGTATATGTAAAATAAGCATGGAAAAAATAAACTCAAGGTCATTTGGGAGGTACCAGCAGCTGGGGAATTGGAAAAGACTTCATGCGGGAAGTGATATTTGAGCTGAGCTTTGTAGGAAACCAGGGATTATAGGAGACAGGGATAAGGAGAGAGTGCATACCAGGCATAGGGGACAGCCAGTGCAAAATCATGGAGATGGAAGACAGACTATCCCGAGTGAAGGACAACAAGGTCACTTTGGATGGATTGTAGAATGCATAAAGTAGAGTAATGTATAATAAAGTTAGAAGGACAGGTTGGAACCAGGTTGTAAATAATGTCAAATGGTACTCAGGAGGTTTGGGTTTTATCCTTTGTTTGCTTGTTTGTTTTTCTAGGCAATTGGGGTTAAGTGACTTGACCAGGGTCACACAGCTAGTGAGTGTCAAGTGTTTAGTCTGAGGTCAGATTTGAACTCAGGCCCTCCTGACTTCAGGGCTGGTGCTCTATCCACTGAGCCACCTAGCTGCCCCCATGTGTTTTATCTTTTAAGGCAATAGGGAGTCACTGAAGTTTCTTTATTGAGGACTGACATGGACAGAGTTGGGCTTCAGGTATATCAGTTTAGTGACTTTATGAAGAATGAACTAGGGAGGGAAGAGGCTGGTTGTAGGGAGAATAATTAGGAGGCTATTATAATATTATGGGTGAGATAGACCTTGAAGAGATCAAAATGAAGATAATGACTCAGCTGTACAAAAATATTTTTAACAGCAGCTCTTTTGTAGTGGCAAAGAATTTGAAACTGAGGGGCTGCCCACCTATTGGGGGTGGCTGAAGAAATGATGGAATATGGATATAATGGAATACTGTTGTGCCATATGAAATGATGAAAGGGGCAGCTTCAGAGAAACCTGGAAAGACTTATATGAACTGATGCAGAGTAAAGTGAGCTGACTAGGAGAATGATTTATACAACATTGTAACAATAACAACATTGTAAAGACAAACAACTTTGAAAGATTTAAGAATTCTGACTAATGCAATGACTAACCATGATTCTAGAGTACTGATGAGGAAGAATGGTACCTACCTCTTGACAGAAAGGTGATGGACTAAATGTGCAGAATGAGACATATTTTTGGAGATGGCCTTTATGGCAATTTGTTTTACACGAATATGCATATTTGTTACAAAATGTTGCTTTTTTAGTAGCGGGGGGAAGCAGGAGGGGGAGAAAATAAATGCTTGTTAATTGAAAAAAATTAAATTCAATAATACATTTTTAAAAATGTATAGCTGAGAAGTGATAGGAGTCTGAAGATGGTTGTAATGTGAGTAGAGAGAAGGGCATAGCCAGATTCCAGAGCCCTTGTAGTGGGTATCAATAAGACTTGTCAACAGATTGGGTATGGTGGTTGTGGGGGGTAAAGAATTGAGGCTGCCTTCTAAACTTCAAACCTCAGTGACTGAAAGAATGGTAGAATGCCAAAAGAAATAGGGAAGTTAGGAGGAAGGGTGGATTTATAGGGAAAGACAATAAACTATATTTATAGGGATCGTAGGGACAGGAACAGTGAGGATTTACTTACAGGTACTCAGTGCCCACCTCTGGGTGGGCGGGTGAAGAACAGACACTAATGACCTTCCTAGGCAGCCTGTGCTGTGGGTGGCAGGTGTTTCCAATGGCCTCGCTCACTTCTCTCTAACAACTACCTGCTCCACCTGTAGTTGGACTCTACACCTGCTGGCGGTTGGAGGCTTGGGCCAGGGTGGTGCTGGAATGGGGCGGGGATTAAAGTGAACCTCAGGCCCTAATTTGGCTAGGCAGGCCTATTCCCAGTAATACATTGGAGGCAGGATTTGAATTCATATTTTTTTTCTTTTATTTTGAGTACAACATTCTATCTGCGATGCCATATTATCTCTGTGTTATGAAAAGGATGGTCTAGAGGATGGTGACTAGGATAGTGAAGGACCTTGAGATCATGTCATGTAAGAATCATTTTAAGGAACAAGGGATTGGGGTGAGGGATGGGAGCGGAATGTTTCAGATTGGAGAAGGGAAGACTCAGAGAGGGACATGAGAGCTGCCTTCAAGTATCTGAAGTATGTGGAAGACATATTAGACTTGTCCTGCTTGCCTGCGGATGGCTGATCTAAGAGCAATGGATAAGGTTGCAAGAGGCGATATTTGATCTGATGCAAGGAAAACACTTCCTGAATATTAGAGATATTGAAGAGTGAAGTGAGCCCGCTCTGAGGGGCATGGTTTCCTCCTTACTAATAATCTTCAAGACAGGATTGCATGACCACTTCTTGGGTATGGGATGGACTAGATTGCGTCTGAGGGATCATCCAAATCTGAGATTCTGTGATTTTTTAAAAAAAAATTATTCTAAACTTAAGAAATAAAACAAATATTTCCATAAGTAGTAGAAAGTAGGATAGGAAAAAGAAGGATTGAACATCAAATAACAAATCTATTACATACAACTTGCTTTTCCTTTTAAATATATAATAATTATGTAACTTTTTTCCTTCCCTCCCCAACCCTGCCCTAGAGATGGCTACCATGAGATACAAAATATGTGTGTGTATATACATACATATACACACACACACACACACACACACACACACGTATGTAAAACGAGCTTCTGTGATTTTGTAACAATGCTGTAGATCAGTGCAGTTGGAAGATCATTCAGGCAAATGCATGAAAGATGGACTGGAATATATTAGACATAATGTGTTGTATTAGTGTATAGAGAATTTGGGCTTGAAATCAATAAATGCCTGAGTACAAATCCTGGAACTGTTACTCAAATGTGTGACCCTGGTTAAGTCATTTTACTTCTATAAGCCTCATCTGTAAAATGGGATAATAATTCTTGCATTTTTCCCTATAGATGAAGATGTCCATTAGCTCAGTGGAAATTTGAGACTGGAATTCAGGAGAGAGATGTGAGCTGGATAAATAATGATGCATCTAGGTGGCACAGTAGATAGAGTGCTGGATCTGGAGTCAGGGAGACCTAAATTGAAATCCAGCTTTAGATACTTAATAGTTAGGTAACCCTGGGAAAATCACCTTACTTCTGTCTACCTCATTTTCTTCATCTATAAAATGTGGACAATAATAGAACCTACTTCCCAGGATTGTTGTGGGATAAAATGAGACATTTGTAAAGCATTTTGTAAACCTTAATGCACTACATAAATGCTAGTTATTGTTATATATCATCTAAGATGTCATTTGCATAGAGATGATCATTGGATTTATAGGAGCTTATGAAATCAACAGGAGAGAGTGGAGAGAAAGAATAGAAGATGGCTCAGGGCAGAGCCCCCAGGGAGGGGATACCCATGGTTAGGGGCTGAGACATGGATGCTGATCTAACAAAGGAGAATGAAGAAGAGAAGAGAGACAAGTAGGTAGAGAACCAGGAAAGAGCAGTGCCTTAAAAATCATAGGAGAATATACTGAAGCATGGAGTGGTCAACAGTGTCAAAGGCAGTAGAGCATTCAAGGACGAGGACTTATAACTTATGTGACTTTGGACAAGTCCTTTTACCTTTTTAGGACTCAGTTTCCTCCTCTGTAAAAATGAAAGGTTTGTACTAGATGATCTCTGAAGTCCTTTCCAACTCTTAGTCTATGATCATATGATTCCCACTTTCTAGATGAAGAAACTGAGGCTCAGAAAGATGAAGGGATTTGCCCAAGGTCACATGGTAAATTCTGGAGTCAGAATTCAAATGCAACTCCTCTGACTATAATTTTAATACTTTCCCCCGTGCTATGTTTCGTAAGAATGATTGTTTAACTAATGTAACAGATCTTTTCTACTCAAATGAGCATGGTTCCCTCCACCCCCTTCCCCAAGTTCATTACCCAAAAATACCTCCCATAAGAGTAGAGTGCAGGAACAAAAAATATGCTCATTTAAGCTTTCCAGTAGTTTGGATTCTGGATAAAAAGGAGTTTCCCCAACTCAACTCAGAAGTTCCCTTGGGTACTACTAGTAAAGAATAGGGTTGCCTTGGGAACTTTGGAGACTATCTCTGAGTTGGGCTGAATGATTGTAATTGTGAGATGATGGGGACTGTCACACCTACTTGTTAGCATTTCCTCCTTCCTCTTGGAAGGGCTTTGATGGGTCTTTTCCCCTCACTGTGCCTCAGTGTCCTTCTCTGCAAAATGAGGAGAATGAATACTCTCCCCCTTCTTTCTTTAAATTAAAAAAATTTTTTAATTAATTTATTTTTAGTTTCAACAATCGCTTCCATGAGATTTTGAGTTCTAAATTTTCTCCCCCTCCCACTCCTTTCCCCCCTCCTCAAGACGGCATGCAATCTGATACAGGCTCCACTTATACATTCATATTAAACATATTTTCACATTAGTCATGTTGTAAAGAAGAATTAGAACCCATACAAGGAACCATAAGAAAGAAGAAACAAAACAGAAGAAGAAAAAAAGAACAAATAGTATGATTCAATCTGAATTCAAACTCCATAGTTCTTTCTCTGAATGTGGGTAAGCATTTTCTATCATGAGACATTTGGAGATGTCTTAAATCCTTGCATTGCTGAGAAGAGCTAAGTCTATCAAAGTTAGTCATCGTACAATGTGGCTGTTATCGTGTACAATGTTCTCCTGGTTCTGCTCACTTCACTCAGCATCAGTACATACAAGTCTTTCCAGGTTTTTCTGAAGTCTGCCTGTTCATCATTTCTTATAGCACAATAGTATTCCATTACATTCATATACCACAACTTGTACAGCCATTCCCCAATTGATGGGCATCCCCTCAATTTCCAGTTCTTTGCCCCCTTCTCATCACAAAGTTAGAGGATGCCTGGGGCAGAACGGGGTATAGACTGTCAGGAGGTATGGCTAAATTGGCTTGTTTTTTTTTTTTTGGCCTGTTTTTCTTTGTTATGAGGGAGGATTCAATTCCCATGCAGATGTGGATTGGGGGATGGGGAGGTTATATCCAGAAATGATGCCGGAGAAGGAATCAATAAGACTTTTTTAGAAATGATAGGGTTGGACCGAATGATCTCTAAGGTCCTCCCCCCCCATATATACTATGAAGTGTCCTTAGGTAGGCTAGGAAGTTAAGGACTTACTGAGTACTATAGGTGGGACTCCAAAAACCTGCCACACAGTCAGGAAGATTCCTGATTGGTTAAGAACAAGCCTGGGGTTGGAATGAGAAGCCTCATGGGACAGTGGAAAGAGCACCAGTTCTGGAATCAGAGGACCTGGGTTCAAATTGTGTCTCGGACACATACTACCTGTATGACCTTGGATAAGTCACTTATTCTACCTCTCCAGGGTTTCTCATTTGTAAAACGAGGAGATTGGACTAGATAACTTCTGAGGTTTCTTCCAGCTTTATATCTATGATCCTATGATTTTAGGACAGAAAGATCAGGCGAGAGAATATCACTTTGGGCTGATACGTGCTGAAGGGTAGGTACTATTTTCACCTGGGACTGTGGAGGAAGTGGAAACAATAGCAGCAGTTATTCCAGGCCACCAGGGTGACCTGCTGCTCCTAGAAGAGCTTGAATATAGAGTAACTAGCAATTTAAGGACAGCTAAGTGGCACAGTGGATAGAGCACTAGGCTTAGAGTCAGAAAGACCTGAGTTCAAATCTGGCCTCAAATACTTACTAGCTGTGTGACCCTGGGCAAGTCACTTAAGCCAGCTTGCCTCAGTTGGGTAACAAAGAGTTGGACCCAATTGAACAACAACATAGCAGTTTGGCTTACAAGGTGCTTTCTTCACAATGACCCAAGAGTGTAACTTTCATTTTATAGAGGAAGAAACAAAAGCTTAGAGAAGTAAGGGGGTTGCATAACTATGAAATTCATGTCTGCTGACTCCAACTTCAGAATTCTTTCCACGACACCAGAATAGCTTAGGAAGTTTAAGGCTCCCTACTCTGGAATTAGATACAATATATTTATTTTATTTACACTTCTAAGGATCTTCCCCTAGTGTATTATATCTGAATTTGTAGCCTCTCTCTCCTCTTTAATAAACCCTAGAAATTCACTTATGGTATAGAGTTTGTGGAGACAAAGGGTAGGAGAGAAAGAAGGACCATGGATGTTCAAAGATGCAGACAAAGAAGGAACAAAAGGCTCAGGCCCTTGACCTAGGAAGGTAAGACAGGTCAGAGGCCAAGAAGGCCCAGGAGATTCAGGCTTTGGATTGGAGTTGAGGAAAGTTAGAAAAGCAAGGCAAAAAAAAGTCCCCCCCCAAACCCCTGGGAGTAGAGGCATGCTCCTCTGAGCCAACTCTGGGTGTCTGGAAGCTGACTAGGGTCAATGAAGCCTAAAGCCCAAGACTGAATTTTTCCATTCATCTCATTGCATGCTGGTAGTGCATCACCATCCATGTTTGGCCTATGGATGGGGGTGCATCTGGAGTTCTCAAGGCTCCACCTTGAGTGACTGATTATTGAACCCTAGAATTTCAGAGCTAGAAGGGACCTCAAAAGGCATCCAATCTGTTGGAGTCATAGGGTCAAACAGATAATAGCTGGAAGTACACTTAAGGATCATACAGTCCAAACATCCTCATTTTACAGATACGGAAACTGAGGTCCAGAGAAGGGGGGTCGTGATCTGTCCAATAAACGTGTACAATAAATGATAATGATAATATATTAGTATTGCAGTATTATAATAATAGTAATAAATAGCAAAGGTAGCATTCAAGCCCAGGTCTTCTTAATCCAAGTCCAGTGCTCTCTTCACTATACCACCCTCACTTGAGCAGTAATCGCCTTTATGACATCTCCCTCAAAAATGTTAATTCAGTTTCCACTTGAAGATCTCCAATGACAGAAAACCGGTGATGTCAGCTCATACCTGCTCGCAAGCATTTACACCTCAGAAATCTGCAAACCATACAAATCACATCTTCATTTGTTGCTTTGTTGTTCCCTAGATTTAAGAAAGTAAAGAAGACAGCATTATTAAAACAGATTAAACTTAAAAGTGTGTTGTGTGTACGTTTTTTTCTTTCTTTCTGGAGAGGTAGTCATTCAGCCTTTACCCTACACACCTCTGGTTGCTGTCTGGTAAAGGATATACTCAGTCTTTGAATCAAGGAGGCCTAGAACAGATTCAAGCAGGACTGGTTGGCCATAATTTGGTTTAGACTCGTTCATACAAAACCATACACATCTAGAACCATAGAATGTCAGCACTGGAAGGGACTTTAGAACAAACAATGTGCAAAATGGAAGGGACTTGAGAGCCTAGAACAAAAAAAGTTAGAGATGGGAGGGACCTTAGAGGCAATTTGCTGTAGTGGATAGAGTACTAGATCGAATGTGAAGTCAAGAATATCTGAGCTCAAATCCCACTTCTGACACTTTAGTTGTATGACCCTGAACAAGTTACATAACCTCTCTCAAATCCAATTTCCTCATCTGTAAAATGGGAATAATATTAATCACCACCCTGTAGGATTGTTGTGAGGATTAAATGAAATTAAATATATATATATATGTATATATAAAATGCTTTGCTAACCTTAAAACTCTATATAAATGTTAGTTATTGTTGTTACTATAACATATAATAAGAGAGTTGGAGATCTTAGAAAACAGAATGTCAGAGCTGGAGGATATTTTAGAGATCACCTAGGCCAGTCTCCTTATTTTATCAATGGGGTAACTGAGGCCCAGAGTCAGTGTGATACCATGGAAAAAACACTATCTCTGGAGTCAGAGGACCTAGATTTACATCTCATCTCTGATACTACCTATGTGATCCTGGCCATATCACCTAACCTCCCTGGGCCTTAGTTTCTTCATCTATAAAATGAGGTGTTTGGACTAGATATACTTTCAGGTTGTTTTTAGCTTTAGGCCTACATAATGACTTTCCACAATTAGTGAAACAGTATTCAATCAATTAACAAACTTTTATTAATGTGCCAGGCACCATGCTAAGTACCGAGGATACAAAAAGAGGCAAAAGACAGTCCCTACCCTCAAGGAGCTTACAATCTAATGGGAGAGACAATATGAACACACACACACACACAGACAGAGACAGAGAGACAGACAGAAAGACAGAGACAGAAATAGAGACAAAAAGGGAAAGAGAAAGAGACAGACAAATGCATGGAGAGACAGAGAGAAAGAGCCAAAGACAGAGAAAGAGAGAGAGAGAGCCAGATAGCACACTATCTACAAGATAAATAGGAAATAATTAAAATAGGGAAAACACTGGAATTAAGAGAGGTTGGGGAAGGTTTTCTATAGAAGATGGGATTTTTAGTTGGTGCTTAAAGGAAGTCAGAGAGGTCAGTAGTCAGAGCAGAGGAGGGAAGAGCATTCCAGGCATGGAGGACAGCCAAAGAGAACGTCCAGAGCTGAGAAATGGAGTGTCTTGTTCATGGAAGGCCAGTGTCACTATTTCAAAGAGTAGATGTTGGGCAGCCAGGTATAAAATTAAGACCTAGAATACAGATCTTTCAACTCTTTTTGCTATACCAAGACAAAGTGAGATCTTAGAAGGAGAGTTATGACTTGGCCTGGTGACCTCCTCCCTTTACCTTTCCTGCTTGGTCTCCTTCTCTAACCCCTATAGACAAGGAATCCTTCCGGCCCCATTGACCAAGGAGAAGAGAGAAACCAGCTATCCAGGTGAGGTCCCTCCCCTGGCCCCCCTTCCAGTCTATCATGCAGCCAACACCATTGAACATTGTACCAAAAGCCATAAAACAGCTGAGAAAAAATGACGGCAGGACAAGGAAATGAGCCACCAAGGAAATTACTACTCACCCAGGGAGCTGCGAGTGCTTTCTGCTGACAGAGAGGGCTGTCTGACTCGTAAAACTAAACACTTAAACTCCACCATTTACAATAATTACTGCTCCCTTTAATGCTGCTTCCCCCCCTGCTAGCACCCATGCTGCCTTCTTGACAACAGCAGCCCCCTTGGGGCAACCCTATCCCCAGGGGTGGAGAGAAATATCACAGGAAAACCCACACAAGGGGGTAAGAGGAGCTTGGGGGCTGAGGGCCTTGGCCTCCCAAGGGCACATCTCAAAATAACTTGGCTTAGATTTTGCCTATATGAATAAAGGCCCATGCTGTCTTCTCTGACAGATGTAAGCTCCTTGAGGGCAAGGAGCTGTTTCATTTTTGTCTTTGAACAATGGCATTTTGTCTATCCCCAGTGCCTAGGATGGCCTGTCCCAAAATTCCTGCTCAGTCAATGTCAGCTGTGTGGTGCAGTAGATGAAATACTGGATTTAGAATCAAGAAGACTCAAGTTCAAATCCCGTCTCAGATACTTAATACTGTGTGACCCTGAGCAAGTCATTTAAGCTCTCTCAGCCAGTTTCCTCAGATGTAAAATGGAAATAGTAAGAATAATAATGATAGCACTTACCTCACAGCATTTTAGTGAGGATCAAATGAGACAATACATGTAAAGAATTTTGTAATCCTAGAAGCAAATATAAATAGTGGCTATCATTACTAAGTGCTTATTAACTGGTTAAGGAGAGAAGGTTATGGAGTCACAGAATGTCAGAACTAAGAGGAAACTTAGAACACACTTGAGCAAGAAGGGACTTTAGAACGCAGAATGTTCAACCTGGAAAGATCCTTAGAATGCAGAACATGGATGTGAGGGGTTGAAGGGATCTTAGAACATAGAACCCAGAATGTAAGAACTGAAAGGGGCCTTAAAGATCTTCTTGCCTCCCATCTTCACTTTCCTCCCCATTCCCACCATTTTATTGATGGGGAAATTGAATCCCAGACAGCTGGAGGACAACAACCAAGAGTTCATGCCAACAGAACAAGTATTGATCCTAGGTGTTTCTTCTCAAAGATTACTAACCTCCTGTAAGGGGGCAGACCATCCAGAGGGATGGTCCTGCTGTAATGAGAGGTTACTGAGATACTGAAGGAAGAAGCAGTTCACACTGGCATGGAGGTGTAGGTTTATTAGGGGAGTTTGTTCACAAGATGTGCCCCGAGTGACAACAGGATAAAATGGTGGATCCCCATGCCACACTTAGGCAAGTTCAGATATTATATGGAAACAGAGCAGAGAAGGCTTAGCCCATGGTCACGTGGTTGGGTACATGTAAATTTTCCCATGGAAGCTGTTTTACTGTTTACAATAACCATGATGACAAAGATCACATTCTCAGGATCTTGTTCCCACTATCCACCTCCCTAGTACCGACCTTACTAAATCAGCCTTCAGTGTCAGATACCTGGGATTCCAAGCCATGTATCCTGAAGCAGCTTCAGTGAGGGCTGACTGGCAGGAGCTGGAGTGAATTGAGTCTCAGAGTCTTAGCCATCCAACAACAATTCAACATTAGTAATGGGGTGCAGAGTTCCAGGATGGGTGGAGATAGAGAGAGAGAGACAGAAAGAGAGAGGAGGAGGAGAGACAGAGACAGAAAGAGAGACAGAGGGAGAGAGAGAGATAAAGAGATGGAAAGAGAGAGGGTGACAGAGAGGCAGGGAGAAACAGAGAAAGAGACAGAGGGAGAAAAAGAGAAGTAGACAGACACACACACAGGAATACAGAGAGAGACAGAGGGAGAGACAGACAGAGACAGAGAAAGGCAATATTATATGAAAAGTTGGTGAGAGAGACTAAAAGCAGAACACTAAGCTTGGTTGAGTCAGTAAAGGCTTCCTGGAGGAGGCAGCATTTGGCCCCAGTTTTAAAGGGCTGGGCAGGATTCAGGCTGGTGCTGAGGGAGAGGAGGGACACGCATTCTCTTGCTTCTTTCTTTGGAAATGGGGTGTATGACAGAGGAACTTCTCCCAGATGCAAGGATGTAGAATGAAAAAGGAAGGAGGCAACTCTAATCCTTTTCCCACCAGACCATCCCATCTCAAAAGAAATTAGTCTCACTCTGACAGCTGATTTTGAGGACGAGGTGAATGGCTCATTGGGAAGGAGGGAGGGGGAAAAGATGGAAACTGTGGTTTTCTAGGCCTTAGGCGTTAGGGCTTAGGCTGGGCAAAGGAGATGCTCTGGGGTACGGAGTTAAGCAGACAGGTGCTGGGGAGCAGAGTGATGCTGGAAGTGCTCAGTTTACAAGTTTCTTTCAATTCAATCCAACAAATTTTTACTGAGTTCTGCCTGGGCTGTTAATAGGAGCTAGGTGGTGCAGGCTTTTCCCAGGAGAAGCCCCTTCTCCGTTAAAAGTGTTCCTTTAAAAAAAAAAAAGCCTGCACTGCACTCACTCTTCTGCTTATCTGTCTCTGTCTCTCTCTCTGTCTCTCTGTGTGTCTCTCTCTTTCTCTGTCTGTCTCTACCTCTATCTCTCTCTGTCTCTGTTTCTCTCTCTGTGCATCTCTCTCTGTCTCTGTCTCTGTCCCTGTCTCTGTCTCTCTCTCTGTCTCTCTGTGTGTCTCTCTCTCTGTCTGTCTCTACCTCTGTCTCTCTCTCTCTCTGTCTCTACCTCTGTCTCTCTCTGTCTCTGTCTCTCTTTCTCTTTCTCTCTCTGTCTCTCCCATTCTCTCATAATTTTACTTGGTTCTTATGTAAGCAGAGATTCTCGACCAGCTCCTGAAGCTGATTCATCTGGATAACTTAAATATTTCTTTCTCCTCTTCAACCAGATAATAGACAATTTTCATTATAAGCCCAATCAGAAACACCTTGGGGCTCATGGTTTTTAAATAAACCAAGATCTTTTAATACTCCAGATCCAAATAGCCTCATTGAAAATACATTCCAAAGTCCTTGAGGAGGGAAGGTCCAAGCTGTGTTCAGGAAGCTGGAGTAGTCCAGTTTGACTGGAGATGGTGATAATGAAACAAGACAGGAAAGGTATGGTGGTGCTACATCATGGAGCACCTTGAATGCCAGGCAAGGGAGCTTGACCTTTACTCAGTAGGCAATAGGAAACCACCAACAGTGTTTGTTTAAACAATAGAATAATGCCATGATGGGATCTTTGCATAAAGTCTGGAACATAGTAAGTGCTTCATAAATGTCCTGTCAAAGAGGATAATTTTGTCTGTTGGCTGTACTTCAGTTTGGGGAATAGGAGAAGCAAGACCTATAAGGAGGGCATTGCAGTGGTCCTAGGGCCTGTCTTAGAGTGGTGGCCTTCAGAATAAGGAGGAGGGAATGGGAAGGGGAGATGTTAGGAAGGTGGAACCTTAGGATCCAGTCAACTGATCAGATAAGAAAGACAAGTATGTTTCAGGGAAGAATAACAGAGCAAATGCTCCCTTCAAAGCTTCCAGGACCCTCTTTCTAGCACGAATGAACATTGTCCCCTGGTTCTCTGAGCATATCTCACCTACCACCTCAAAACCTTTCCTGTCCTAGGCCTCAGCCCTGGCTTCAAGGCTGGCCATCAGCCAACATCAGCTGAAGTCTCCCTTCCTCCTCCGCTAGCCTTGTGTTTGCTCTGGTGCTGCAAATCAATCAAGCCTCCTCGGTCTCTTCCATCCATTTCTTGCCATTCTCAACTCCATCCTTTCTCCTGTTGCCTAGCATTGGAATGGTTAGCACAATTAGGAAGACAAGACAGTTGATCTGCGGGCCGAAAGGTAGCAGCTGCTGCTGCCAGTAGCCCAAATGAGGGCATCAGCCTTTCTCCCACTCAGAGGATGTCTGTAGGCAGCAGATAAAATTAGAGAGAACTCAACCCTCTGTGCTGGCATTCCTTAAATAGGCTCTTATCCTATGGCTATAGAGCTGATTGTGTTTGAAGGAGGCACAGCAGTGTGGTTCTATGGGAATCTGATTACCTGGGTGTCAGTTTGTGTTCCTCTATGGCGTGTGTGTGTGTGTGTGTGTGTGTGTGTGTGTGTGTGTGTGTGTGTG
>NW_020954563.1:15107447-15109166 GCF_900497805.2 Vombatus ursinus
GTGTGTGTGTGTGTGTGTGTGTGTGTGTGTGTGTGTGTGTGTGTGTGAAACTAAGAAATCTTGTGTGTTGGGCTACACAGAGACTGGGCAAAGGTCTTAGACAGAGTACACTGAAGGGCAGAGCATTGGTGATCCTTTGTAATAACGTTGGTCATAATTGAGTCTCTGAAAATATCTTCTGAGCCGTACCTGGTCAGAAATTTAGAGCACCCTGGCAGAATGGCCTTTCTCCCACACCTGTTGAGCTAAAGATGTCCTATTCTCCAGATTTCCTCTGCTCATACCCTCAGGAGATCCTGCCATGCCACAATGCTCTCCAATTAAGAAACAATGTGTAAGTTTACCTGAACCAATACATACTGCTAACCATGCCCAAAGTATGTAATATTCTTGACTCCATTATCAGATAAGCGTCATATAGGTAAAGATGTGAAGCGTAGGACTATGAGTCAGAAGACCTGGGATTATGTCCTGTCTCTGACACCTGCTTTCTATGTGGCATTAGACAAGTCACTGAATAGTAATAATATAGTAGTAGTAGCAATAGCAGTAGCAGCAGCAGCAGCAGCAACAGCAGCAGCAGCAGCAGTAACTAGCATTTATAAAGTACTTTAAGATCTGAAATTGCTTTTATGTATTATCTCAAAGTGCACAGAGAGCTGGCGCAGAGGATAAAGCGCTGGGCCTGGAGTCAGGAAGACCTTAGTTCAAATCTGGCCTCAGACACTCACTAGCTGTGAGACCCAGGGCAAGTTGAATGAATTAGTGATTTTCATGAGTTGCCATTACCTCTCTAAGTTTTCTCATCTGGGATGAGGACAAAAAAATGGGGATAATGATAGGATCAACCTTCCATGGTTATTGGGAGGACAAAGAATGAAAGAATATTTCCCCCTATTAGATTGAGATCTTTGTGAGCAGGGGCAGTCTTTTACTTTTCTTGGTGTTTAGCATAGTGCCTGGCCCAGAGTAAATGCTTAATAAATACTTACTGACCAACGGACTGATCTCAGGTCCTCAGTTTACATATCTGTAAAATGAAGTTAGGCTAAATAGTCTTAAGGCTCCTTTCCAGCTTTCAGATGCCCAGGTTTTTACTCTGAAGAGGATAAAATGCCTTTGGATGCTTTAAAATCTGTTATAATAGAAAGAGCCCATGATTCAGAGTCAGAAGACCTGGGTTTGAGTCTGGGCTTTGTAAGTAACTCTAAAGAGCCATGTGACCTTGGGTAAGTCACTTCCCCTCTGCGAGCCTCACTTTCCTCATTTATAAAATGATGATAATAATGTTTGCCTTGTTTCGAGTGCCCGATGAGTTGACAGCATCACAGACTTGGGGAAGGGTTTAAAGAAACCTTAGAGTTCATCAAATCACTTCTCCTTTTTCAGATGAGAAAACAAAGCCAAGAGAGATTCAATAATTTGGCCAAGGTCTCACAGATAGTCAATGGCAGAACTGGGATAATTGACCCTTTCAAGTGAGGTGCTTCTATCCTCTGTGACATCAGTGATCCAGGATTGCCTGGATGTGGGTCCTCCTTTCACTGATGCAGATTGCAACCCTTCCATGAATTAGTTAGTGAGTTTCATGAATTGCTCTGATCAAAGCAATTCATCCTTAGTTTATAACCCTTTGGTGACAGCCAAACCCAACTAAGCTAGTTCTTGCAGAACACACACACACACACACACACACACACACACACACACACACACACA
>NW_020954563.1:15109176-15265211 GCF_900497805.2 Vombatus ursinus
ACACACACACACACACACACACACACACACACACACACACACACACAGAGTCCATTGCTACACCAACTCTTGGAGCCTTGTAGAACAGATGGGTTAGATTAGATACTCTCCAGTTCCATCCAACTAACTCTAAGCACCTATGACCATGTGGATCAGAAAAACTTAATGTAATAGCAGATATACATTATATGTGCATGATATGTGTGTGTGTGTGTGTGTGTGTGTGTGTGTGTGTGGAGAGAGAGAGAGAGAGGGAAGAAGAGAGAGAGAGAGAGAGAGAGAGAGAGAGAGAGAGAGAGAGAGAGAGAGAGTGCACTTTAAGCTCAACAAAGATTTAAAAAAAAAGGAAGGGAGGAAGTAAGTGTTTATTAAATGACTTTGATGTGCCCAACACTGTGCTCAGTACATTATAAATATTATCTTTTAATCCTCACAGCAGCCCTGGGAGGCAGATGCTTTTATTATTCCCATTTTACACAGTTACAGAAACTGAAGCAGACAGAAGTTAAGTAACTTGCCCACGGTCATATAACTAGTAAGTATCTGAGGTTGGATTTGAACTCAGGTCTTCCTGACTCTAGGCTCAAAGTTCTATCTGCTACACCACCTAGCTGTCTCAATAAAGTATTTATTAAATAAAGAAAGTATTAATTAAGCATTTACTTCGTGCCAGGCACTGTGCTGAGTACTGGGAATACAAATACAAGCAACATGAAGGTAGTCCCTGCCCTCGAGGAGCTTACATTCTAACAAGGGAAAACAACACTTAGTAGGGAGCTGAAAAAAGCATGAGGGGCATGTCCTAGAATTATTCTAGGGAGTCATAACTGAGCTGGTTTGGAGTGAGCATGGCTGGTTTGGGCCCTTCCTGAAATGGAGGTTTGGGGGAGGAATTCACCAATCAGACAAGCATGAGAAGGCTACTGGGGCAGAGTCCTTATCTGCATTATCTCATTTGATCCTGAGTTTGAGACCTGGCTTGAACTGTCTGTGTGACCTTGGATAAACCACTTGATGTCTCTGTCATATCCCTTATTTATAAAATGGAAATAATTGCATTTTCCTATCCTAGCTTGAACAGTTATTGAAAGGATCCCTTGACATCTAGGAAGTATGTTATTTGAACAAGCTTGGCCTCAAAGAAGAGATGAGAAAATTCACCTCCCTGATTTATTTGCAGAGATGGGGGACTATAGGTGTGGAACTTTATATATACAGCTGGCTCAGCTGAGGTGTTGATTCATTTTGCTGACTTTTTTCCCTTTTTATTCTTTGCTGCCAGGGATGACTCTCCAGGTAGAGGAGGAGAAGGGATATATTTAGAAATGAAAGTAATTTTACAGCAAAAAAGATCAATAAATCTCTTTTTAAAGTATAGTATTATTGATTATAACTTTTTTCTAATTGGACCTGTGATTTTATTGGCACAGAGAATTTCCTGGTGAGGAAACTCCCTCTACCAATATAGGTCAGCACTTACTTTGCTACTTACAATCTTAGAGAGTTGCCTGGGGCAACTGAGGGGTTAAGAGACTTGCTCCAGGTCCCACATTCTAGTGGCAGAGGAGAAACTTGAACTCAGAGCCTGCCGACTCCAAAGACAACTCTCTATCCATTATACCACACTGCCTCTCCATTGATAATGATAAAAAATTTATTAAGGACTAGTATGAACTTTGGCTTCAAATCAGATTTTCATTAAGGCTTAGAAAGAAACATGGATTCTCCACAACCCAACGAGGATGATGGAGGATAGTATTATCAGATTTTCCATTGTAATTTTTATATACCCATATATTCTTGTCCTAGAAGACAAGTTGGGCAAAATTCTCAATCAACCAACATTTACAATTTAAGATGCACCATCCAAAAACATTCCCAAATTAGTACTTTTAAAAAGCAAATAATGAAGAAAATAACATTGGTTGAAGCCCAGTATTCTCATACAGATACGTTGATTATTATAGACAGGATGAATAACATGCTTTATTGAATCGAAATGCAAAGTGTCTCCAGTTGAGCGCCCGAGCCAGTTAGTTTTAGGAAATCCCCTTTGGCAGATCCTACCGAGCTGGAATTACTTCGAGTGCTGGATTGGGGATGTACAGTGCGTCTGTCGTTCTATGACTAGCCAGCCAATTTAATTGGAGAATTCAAGAGCTCATTACCATCAGGGAGGCTGATGAAAACTGTAGGGGATGTGGTATGCAATGGTAGGGGGCAATGCCCCTGCAACTGAAACCATGAATACTAGAAGTATGTAAGTGAATGTAATAGATTTTCTCTGAGGTTCTTTCTAATGCCGAGGTTCTGTGACTGCCTCCTCTGGGTCTCAGTTTCCCTGCGTGTAAATTGAGGTGATTGGTCTAAATGATCTCTAAGGTCTCTTTCAGCTTTGACATTCTATGTCCTGAGGTCCCTTCCAGACCTAATATTCCATGTTATGTATTGTAAGGTCCTTTCCAGCATTGACATTCTATGTTCTGACGCCCCTCACAGATCTAATAGTCTATGTTCTAAGATCTCTCCCAGCTCTAATATTATTTGTTTTTTGGTGAGGCAATCAGGGTTAAGCGACTTGCCCAGGGTCACACAGCTAGTAAGTGTCAAGTGTTTGGTCTGAGGCTGGATTTGAACTCAGGTCCTCCTGACTCCAGGGCCAGTACTCTATCCACTGCGCCACCTAGCTGCCCCCTCTAATATTATATGTTCTAAGGTCTTTTCTAGTACTAACATTTTATATTCTAAGGCCCTTCCTGGCTCTGATATTCTGTGTTTTAAGGCCCCTTCCAGTTCTAACATTTTATGTTCTAAGATCCCTCCCAGCTTGGCCATTCTGTGTTCTGAGGTTTCTTCCAGCTGTAATATTCTATGTTCTGTGTTCCAAGGTCCCTTCTGGCTCTAATGATTTCTGTTCTAACATTCCCTCCAGCTCTGCCTTTCTACAGTCCTTGTGCTAAAAGTACGTTCCACTCTAACTTTCTACAACCCAAGGACCTACTTCGCTTCCTTCTGGTTGCTGGCTCAGTTCAGTGGCAATGCGAGCTGAGGAGCCTTTTGAGTTTGCACTTATGTACTGAGCAGCTTCAAGCCTGGAAATAAGAGCACACAAGAACCTCTTCTCCTTCCCTGGGGGCAGGGACTGAGACAAAGGGAAGTCAAGACTTTCTAGCTGAGGGAAAGGCATCCAAAGGAATTCAGCCATCCTGACAGAGTACGGAGCAAGCAAGAAAAGAAGAGAGATGGGCTTGGAGAAGTGGAGACAGAGTACTGAATCAATGAGACCTGACTGCTGTCACTAACTCATTGTGTGACCTTGGGTAAGGCACTTCCTCACTCTGAGCCTCAGTTTTCCTAACTGTAAAAAGATGGGGCTGGGTGAGATCTCAAAGGTCCTTTTCAGCTTGTAGATTTTATGAATCTCACAAATACTAACAATTAACACTGTTTAAAAGTCGTATGGGCTCTCTCAGGGGTAATAAGTCCCCTGTTATTGGAGGTCTTCAAATGGGTTTGAATGTATGATTCTCAGGAATATTGTAGAGGATATTACTGCTTGGGGAAATAGTTTGGACTAGATGATCTTCGACATCCCTTCCCACTAGAATCCTTTGGTTCTGTGAAACTTTTTACTCTTCTAATATTCATCCATTTATTCTTTCATTCAAAAAGCATTTACAATTTGTAAATTCAAGAAGTTCTACATAAATGTAATCTGCTGTTGCAATATTAGATGATGTTGTTTACGCATCATATCATGTATCATAGATCATTTCATATCATATTGGCATTGTGACCAGGGAAACCCAAGGTGATATCTAAAGTCTATTAGCTAGAAGAGAAAAGAAGTAGCTAATTAGATTTAATTAGATAAAGCTTTGCTGATAATTGTATTTCTGCTTGAGACCTTAGCTCAGAGGACAGCTGAAGGCAGCTCCCATTTGCAAAAGAACTTGGCAAGAATTTGCTAATTGCCAATCAAAGACAATTAAGTGAGGTAGCGCAATATCAGAACATTTAGGATAGAGTGCTGGGTCTAGAGTGAGGAAGACCTGAGTTCAAATCCATCCTCAGAAGCTTACTAGCTGATGACACTGGGCAAGTCACTTAACCCTGTTTGCCTCAGTTTCCTCATCTGTTAAATGAACTAGAGAAGGAAATGGCAAACCACTACAGTATCTTTGTCAAGAAAGCCCCAAATGGATCACAAAGAGTTGGATACATCTGAAAACAACTGAACAACAACAACAAAGTACAATATCCCAAGAAAAGGCAGGAAGTGGAGGAAAAATAAATGAAACCTGACTCAGAAGACCCTAGTCACTGAGTCCTCCAACTGGTGAATGGGCATGGAAAAGGCAGTTTTCCGTAACAAGAAAGACAGAAGACTGAAGCTCTCACTTGCAGAAAGTATGGAGATCAAGAGGAACTTTATAGCAAACTGCAATTTCTGTTTCTGTTTCTGCCAGTGCCGAGTAGCAGATGCATGTGAACAGAGTGCAGGCTAGTATCCCCCATAGGAAAAAAAGGAGAGGAGGGAGAAGATAACTGGATGAATGCCTTTGTACCTCACTAGGCTATCAGAGAGAATGAAGAATTCCAAGTAGAATAATTCTAATTCTAATAATAATAACAAGAAGAAGAAGAAGAAGAAGAAGAAGAAGAAGAAGAAGAAGAAGAAGAGAAAGAAGAAGAGGAAGAAGAAAAGAAAGAACTATATCAAGGGGAAAAACCTCCAAGAATAAAGCAGGTAAAGATATTATTAGGTAACACCAAGTGGACAGTGTTCTGACCTCAAGCCTGAGTTTAAATTATACCTCAGACATTTATTATCTGTGTCACTAACCTCTCTCAGACTCAATTTCTTTGTAAGTAACATGGAAGTAATTGGAGTCTATGTCTTCTAAAGTCCCTTCTTGCTCCAAATCTATGGTCTCATGACCTTATCCACAGGGCTTCTCACCTGCATAAGGTTAGAGGATGGAAGATAGTGACCCAAGAAAGGAAGGGGACGAAGGAATACAGAACATTTGGAGGTTTGGGACAACATGGGAAACTTCCTATAGAGGGAAGAGTTATACCTTTTTTGGGGGAAGCAGCTTTGTATATTCCAATTACTGATGATGTGGGTCCATCAGGAAGGAGGTAGAATCCAATAATGTTCAACAGAAGAAGAGAGAACTCCTGCCATTACAGTAGGGTTATTGATGTAGAGAGGCAGCAAAGTGGTGCGGTAGATAAAGCACAGGGCCTGGAGTCAGGAAGACCCGACTGGCCTCAGATACTCACTAGCTGTGTGACCCTTGGCAAGTCACTTAACTCTGTTTGCCTCAGTTTCCTCATCTGTCAAATGAGCTGGAGAAGGAAATGGCAAACCACTCCAGCATCTCCAGCACAAAAACCCCCAATGGGGACACAGAGTCAGACACTACTAAAAAAAATGGCACAACAACAACACTGATATAGAGGTGGAAAAGACCTGAGCTACCATCTGGCCCAAACCCCTCCCCCATTTTATAGAGGAAGAAACAGAGGCCTAGAGATGTTAAGTGATGTGGCCAAGGTCACACAGGTAGCAAGTGACAGAGCTGGGATTTGAATCTATGTTCTATGAATCCAAATTCAGTGTTCTTTCCACTGTACCACACTATCTCTATGGTTGGCAGCTATATGTGGAGAGATACTGAAGCAGTCATCTGCCTACCTGACCCAAACAATACAAGCCCCTGCAATCTCCCCAGGGCACCTGTCCAGGCCGTAACAGAGATCCTCCCAAGACTGGTGAAGGTTGATGGCCATTCTCCATTCACTCATGGTGATTAATACAAGGACAAGGGACACTACCGAAAGGAAAGCATTGTCAGGGACTACAAAGTCCTGGACAAGAGACTGAAGATCCTCCAGGCACACACATCACACCTTAACACCACTCATTTATAATTGGAAGGAACTGCGGAGGAAGTCACCTAGCCCAACCCCCTCATTTTACAGATTGGAAAACTGAGATTCAAAGAAGTTAAATGACTTGTCTGTGACTGTCCAAGTATGGTGAGCCACAAAAGCGGAATTTGAAACTAGGGTCCCCGACTCCAAATTCATTGCACCATGTGCCTCCCATGTGTTTCTTAATGGTCTCCTCATTCTTGCTGTTAATTGAAGGCAGGGACTTCAAAACAGGGATTTAGGGAATTAATAGAGGGAGCTGAAGCTGTCAATGAATCTTAATGCCAAAAGAGGATGTTTTAGCTACATGGTGGACAAGAGCAAGATCAAAGAAAGGATTGCTTGGAGTAGAGGAGACAATGAAAAGAGATGATAGGGAAGAGGAGTGACTACTCAACTCTTAATTTGCTTTTGTTTAGTCTACCAAGGAGAATGATCTACAGATTTGGAAGCAATAAATAAAAATAGTTAACATGAGGTTGAAATGCAAGGTTAGTGAAGAGATGGTAAGAAAGCACCTAGTTGCTTTCAGTGAGCTCAACTTACCCGGCCCACCTACATCCAAAGATATTTCTTTGGGGACTGGAAGATATGATACCTAACGATGCTTTTTGAAACACTGGAGAATGGGAGAAGTGCCACAGTAGGGGAGAACGACAAATGTCCTAATTTTCAAAAAAGAGGAGAGGGGAGAGCATGATGTGTGTGACTTTGGTTCCCGCAAAATTCCAGAATGGGTCATTAGAGCAATGGTTTGCTAACAGCAAGAAAAGGAAGTGGTTATCACAAAGAGTAAGCATTGCTTCATCAAGAGTAAGTCATTTTCCCCCTCCTGCCATCCCCTCCCCCAAAAAGAAGTTATGCCACATTAATTTCATTCTTTTTTTCTTGGACAGGTTTCCTAGATCAGGAGAATGACGTATTTATATTCCTCAAAGTATCTGACAAAATTTCTCATGCTTATCTTGTAGACATAGGAGTATAGGATATGTAGATACTGAACTGGTTTAACAATGATGTGAAGAGCAAGCAGTCAGTTACTAATGGGTCTATGTCAACTTAGACAGGTGTCTGATGGAGCCATTTGTCCTTGGTCCTGGGCTGTTTGATATTTTTATCAGTTGCTCAAATGAAGGCCCTGATGGCACGCTCATCAGATGTGCAGATGACACAAAAGTTGGCAGGTAGGTGACACAGTGGATGGCGCACAGGGCTTGGAATCAACAGGACCTGGATTCAAATTCTGCCTCAGACATTCCCTAGTTGTGTGATCCCAGGCAAGTCACTTAACCCCTCTGTGCCTCAGTTTCTTCATTTGTAAAATGGGGATAACAATAACACCTACTTCACAGGGCTGTGAGGAGTTAAATGAGTTGCCCTTTGCAACCCTTAAAGAGCTATGTAAGTGGTAGCTATTATTATGATGGAAGGATAGCTAACACATCAGATGATGATTCAGGGTCCCAAAAAAATGACAAGTTAAAATGATGGAACAAATCTAGTAAGCTGAAATTTCATAGCGACAGATGAAAAGCTCTATGCTTTGGTTCAAAAAAATCAACTTCACAAGTACAAACTGGGGGAGGTAAAGTTAGAAAGCAGTTTGTATGAAAATGATCTTGGGGTTTTAATGGATTACAAGCTCAGGATGAGTTAATGGTGTGACACAGCAGCCAAAAAAAGCAATATGATCTCAGGCTGCATAAAGAGAGAGAGAGAGAGAAATAGCATTCAAGACAAGGGAGGAGACGGTTTCACTTTACTCTGTACTGGTAGGAAAACATCTGGTATTTCATGATCAGTTCTGGGTACCATATTTAAAGAAAGACATTGGCTATTCCAGAGGAGGGTAAACAGGATGTTGAGAGGACTAGAGACCTTACAAGGACTGATTGAAGGAATAATGAGAGCTGACATTCGTAAAGCACTGCACTTTCCATCTGTCATTTCATTTGAACCCCACAACAATCCTATGAGGTAAGTGGTATTTCTATTCCCCTTTCACAGATGCAAAAACCTAGACTCAGGGATGTGAAATCACTTGCCCGTGATCACGTGATGGGGAAAGTTACAGCAGGGATTCGAACCCGGGTCTTACTGACGCCAAGTCTAGCATTCTCCCTGCTATAACACAGTGCTTCAGTTATTTCATGGAACTGTGGTGGGGAGTTTACCTTGGAGAGAAGACTTAAAAGAAACAGAAGAGCTGTCTTCAAGTATTTGAACGACTTTGATGTGGAAAGGGAAAAGTTGTTTTGGTCAAAGTAGGACGGATGGTTGTACATTATAGAGGCCCATCTGGGCTCAATGTAAAGAAAACCCCCACAATCTTCCTGACCATTAGAGCTGTTCCAAAGTGGATGAGTTGCCTTTGGCGCTGGGTTTCACTAGAAACCACTCCCATAGAGTGGATAGCCACTTTAGGGGATCGACTTGTTTTGCCTAGATGTCCTCTGAGGTCCCTCCCAACCATGATTGTGATTCTCTAGTTTTGCACATCCCTAAAGTTCCTGAATTCCATTCAGCAAGGGAGACCTATGAGACTGGAACTGAACCCTCTTGGACATAGTTGCTTCCATCCCCCACCTTCGGTTATCTGAGTAGAAAGTGCATCAGGTGATAGCAGTCGAAGCAGCAGAATAGGGGGAGGAGGAGGAGGGAGAGACATCCCAGGGCCAGGCTATGCCAATAGCTTATTGCTCCAAGTAATTAAGATGGAATTAAAAATTAATTCTTTCCTTCAGCCTGATTGCATTTCAAGGGAGAAACGGGATGTTACAGCTCTCCTGTATTCCCCCCCTAAATTAAATTGGATCCTGTTTTCAGGGAGCAGGGGGGTGAGAAGAAGAAGAGAAATGGAATTAATAGGACAGCTAAACCCCCTCTAGGGAGGGAACCAAGGGACCCTGCTTGCTCTGGCCTTGTTCTTATTCGATGTCTGGTTGCACTAGCCTTCTCACTGGTTATTACAGGATTTAGAGCCAGAAGAAACCTTCGAGCTCATCTAATTCAACTCTCATGTCTTACGAAGAAGGAACCTCAGGCCTAGATATAATAACCATAATAATAATAATAATAATAGTGAGCATTAATAGATCACTTGAAGGTTTGCAAAACACTTTATAAATATCATATCATCTGATCCTTACAACAACCTTGGAAGGTAGGTGCTATTATTAACCCAGTTGTACAGATGAAGAAATTAAGGCTAAGAGAGGTTATGTCACTTGCCTAGGGTCACACAGCTAGTAAATGTCTGAGGCGGGATTCAAACTCAAGTCTTTCAGACTCGAAGTCCAATACTATCTGCCACAGTCCAATGATGTCAAACTCAAATAGAAATAGAAGCTGGACACAGGGAGACCTAAGTTTGAATCCCTCCTTCTACACTTACTGCTGTGTGATCCTAGACAAGTCACTTAATATCCTTGAGCCTCTGTGTCCTCATCTGTAAAATGGGGATGATAATGCTACCCTCACAATGTTGTGAAGACCAAATAAGATAATGTATATAAAGTGTTTTACAATCCTTAAACTGGTATTTAAATAGTAGCTATTAAACAAAACCAAATTTAGGATTCTATCTTAGTTCTACCTAGATCTTGGTTCTGCCATTAATTCTCCATGTAACCTTTGACAAATTCCCTATGGCAGTTTCCCTAATGGGATTAACTAGATTAAAGCTGCCAAATAAGGAACTAGATTAAAATATTGGGAAATATATAACAAAATTAATTAAAATGCAATAAAATATAGATAATGTTAACGTGTGGTTTTCTAAATTACTCTTAGTCCCAGGGGAGCCTTATTTCCTTAGTGGCCTGTTTCTATTTGAGCTTGACACCATGGTTCTTGATGATCTAACCTTGGTATGAGCCCCAGCTCTGCTATTTACCATATATCTGACCTTGGGTATGTTACTCAACCATTCTGAGCCTCAGTTTCTTATCTGTAAAATGAAGGTGGCCAGCACAGGACTTCATTTTGCTCAACTATACGTGTTTGTAACAAGGGTTTCATTTTTTTCTTCTGCATATGGGGAGGAAATGAGAGGGACAGAAGTTGGATTTTCATTGTTTGGGGAAAAAATAACTTATGAGAAGAATTTATAAAGATAAAAAGAATAAAATGAAGGGCACCTAGTTGGCCTCCCCTCTGGCTTTGGAGTTCTCTGAGGCAGCATGGGGTAGTGGAATTTGGATATGGAAGACCTGGGTTCAAATCGAGTTCCGTGTGACCAAGGGCTACTTTATTAAAGTCCTTCTTTGATGAGTCCGTGTGACATGGAAGTGACCTTGGAGGTCACTCTGAGTACTCAAAGACCATGGTAATAGAAGATAAAGATGTCAGCAGGTCCTCCCAAGCAGGAATGGCTTTAGCTATGAGCTGGTGGTGACTTGGATCCTATGTCTATTCTCCCAAGACAATGTGGATGAGTTGGAAAGATTGGTCCTAGCAACTTGTGAAAATGATCTCCTAAGTGATAGGAAGGTTTTTTTTCCACTGTGGTGGAGAACTCACAGTTCTAAAATCACAGGTACTCAAAGGATCTACAAAATGCCCAAGAGTACATAGCTATTCTGAGCCTCAGTCTCCTCACTTGTAAAATGGCAATGATTATGCTTGCTCTACCTACCTCACAGAGTTGGTGTGAGGAAAGTGCTTCATGAATCTTAAAGTACTAAATAAAGGTGATTTCCTGCTTTTAAAGGTCCATTACTTGTTTTGAGGACTCTCCTTATTCTAATAATCTATGTCCCTTCCCTGCCACCCCCAACCTCAGCTTAACTTCCTTGGTTCTGAGGCACAAGAAGTCCTGTTTCCTCACCCTTCTTCCCATTATTGCTCTCTGGGTTAAACACAGACATTTCACAGCTTCCTGTGCCCTTCTATATAATCTTCTGGCTCCTGCCCATGATAGGAAGTAACAGTTCAGGAAGTGGAGAAAGGTCTTGAACCTTCTGCCTAGAAGGCTCTGGAAGGGAACTGACTCCAAAGTCCCCGGAGTGGACAATCAGAGTATTTAAAGAGGGAAGATATGCTGACCCCACTGCTTCTAGCTAGACTGGTACAGGTGAGGGAAGAGTGAGGGTAGTCGGTCAGTTGGGGAGCTGAATGGATCTGGACAGCCAACTACATGGTGCCTTCCCCATGGAATCCATGACCCGAAGCTACTTTTTCCCTGGTGCCCCTGGCCTGCTATAGTGGTTGCAGCAGTCTCCTTGAGGTGGGGCTGGGGTGAGGAGTGAGGAGGGTAATCCCTGCCTGGAACCTCTAGAGGAGTTGGAGTGAGAGGTGGGAGGTGGGAGGTTCTGAATGGGAAATCATGCTGGGTGGCACTGGGGTATCTGTGGAGTGCCAAGAATTAAGGGCTGAGATGAGTGGGAAAACTGGTTGTCAGAGCAGAGATTTACATCAGGAGATCAATAGTGGATCAGAAGGCCAAATGTAGAGATTACCAGGAAGCTGACCACATCACCCCCAAAGCCTCCAACCAGATAATAATATTGATAACTGCTCCTCTGCCACTGAAGTCCTTCTCTGATGCTTTGCTTTGGACCTGGGATCTGGCTGAGATGCTGAGACCCATAAAGGTTAAATGATTTGCTGAAGACCACAGGGATAGTAGGCGGCAGAGCCAGGATTCAAATCTATGACTTGTGACTATAAGCCTGTGGCTCTATCCACTGCACTACACTGCCTCTCACCTGCCCTGGTTCAGAGGCTGCTTCATTGTTTTCCCCTCATAGATCCTTTCAAAGGTTCAGACTGTTCATTTTCTATTTCCATTCCCAGGGCTTAGCATAGGGCAAAGCACATAGCAAGCTTTTGATAAATGTTTCCTTCCTCCTTTCCTCCCTCCCTCCCTTCCTTTCTTCCTTCCTTCCTTTCTTCCTTCCTTTCTTCTTTTCTTCCTTCCTTCCTTATTTTCTTCCTTCCTTCATTCCACCTTCCCTTCTTTCCATTCTTCCTTCTTTTTTCCCTCCCTCTCTTCCCTGTCCCTTCTTCCCTTCCTCTCTCCCTTCCTTCCTTTATTCCTTCCTTCTTTCCTTCCTCCCTCCCTCCCTCCCTCCCTCCTTCTCTCTACTCTCCTCTTCTCATCTCTTCTTTCCTTCCTTTTTTATGAATCCCTTTCATGAATCTCCCAGGCATGAACATTTGGGGCTTCTAACCTCTTACCCTGGGTCATACACACATATACCTCAATCCTTAAGATCCCCTTTTACACACACACACACACACACACACACACACACACACACACAGAGCAGACAAACACACAAGCACACCACAGGGAATCTTTTATCTGGGCCCACATCTCTTGGCCATTGTCTCTTCTCAGATAAACATTAGCATATAACTTTAACACATAGATTCATAGATTCACAGAATGTTAGATCTATAACCCAATTACATTTTGATTGCATCCATTGCCCACAGCCAGATTGAGGCTTCCTAATCAGCATCTCCCACTGAGAAGCAGCTGTGGCACAGCACAAAGAGCGCTCCCTCAGCTCTGAGTCAGAGGACCCGGGTTCGAGTGCTGGTTTCAGTGCTTCCTGATTGTGTGATCTGGGGCTAGTCACTTCTCTCTGTGCCTCAATGTCACCATCTCTCAAAAGGGGGTGACAACTTGCATTACCTCCCTCATTAGGTTGGTGTAAGGAAAGTCTGAGGTGCTGTAGACTTGTGAACTCTCAAGCAGAAGCCTCTCTCCTTCAGAGACATTCTATTGGTGCCCATCTTTTTGGCCCAGCGTAGTGGAGAGAGCTGCAGACTTGGACTCATGAAAACCTGTGTTTGAATCCTTACTAGCTATGTGACCCTGTGCAAATCAGTTAACCTTCCTTAGCCTTGGTATCCTTGTCTGTAAAATGGTGATAATAAGAGCACCTGCCCTACAAGGTTAGAGTGAGTATCCAGTGAGATAATTTGTATAAAGTGCTTTGAAAACCTTAGAGAGGTATAATAAATGAGAGCTATTAATACTGAGGATTCCTTAAGGTGTCCCTCAAGTTTCTGTCCTTGGTCCTTTCTCTGCTTTTTTGGCAGGGAGCAGCCTCTCCTCAGGACCTTTCTCCTCCTACTGTGGTCTGAAATCTGTTGTTCCCAAGGTCCAGCTGCCAGTCTGACTCTCTCGTCTTTGGGTCCTTGCCTTCTTTGTTCCCACCCTAGGTACCTCTCATCAAACCTCCTGGCTGGCCACAACTATGGTACAATGAACAGTTTCAATATGTAGGTAACCGGGATATGCTAGGTAATCATTCCATCACACTGTGTTCTCTCTTCACTGCTCAGTGTTACAGTGGGTCCCAGAGCCCTTTGAAAGCCTTAGGAGACCAAGAGGGCTTCTCAGGCCTTATAGAAGCCCATTTCAGCATTGGCAGCTTCCACCAGGGAGTCTCAAGTGTGTCTTTGCAAGGGACAAGGAAGACTGTGGGAAGATGGATTCAACATATAGCCTTGAGCTACCACCTGCTGTATCCTTTAAGTAAATTGTGTGTTAAACCAATCTTGGTGCCCAAGTGATCGCTTCAGCAGATCTCTTAGTCTACGGTAGCCCTTAAAACCTTCCCTCTGTGTGAGTTAAAATGCACCAAGTAAAGGCCTACTGTTTTTTCCCATTCACTGGTCAGTGTTACTCTTTCGTGAGCCCTCCAGCCAGGGCAGTTAGGAGATATGGTGGATAGAATGCTGACCCAGAGTAAGAATCACCTATGTTGAAAGCCTGCCTCAGACACTTGCTGGCAGTGTAAGAAAGTCACTTAACCTAGCTCAGACTCAGTTTCCTTATCATTAAAATGTTGTGTCTAATGGTAGCCATCTTTAGGGTGAGGGTAAGGGGGAGGGAAGAAATAAAAAAGAAATTTACATGAAAATTTTATTATATATTTAAAAGAATAGCAAGTTGTACATAATAGATTTGCAGTTTCACGTGCAATCATCTTTTTTATTATAATGTGTTATGGAAATGCTTGTTTTATTCCATAAATTACAAAAAATAAAAATTAAATTAAAAAATATAATAAAACTGTTACAATAGAAAAAATAGTAATAACAATGATACCTACCTCACTGGGTTCTTGTGAAAATTAACTGAGATTAGTGTATGTCAATCACTGTATAAATGTCAGCTATTACTTCCCTCAAGTCCCAAAGATGCTGAGACAGACTGGACACACATCTGCGGATAAATGTCTATCCTTCGAGCTGAATGCAACATGTCTAAAACCAAGGAGCATACTGTCTTTTCCCCAAACCTGCTCTCCTTCCAACTTCTTCTTGCCTGCCTTCTTTAACTCTATTAAGTATCATTTAATGAGACTCCTACCTGGTCAATTCCACAGAATATCTTACATCTGTCCCCTGTCCCTTGTTCCCATGGTCACCACCTTATTCCAGGCCCTCATTATCACCTTGACTGTTGCAGAGGCCTCCTAATAAATCTTCCCACTTCCATTTACTTTTCCCTCTGATCCATCCATCACATCAATGCCACCCTTATCTTTCTTGTGCATCAAACTGGTTTTTATCCCTCCCCCACTCAAGTCTTCAATAATTCCCTATTGCCTACTGATGCAGCCTTGCTAGTTTGGACCCTTCCCTAACAAGAGGAGAAAGAATGCATAGACAGAAGCAGCTGGAATGACTGAGAAGCCCATTAAGCGTAACCCCTGACACGAAGGGCATTTTCCCTGTTTCTGATATTTATTCCTTTCTGGTCTACCAAAGACTAGTGTATCCAGAAGGAGCTGAAGCCTGCTTAACCTGGATTGGTACATTTGTTCACCTCAGGATGAACTCCACCATACATTCACCTCCTGGGACACTCAGAATTGACTTGCAAGGTTCTGGGCAGGGCTAGTTCCCTAGAACTCTCTGTCACTTGTACTGTTTTAGCCCTTGGAGTCAGGACCAATATCGAGATCCTGGTGGTGGTAAAGAGGTCAGGACACAGGCAGCTTCTATATTCTTTCCACTAAAATAATTTGTATACCATCCACCCCCCCCTCCCCATCACATAGTGTGATGCTGTGTCTCTGTGCCTTGATATCCACAACTGGATTTACTGAGTCAAGTTTAAGCTCCATTGTCTGGCATTCAAGGCCCACCCCAATGTGGCATCACTCTGCCTGTCAGGCCTTATCTCATGTTACATCCTCTACTTGGACTGTGTTTCAGTCCTTGGGCACAGCTATGCTTTCCTGCCTCTATGGCTCTGATGACTTTGTTTCTTATGCCTATCATGCTTTGCCTCCCTGTTGAATTCCCACTCTTCTTTAAAGAACAGTTCAAAGCACTCAGTAGCAGAGAGAGCACTTGAGAAGTCAGGAAGACCTGGGTTTAAATCTCACCTCAGACTTACAAACTTACTGGGTGACCTTGGACGAGTCACTTTATTTCTCAGCCTTCCTCACCTGTAGAATGCAGATAATCAATAGCACCTCCCTCCCAGGTTTGCTGTGAGGATCAGAGGAGATGGCATATGCAAATAGCCTTGTGGCTGTATAAATGTGAGCTATTATTCAATGACACCTCCTCTGGGGAAGTATTCCCTGCTTCCCCTTCAGTAGCAGGCTTTTCCTTTGTGGATTCCACTTTGTTTGCTGCTGTCCAATATCTCATCACATAATATCATGTATACTAGTTTTCTGTTCTGATGCCGAATTGCCCTACTAGACCGTGAGCTGCATGACATTGGGGATTGTATCTTTTCTAAACTTGAGGATTATAGATATAGAACTGGAAAGGACATCAGAAACTATCTAGACCAAACCTCCTAGTTTTATAGATGAGAAAGCTGAGTCTCAGGAAAAGCAAGTGACTTGCCCAGGGTCACACAGCTGCTAAACATCAGAACCAGGATTCGAACCCAGGCCTTCTTGACTCCAAATCCAGTACTCTCTCCTCCATGCTATGTGAATGCAGCCCACATACTTAAGTGTTTGATATAGACTTCTTGGAATGAATTTTTGAATATGATGCTTAGGGAGATGTTGGGTTTTCTCAAGCACACATTTACATATCCCTGTCTGGATATATATCCCTACATGCCTCCCTTCCTTCCCCAAATATGCATAAACATTCACAAAGCTACATACGAATCCTGGTTCCAATACCTTACCTATTTTTCCCTGCACCCAAATCTACATCTCTCCCTTCTTATACACATATACACATAGATGGTATTCTCTGCTCCCCCATTTGTCCCTGCAGGCATGTACCTATTCCTTTAACAAGAAATCCCAACGTCTTTCTTTACAGCAACCCTAAAATCTCAAAGCTGGAGGTGCTTTAAAACTCCATCTAGTTCCACCCTAACCTGAGCAAGAATTCCCTCTCCAACATGCCCAACCAGTGGTCATCTGGCCTCTCTCTGTGAAGATTTCCAATGAAGAACTTTCTGACATCAGAGACCATCTCTTGAATTCACAGATAAATAAATGGAGAGTTTGATCCTGTCCACAATTCCCCCACAATAGAAAGACTGGACAAACATATTATATCATTCTCATTTTACAGATGAGAAAACTGAAGCTCCAAGATATTCCAGATGTCCTCAACTCACTCATCTCATCCTTTCTCTATCAACACCACCCTTTCCCCCATGAACCCCTTTTCAGGCTTCCATCTTATTGCTACCCTGATCTCCTTCCCTTTTTAGGGGTTAATGAAATGGAGCCAAGCATTTGCAAACCGAAATTTACTCCCACACGGATGAGGGGGCAAAAAAAAAAAGATTATGAAAATGAAAAGTAAATAAATATGGATGTTGAGGACCTAATTCTGATAAGCGGATTTTCAAAATTATCCATTCGCAAGAGTAGATTAAATACATTTAAGGCTGTGGGTAGATGGAACTCTATTAAGATGCACAACAAACCCTGTTTGAGCAGATTCTCCAGGAAAGGCATGGCTGCCTGGCCCTCTCCAGCTCAGCCTTGTTTGTAGGGGATCAACGCTGAATGCCTTTTAAGAAGACTCATTTGCTGTTGGCGTGCTGGTAAACAGGCCTCCTGGAAGGCGGCCACTGGCTGCCTCCTGTGTATGAGGCAGCCTGGCAGGGAGGAGAGTGGATGGGCAAAGAGAGTCATGATAGAGCTGGGGCTGGGGCTGGAGGCAGGGGAGGTGAGAGGGTGCTCCCTGGCTCTGGGTCAGGGACTGCCTACTGACTGTGGTGGGGGTGAGGGAAAGCACTGAGGGTCAGAGAGGAGCCACCTTCTCTCTTTGTAGCCAGACTTCCCTTCGCCTGCCCCTGTTTTGCAGTCTGTTCTCAGAATACCTTGCAGTGCCTTCCATGGCAACACTCTCCCTCCTGCTAGGCTCTTTCACTGGCTCTGCATCTCTCTGCATCCCACTCCAGTCTCCTCGAAAAGGGCCAGACTTTGGCTGAGTCCCTTCCTCTCTCTGGGCCTCAGTTTCCTTTTCTGTAAAATGAGGAAATTTGCTCTAAGTCCTATGATCCCTATAGTCCTTCTCCTCTCTTTCATCACAGTCAAGAGATAAGACAGATAATTAGAATAACAGGATGAAGAGCTGGAAGGCGCCCTTGAGAGCCTGTAGTCCAGATTCCTCACTTTTAAAAGGAGCAAAATGACATCTAGAAAGGAATGACTTATCCAAGGTCATAAAGCCTGTAAGAAGTAAAGACAACATTTGAGTCAAGGTCCCCTAACTCAAAATATCTGATCCTTTCTGATATACTGCCCTGGAACCAATTAGAGGACACTTGAAAGGTAGTAAAAAATCATAGATTTAATACTCAAAGGGAAATAATCAAGCCCAACCCCATTTTACAGATGAGGAAACTCAGGCCCATAGAGGGAAAAGTGATTTGCCCAAGTTCACACAGCTACTAAGTGTCTGAGGCAGGATTTGAATCCAGGTCTTTCTGACTTCAAGTCTAGCACCCCACCTTGGTAAAGTCTTATGAAGTTTGCAAAGCACTTTCCTCACCACAACTCTGCAAATTAGGTAAAGCTGTAGGGAGTGAAAGTTCTACATAAATAATGTGAGTTATTGTTATTATTTGTTTAGGTGTTTCAGTCATGTCTGACTCTTCATGACCCCATTTGGGGTTTTCCTGACAATGATACTGGAGTGGTTTGCCATTTCCTTTTCCAGCTCATTTTACAGATGAGGAAACTGAGGCAAACAGGGTCAAGTGACTTGCCCAGGGTAACACAACTAGTAAGAGTCTGAAGCTGGATTTGAATTTAGGAAGAGATAAGTCTTCCTGACTTAGCTGCCCATTGTTATTGTAATGTTATTGTATTGTAATGTAATTATTATTATTATTCCCATTTTACAGATGAAAGAACTGAGGCTGCTCTCATTTCTATAGTGCTTTAAGGTTTACAAAATGCTTTCTCAACAATGTTTGGGGCATAGGTAACATGAGTATTTTTATTCTCTTTTTTACGCATGAGGATCTGAGAGGGGGAGTGATTTGCTTGAGATGTCAGACTCAGAATTTGAACCCAGAGCCTCCAATTCCAGATTCAGTGCCCTTTCCTCTATACCTGCTCTACCCCTTCTCCCAAAAAGAGCTAGATTTTTTTTTCAGTGGAAAAATAAATATGTGTGGGACATCTCAAAAGGTCAGGGTGGGAATGGACCTGAGAGAGTTTTTAGCCCACCCCCTTTCCTTTTCTAGAGGAGGAAATGGGGAACCAGAAAGAAGAAGCCTTGCCAAAGCAGCCAATGAAAGAGCTGTTTGAGCCTCCTGACTGCCAGTCCCTGCAATGCCTCCCAAGGTAGGGGTATGGGCTGGACCTCAGGAACAAGAATGCTTTATATTTCTTTAGGGCACTGTCATCCAAGGATTTTAAGCACTTAACAGACTGCAGGGCAAATCATAGAAGCTTAGGCTTGGAAGGAATCAATTCTGAAGCAATCTATTACAGTGTACATAAAACCAGGAATTGCACCCTACAACATCCCCATAGGGGGTCACTCAATCTCTGCTTGCAGATCTCTCATGTTGGGGAACTCACTACTTTTTGAAGCCACCTATTTTACTTCAGGACTGTTCTCATTCCCTTTCTATCTCCAAAAACTAACATAGTGCCTGCCTGGCACATTAGTAGGTGCTTAATAAGAGCTTGTTGCATATTGTAGAATTATATGTTTAGGAGATTTTCCCCTATTTTGAGCATAAATCTGCAACTTTGTAACTGTCACCCAACTCTCCTAATTTTTGCCCTCTGGAACAAAACAGAACAAACAAGGGAGTTGGCACTAAATCCTATGACCCTGTGAGATCTAATCCCTCTTCCTCATGACATCTCTTGGAATATTTGAACACAGTGATTCCCCCCAAACTCTCCCCCTCTTCAAACTGTGGACTCCAATGCCCTCATCTTCGCTGTTCACCTCTGGTAAGCCTGTAGATTGTTCAAGTGCTTCCTAAAACATGGCACCCAGAACTGTACATGATAACAAAAATTGGGTTCAACCAAGGCAGCTGACTTCAGGACCATTAGGGCCCACTTTCTGAGCACTAGGACTCTTCTGAGGCTCTAAGATATCAAAATGGAAAAGTAGGTATGTGAAGTATGGACAAGTGGGGAGGATTGTGTGTATGCACCCAAGGGTTGCAACATAGTCTACACTCACCTGTGGCTATCATTGGAGTGGGGACCCTGAGGTCTGTGGAAGAGGTGTGTGTGTGTGTGTGTGCCAATATGATATATATATGGGAATGTGGATATTATCTTAAATTATATTATATTATGTTATGTCATATATTATATTATGTTATATTATGTCATGCCACATCCCATATTATATATTATCCTGTTATACTATACTATGTTATATTATGTATCATATTATGTAACATAATATAATGTTATATTTTGTAATATTATATAACAAAATATTATATTATGTTATACTATACTATATCATATTATAATATATTATGATTATAATGGAATAGATAATGTAACATAATGTTTTAGATATATGTTATATATTATATTATGCTATGTTATACCCTATTATATTGTGTAATCTAATATGTTAGGCTATGTTATGCTATACTATCATATATTATATTTTAGTTGTATATAATATATTATAGTTATAATATAGCATAATATGATTATTATATATGTTATATATTACATAACATATGTAGATTGATGAGAGAATATGACTATAACCAAGGTCATGTGATTGAGATACAAAGTCTTCTAGAGACATAGTTAGGTCCCCTAGTTCTGCAGTGTGGTGTACTCAAAAGAGAATTGAGCTTAGAATCAGAAGACCTGGGTTCTGGTCCTGACTTGGACACTTCCAATCCAGTGTGACTGTGGGCAATTCCTTCACCAACCCAGTCCTCAGTTTCCTGGGGGGAAGAGGGGGAATTACTCCAGCCAGACTTGCCCACTTGCTCTTCCTCAAGCACAACATCCTATCTCCCTCCTTTCTGTCTTTAACCAGACAGTCTCTGATATCTGGAATGCTTTCCCTCCTCACCTCTGCCTCTTGAAACTCTTGCCTCTTTTGAAAGGCTCAGATTAAGTGCTACTTTCCTTTTCCTGATGCTTCCCAGTTGTAAATTATCCTCCACCCTCCCACCCCATCCCACTCCATCCATTAATCACTGCATGTTTATTCTATACATCTCCTATGTTTATTTATCAGTGAACATGTTATAGCCCTAGAGTAGAATGCAAGCTTCTTGAGGGCAGTGACTGCCTGACTTTTGTGTTCATATTCCCATGCCCTAGCATAGCATCTGGAACATAGTAGGCACTTAACAATTGCTTATTGATTTGAGTTTCCTTCTGGCTCTAACATTCTATGTTCTAGATTCTGAAATGTATGCTGGTATTTCCCCCTTTTCCTCCCTCTTAGGGAGAAAAATAATGTGTGTCTGCCTGAAGGGAGCCATGGTGATGGTTAGGGCTGGTAATTGGGAGAAACAAGGAGAGAGAGAAGGTAAAGACACTGAAGAGTTCTGTTCTCATCTCATGTAGAGGAAACAGCACAGAAAAATGAGACCCATCTTCTCTGAGAGACTATTGTACCAGCTGACTGTGCTTCCTCTGGGCTTGGAAACACCACAAAGATTGGGAGGCATGAGACTTGAGTTTGAATGCTGGCTTTGGCTCTTCCTACTTTGGGGTGTATGGGGTGTTCAGGGAGGATTAGCACTTCTGGTGTGAGGGCTTGCTGAGCCCTTTCCAGGGCTGCTCATCCACCTTTGATGTTCACTTGGCGCCCAACTCTCAGCTGTAGCTCCAAGAAGCTGTAGCATGTGCAGCAGCCACATTGCAGGAAACCATCTTGGCAGACAGGCTAAACCAGGTTGAGGGTAACTGACCAGACCTTGACCAGTCCAGTCTATGAGTTAGGGGAACATCTGCCCCATGCATGTGAAAACTTCTCCCAGCAGGGTGGGCAGATGAGAACAATATGTTTCAATGGTCATGAAGGCAATTGAAGCAGGTGCTTTGGAGGGCTTAGAGCTGGTCAGACATTGAAGACACCAAGGTCATCCACTGCGTCTGGGGCCATCACCATCCTGACTTTTGTCCTGCTTACCATACAAACATTTTGCTGGGTTGGATATGTAAATAAAGACAGAAGTATATATCTGGGCTTTTGGTGTCTGGAGACAGCCTGTGATACAAAGACCACCTAAGTTCTAAGATTTCTTCCTGCTCTGATGCTCTGATGCTCTGTGTTCTATCAATCAATGAACATACATTTATTAAATACTTACTATGTGCCAGGCACTGTGTCAGGACCTAGGGATACAGAGACAAAATGAAACATCCCCTGCCCTCAAGGAGCTTGCATTCTAATAAGGGAAGCAGAATGTACATAGACGAGTATGTATAAACTAAGTTCCTTCCAGCTGTAATATTTTGTGTCCTGTGTTCTAAGGTCCCTTTCATAGGCCTAGAGATAACATTCTAAGGTACCTTCTCATTCCAATACTCTATGTTCCATGTTCCAAGGTTTCTTTCAGATGTAACATTCTGTGTTATATGATCTATGTTCTTCATCTCTGACATTCTATTCTAAATGCCATGCTACAGTAAGCCCTTTCTCCACCCCCACGGATATTCTGTCTCAGCCTCCTCTCCCACCAAAGCTCCCCTTTCCTACTGACCAATATTTTAAAATTATTCTATAGCTCTGAACAAGAGCAAAAAATCATTAGAATTTCCATCAGGGACTTATTTTCATCTGTATTTGCTGAACTCCAGCTTGGGGTCTTTCTAGTCCATTATTTGCGTTTTCTTTGTTACTGACAAGCATTTGAGGGATTAAATTGCCCACGTTTGCTGAGAGCTTGGGACCTCCCACACATTCCTCCAACTGGCCTTCTCTTGTTCACATGTGGTGAAGAGAGGGGAATTATGGGCCCAATTCCAGGTGGCTCTGGAAGCCTAGGAGGGGTGTAGGAGACAGAGGGAGAGACTGGAGGAAGAGGGAGATGGTGAGTGCTGAGGTAAACACATTTAGAGCCAGTTATCCGTGGCAACCTCACTCCCCAAAGGAGGGGAGCTAGCTGGGAAAATACAAAAAGAATATTGAACAAATCCAGTGGAGACAAAGAGCAGCTACCTGGCTAGATAGAGATGCAGCTATGTGCTTCTCTCTCTTCCCTCCCCTCTCTCTTCCTCAGGGGAAGCAATAGGAGGCAAAAAGTCTCACCAGTTTTGAGCATCTAATCATAAGAATTATTCTCCCTTACATTTATGTAGGACTTTCATATCCATTATCTCATTTAATCCTCACAACAGTGCTGTGAAGGAAAAAGGACAGGTGTCATTCTCAGCAACTTAGTACCTCTGTGACCTTGGGCAAGTCTCTTTCTCCTCTATCAGCCTCAGTTTACTCAATGAGGGGGTTGGATGAGACGGTGTCCAAGGGCCCTTTCAGTTCTAAATCTTATGATCTACTTTTTATTACCTGTGTGTCCTTGGATAAGTCGTTTGCTTTATAAACCTTAGTGTGCTAGAGAAATGGGAGCAACAGTGACTAGTACTCAACAAAATATTTCCTTGAACTCCTCCATACTGCTCTTTTCCCAGTGCTCCAGGCAAAGCCACCCTCCAGCCTCCAGTGTGTTCATTTAGCTCCTCACATTCATGTTTTAATGACATCTCTTACTTTACTTGGAAGATAAGCCGGTGGGGATTGCTGGGGCTCTGGTTTGGGAACCTGAAGTATCTATGAAGCTTATTGCTGGGGGCTGGGGTAGGAAGGAAGAAGAGGGGGAGGGGAGGTAGGGAATTAACTATAGAAATAAGATACCAGAGAAAAACTGCCCCTGAAGAATTAGACCAGAGCAGTTAACAAGAAAGCTTAGGTTCTAGGATGGAATGTTAGCTCTACCATGTACTAGCCGTGTGACTTAATGTTCTTTGTTCCATCCTTTCCAGCTCTCATGTCCAGTTTTGACATTTTATGTCCTAAGGTCTTTCCAGCTCTGACATTTTATGTTCTAAAGTCCCTTCTAGCTCTGTTATCTTATATTCTATGTTTTAGAGACCTTCTCAGCTCTAAAGTTTTACATTCTGTAATGGGAAAATTAGGTTCTTATAGTTGCAGTACAGCTGTTGACAGTGGCAGTAGTGGCATGGTCTTGGTGACAGTGGTGTGATAGGAGTTAGGATACCTAGTGGAGAAGGATGCAAGAGTAGACTTGGTGAATTAGTAGGTTTACACATTCAACTAAAGGGTCCTTATGGGGAGGTGCCCTAACAAAAGAGCTTGAAATGTAAAGTAGTCAATCTCATTGACTCTGTTGATCCCCGTATAAGAGTTATGACACTTTCCTCAGGAAAAAGAAGCTGATAGAAGGGTAGTAAACAGGACAAGAGAGATGAAGGTTTGGTGGGAGAGAGAGAATGAATTTTGAATATCTAGAGAAATAATTGGGGGAGAGAGACAGAGAGAACACAGGGGGATGGAGGGAAAGACAGAAAGAGAGAGAAGAGAAAAAGAGGGAGAGAGAACAAAGAAAAGAGAGTAAGGGGGGGAGGGAGAGAGAGAGAAAGTGAGAGAGAAAGAGAATGAGAGTAAGGACAGAGAGGGAAGGAGAGATGGAGAGAGAGATAGGGAGAGAGAAAAAGAGGGAAACAGACAGAGTAAGAGGGAGGGAGGGAGGGAGGGAGGAATTATGTGTAGGCCTGTAGAACAGTGAAGGAATTCCTGGTTTAAGCAAGAAATGCTGGGACTAGAAGTTGAGGAGCATCAAGGCAAAAAAAAGGAACAAGACTGAAATGTGAAGGTTGGGGGGGGGTCAAGTAGCAAGTGACCTTCAGTTTATCCCCCAATTGGAGGGTGACAACCCCAGAGTGGCACTCTAAGTCTGGGCCTACTGTGTAGGGTATGGAACAAGTGGGGTTCATCAGAAGGGATACCTTGACTCTCTAAGAACCCTGAGTTCTTTCCCTTCCTGGAGGCATCCTCAGCCCTAGATAGCATTATATGTTGGAAGTTACTGTACGTATCCTTGGAGGACAGTGGGTCCTACTGAAAAGGTAAACTTTCTAGACTATCACTGGGCTTTTGTATGACTCATTTCTGAAATCTATGTTGAGAATTTTCCTGTGAACTTGTTCTGTATTTCATGCTTTGGTAGCCTGTTTGCAAGAGAACTGAAAACACTTAGCCAAATGCAGATTTTCCCAGGGGTTATCCTAGGATAGAGCCAAAGAGAATTAATTGTTGAGAAGACTCAGATTATCTTGGGCTCGGATATAAGTTCAAAGTTACTTTCCTGGAGTTCTTGAGCATGGGTTATGGTTCTCTTTTTTGTAGTCCCTTCCAGTTTTGATGCCCCAGATTCCTCCTGTATCTGATAGTCTATGTTCTGTGTATCCTAAAGTCCTTTCCACCTCTGGCAGTCTGTGTTCTAGTCTAAGGTGCTTTTAAACTCTACTGTTCTCTGTTCTATATTGAAAGGTCCCTTCCACCTCTGACATTCTATGATCCTATGAAGGTCTCACAAAAGCTTATAGCTGTAGAGCAGAGACCTGAAAACATAAATCATGAATTCAATTTAAATCCAACAGTATTGCAGTCTGGAGGATTAACAAAAAAGGGTTCCCTGCCCTCCAAGACATGTAGTCTTCACTGGGAGACTAGATCTGCAAACAAGAAACAATCAGAGTCTGCTACGTTAGACAATGAAGTGCTAAAATGAATAAATTCAAGCCTTCAAAAGACAAATTATAAATTCAGACAATGAGGCAGTATAATGACAAGCACCCCTGAGCTCTGTAATTAAACCACTGTATGACCTTTGAGTTGGACACAACTGAAATGACTCAACAACAACAACAATGACCTTGGTCAAGTCTCTTTCCTTCTATGGACCTCTTTTTCCCCATCTGTGAAACAAGGAGGTTGGACTTGATAATTTTTAAGGGCCCTTCCAGTTCTAACAGTCTATAGTGACATACTCAAAATGTCAGAGTTCAAAGGGACCTTGGAACATAGAATATTAAAGTTGGGAAAGTCCTTAGAGACTGTTAAGTCCGATCTCTTTATTTTACAGAGAGGAAAGTGAGGTCCAGAGAAGGAAAGCAACTTCTATGATTCTAAATGCTAAGGATGTTCTGGGCTGTTTGGGAAAAGGGTCATATATGCTAAAGTAAATGCTAAGGATATTTTGGGTGGGATAGAGGAGGAAGGGAGAGAAAGAAAGGGGTAAGTGGAAAGAGAGAGAGAGAGAGAGAGAGAGAGAGAGAGAGAGAGAGAGAGAGAGAGAGAGTAACTGAGACTGTAGGCTAGAGTTATGCTGGAGAGTTGGTCATAACCTTCTCCAGAAGAGATCATCTGGATGAATTCTAATTGGCCTTAAAGTCAGTGGTCCTGGGTTCAAGTTTTCTTGTTGACAGATACTAGTTGTGTGGCCATGGACAAATCATTTAACTTCTCAGTGGCCCCCAGACAGTCTTTAAGGCTGTTCTTATAGAGGAGTTGTTGACCTACATTGATGAAAGGACTTTCCCAGAAGATGAAATCACAGGTTTGAATAAAAAATGAACTTTAAAAAACAGATTAGCCAAATGGAACATCAAACATCAAGAATCCAGTTCATTTACTTCTGTAGTCACTACTCTTTAAAGCCTTCCCTCTCACTTACCCAGTTCTCCATTTCTCAGTTCTCCCTGTTTGTGAGATCCCTCTTCTCCTCTCCTCATCTCACAACCACTTGACATCATACTTATTATTTCCTTTCTATTTCTAGCCTCTAGAGATGATCCTCCTCCTCACCAAGGTCAATCTTTCCATGTAAACCCTTGACCTTCTCCTGTCTTCTTCAGTAGATTCCACCACGATCATTCCCCCTTTCTCTAATCTCCGATCTTTCCCTATCTACTGGTTCCTCATCTATTACCCCCAAACATGTCAATCCTTAAAAAAATTCTCACTAGATCCCATCATCCCTGATGGGATCTATCTTACTATATTTGTCCCTTTCTCAAATTCCCTGAAAAAAGCACCTACTTTCAATGCCTCTATTTTCTCCCTGTCTTCTAAATTTCCTATGATATGTCTTGTGACTTCATTAGTCAAATGAAACTTCTCTCTCCAAATTTACCAATGATCTCTTTTTAATTAAATTTTTTTCAATTGATGAAACTCCTCCTTCTGTCTCCCCCCACTTCCTCTTCTTCCACTCAGAAGAAAAACAAAACTCCTTTTACAAACAAATATGGTCAAGCAAAACAAATTCCTCTATTGACCATATCCAATAAAATGTGTCAATCTGTGCTTTGAGTCCATCACCTTTCTGTCAGAAGGTGCTTAAAATGTTTCATCATCAATCCTTTCTGGAATCATGATTGGTCAATGTATTGATCAGAATTCTCAAGTCTTTCAAAGTTGTTTGTCTTTACCATAATGCTGATGTAGTATAAATTGTTCTGGTTCTGTTCATTTCTGTCTGTATCATCAGTGATCTCTTATTTGCTGAATCCAATGACATTTTCTCAATCCACGTGCTTCTTGACCTCTCTGCATTTAACACTACTCACCTTTCTCTTTTCCTGGATGGTCTCTCCTCTATGGGTTTTGGAGAAACTTCTCTCCTTTGGTTCTCTTACCTGTCTGACTGCTGCTTCGCACTTTCCTTTTCTGGTAAAGGAAAGGACACCCTCCATGTCACAGCCACTAACTGTAAATATGCTACCAAGGCTCTATCCTGGGTCCTTTTCTTTTTTTCATTTACGCTTCCACACTGGTGATCTCATCAGCCTCCATGGATCTAATTATAATTTAGTTATTATCTCTTCCCTGATGACTACCAGATCTCTTTCCTGCCCTAGTCTCTCTCCTGAGCACTAGTCCTACATCACACCCCATCTATTTGATATTTTTTACTGGATGTCCCATAGATTTCTCAAAACTAGCATGTTCAAAGCAGATCCCATTATACCTCATCCCCAACACACCCCTCTCCCTGATTTCCCAATTACTGTCAAGGGCACCACCATCCTTCAGTTACCCAAGTAGTCAGGCTGTGTCCTCTTCAACTCTTCACTCTCACTCATCCCTCATATTTAGTGAGTTTTCAAGTCTTGTCAGCTCTGCCTCTCATACACATTCCCTTCTATCCACTTATACAGTCACCATGCTAATTTGGGCATTGCTCGAATCTGATCTTACAGTAGCCTCCTATTTGGTGTCCCTCCTTCCAGTCTCTCCTCACTCCATTCCATTTGCCACATAGCCAATTAAGTTATTTTCTTAGAATTTGAGGTCTGACCATCATATATATTCTAGTCAATAAATTCCAGTGGTTCCCTGTTGCCTCAAGGATCAAATATAAATTCCTCTCTTTAGCATTTAAAGCTCTTTATAACATGGCCCCTTTCCAGGCGTCTCACACATTATTTCCCTCCATGTACTCTTGCAGTCCAGCTGTACTGGCTGGCCCACTTGCTGTTCTTTACACACAACCTGCTGTCTCCTGTCTTCTTGCTTTTGCTCTTGCGCTTTTTACTCTCCCGTGTCCAGAAGGCACTCCCTCCTCACCTCTCCTCTTGGAATCTTGGGTTTCTTGCAGGAGTCAGCAGAAGGACCCCCTTCTCCATGGAGCCCTTCCTGACTACCCCTGCCCCCCGGCTGCCAGGACCTTTCTCCAAATTACCTCGTATTCACTTGGTATATATTCTACATGTTCTTGTGTATGCATTTCTCTCTCTGGATAGAATGTAAGCTTCCTGAAAGCAGGATTTTTTTTTGTCTTTGTATCTCCAGGGAGAAGCAGAATGGGTAATGGAAAGAGAACTGTCCTTGAAGCAAGAAGGCTGGAACTCAAGTCCTGCCTCTGACACATGCTGGCTGTGTGACCCTGGGTAAGTTGGCATTCTAGGTGTTATAGGTAACCAGTAGTATGAGTTGAAAAGAAGGTGTTAACCTGATTGGAAGAATGAGTTTCCTCATCCAGGAGATGCCTGTACCAATGAAATCATAGATCAAATCCCTACCAAGGTGTCTGGAACACTGTAGATACTTTGTTGGTGTTGAGTTGTTTCAGTTGCATCTGACTCTCCATGACCCTATTTGGGATTTTTTTTGGCAAAGACACTGGAGTGGTTTGCCATTTCCTTCTTCAGCTCATTTTACAGATGAGGAAACTGAGTCAAACAGGGATTAAATAACTTGCCCAGGATCACACAGCTAGTAAGTATTTGAGGTCTGATTTGAACTCAGGTCCTCCTGACTCCAGGGCTGGTGTTCCATCCACTGTGCTACCTAGCTGCCCCAATAGGCACTTAGTAAATGCTTATTAATTGATTAGTTGTCATTTGATTATCTGTATGACTTAGGATAGTTCATTTACCCTCTCTAGACTTCAGTTTCCTCATCCGTAACATTAGAGAATTGTACCATATAGACTTTAAGGTCCCTTCCAGCTCTAAGTCCTATGATCCCATGATTTTCCAAACCAATTAAGAATAAATGCTTGTTGAATTTGAGTGATGGCCCCTCCTTGATAGGGAGCTACTACTCTTATAATAATAACAGTGACAATAGAAACAATAGCAACAACAACCCAGTGAGCTAGCTGGTGGTGTGGTATAAAGAATGTTGGCTTTGGAGTTGGAATGCCTGTGTTAAAATCCTGGCTTTAGGGGCAGCTGGGTTGCTCAGTGGATAGAGCATTGGCCCTGAAGTCAGGAGGACCTGAGTTCAAATCCGGTCTCAGACCAAACACTTGACACTTGCTAGCTGTGTGACCCTGGGCAAGTCACTTAACCCCAATTGCCTTAAAAAAAATTTTTTTTTTAAATCCTGGCTCTGTCACTTCCTACCTGTATGACCTTGGACAAGTCATGTAACTTCTCTTGGCCTCAGTTTTCTAATCTCAAAATGATAGAATTAGACCAGATGACTTCTGAGGTTACTAGCAGCTCTAAATATAGGCTCTTCTATGATTCCCATTTTACAGGTGAAGAAAATGAAGGTCGGGGAGAAGGGACTTATTCAGGGGCAATACAACTAATAAGGAGCAGACACAGGATTAGATCACAAGTTCTCTGACTCTAAATGTCGTGCATGCACATTCAGTTTTCCTGACTCACCACAGCCTCTTCCAAAGTTAAGATTTCCACCCCCAAGTGCTTGATCAAATCCCTGATCCTCTCACCCCCGATCCAGCCCACCCCAGCAGCTCAGCATCCTGGTGCTACCTGTTCATGTGCTTGGAACCACGTTTAAACTCACTCCCCCCACCCCAAACTGTAGCACTGAAGCTGTTCAAATGGGCTACAAAAAGTAAGGGCATGGCACAAGCCTTTAAACAGATTGTCATCAAGGGCAGGGACAATCAGATTTCCTATCAGCCCTCACCTCCCCTGCTGACACAGCCCTCCCTTCTCCCAGTTCCTTCCTTTTCTCCTTTCAGTCCCTCTCTCCATCCAAACACATACCTCTCCCTTTCCATCCTCTTCCCCCACTCCCTCTTAGCCCCTCTACTCTCTTCATTTTCTCCCCTTATCAATGCCTTTTTCCATGCCATCCCCATCTCTCTCTCTCTCTCTCTCTCGTTCTTTCTCTCTGTTCTCTCTCTTCTTTTATCCATCCTCTTTTCATTCCTTCCATCCCCCTGTTCCCCTACTCTTTCATTCAGTCCAACACTTCTCCCTTCTTCTACTCCTTTCATGCTAGAAGATCTCAAAGGCCCCTTCGAGCTCTAAATACTACGTTCCTATAATTCCTCCCCTTTTTAGCACCCCCACCTCCTCCTCCTCCCTGGCCCTCCTCCTCTATTTTCAGACCCTTCACACACCCCTCCCTTTCTGATCCTTTCTTCCTCCCATATCAGAATTCTCTCCCTTCAGTTTCTTATACACTTTCTCCTTCCTCCTTCCTTTCAATCAACCCAACTTGCACCTTTTCCTACACCCACCCCTTCCTCTTTTGTCACCTCTGCCCCCAGCTACCAACTCCGTAGACTAATTCACACTGAGGTGTTAATGACTCAATGTGTGACTGGTCCCTGGAGTATTTGCGTTTTTGAGAGAGGACCAGAGAAAAAGCTTTAGGCAAGCAGAGGAAGGATGAAATTTTAGCTAACAGAGTCAGGCAGTGGGGGAGCTGTCCATTGTGCTCCATATCATACCACGTAGGCAGCTTGTTATTCTGCCTATCCCTAAGGCCAGCCCTGAATGCAGCCAGAATCCACCTGAGAGACAAAGAAACCTATATCCATTTCTTTTCCCCAAGGACTGTACCTAAGAGTCCATTCCAATGGCCTAGAATTCCAGTTCAGGTTTGCATTTTCCCTTATTCTTAGTGAATGAATCAGGAATGCAAGGAGGCAGCTGACTCTCATATCAGTTTTCCAACTGCCTTTAAAAAAATCCTGGTGTCCTAGAGTTATAAGGGACCTTGGAGGATATCTAGGCCAATACCCTCTCTGAACAGAGATCCCCTCCTTTCAATAAGCCTTCTTGACAGGAGGGTCATTCAGCCTCTGCTCACACTTTTCTAATGGCAGGGAACTCACTACCTCTCCAGGTAGCCCATTCCAATTCTATATGTCAAATTGAAACCTACCTCTCTGCATCCTTCTCCTGACTGCCCCTAGCTCTGCCTTCTGGGGACAAGCAGGTCAATCCCTCTTTCACATGACAAGCCTTCAAAAACTTGAAGGCAGCAATATCCTTGTCTTCTCCAGATGAAACATATCCAATTCCTTCAAGAATTCCTCCTCTGGGATGATTTCCTGTCCCCTTGCCATTCTGGGTACCCCCTCTAGATGGACTCCAACTTGTCAATGTCCTTCAAATGTGATATTCAGAATCAGACATAAATGCCAGGTGTGGTCTGCAAAAGAGAGCAGTACTGTTTCATTCTTGACCCACCTTCATTTCTGTTAATGTGGTCCAAGTTTGTGTAATCTGTGGCCTGGAGTCCCAAGCCCTGGGTTTGCATATACCAGGTTCAGTCTAGGGGAGCTGCCCCCCAGATCACATCTCTCTGGCTCATTTTGCCCCCTCCCAGAGTTAAGTTTTGGGAATCTTAGAATATAGTCAGATCTGAAAAGGGGGTACAGCTCCTGTGTGAGCACTTAGAGTATTAATGTATATCAGATATAGGACAGCCTCTTTTTCATCCCACAGAAAATGTAAAACAATAAAAAGTAATTTTTTAAAAGTCCATAACAATCAAGAGATTCCCCTTCCCCTTTGTAAATCCTCCTTTCTATTCCAGTGACTTATACAAGTCTCCAGCTTCATATGGTACTACCCTCAGGGTTTGTACTTCTCCAGAAGAGAAATGAATTTTGAGTTGTTAGAGAGAAGCTGGTATAATCAAATAAGTCCCACCTTCTCTCCCAGTGACCCACATAAAATGTGTGGTGTAATAGAAAGGGTGCTGGGTTTGGATTCAGAGAACCTGGGTTCAAATACTGACTGTGCTACTAATTATCTCTATGACTTTGGGCAAGTCATATAACTTCTCAGAGTTCTGCTTCTTTATCTTTAAAATGATGAAGGTTGACTAGACAACCTCTAAGTTGTATCTAAACCTATGATGCTATGATCCTATGGTTTCCCTTGCAGGAGAAATGGACTTGGAATTGCTACAGGGTTGACCCCTTACATTCTGATGAGTTTCACATCCATCATAAAGAGCTAGCTAAAGGCCCCCAGTCTGATAGTGCCACCCTAAGAATCTGTACTTTTTCTGGGAAGGGGAATGAACTTGGATTTGCTAGAGAGACAGCCCCCTTATTGCACCATCTAAATAACTCATGCTAAACAAAAATCAGTTTTATTCCTCCTTATCTGAAGTGCCTGAATGGTATAATGGCCAGAGTGCTGGATTGGGGTCAAGAAAACCTGGGTTTAAATACTGCCTCAGACATTTATTAGTGGTGTGACCTGGGTAAGTCATTGTATTTCTTTGGGACTTAGTTTCCCTCATTGACAAAATAAAGGGGTTGGAGCCTCTAACTACTAAGGCCCCTTCCATTTCTTAATCAGTGATTCTACGTTCAAGGCATTAGGGCCACACACTCAATCCTCAGTTCACAGACTCGTCTAGTAGGCTGGGATTTGGGGAACTCCCACCATGGGGTAGGAGCACAGGGTAAAATCAAGGTCTTGTGTCTTCTTTTTATGGTGCTATCTTCAGGTCCAGGTGCTTGATCCTTGATCCAGGAATTCTAGTCATTCCTCCAGGAGATTTGGATTCAAGAACTCCCACCATTGGGCCATGTGGTCCCTCTCTCCATGGCAGCCATTTCTCAGGCTGAGATATTACGGCATTGCCTCTCCACAGCTAAGTCCAGGAACTTGGGACTCTTGACATTCTGCCATTGCCTCTCCATGGTCATGGTATCTCTAGGCCTAGATAAAGGGCCTTGTGGATGGTCTCCAGGAGGGTGTGGTGATATGCAGGTTTCACATCTGATTCTGGGTCTCTTTGTCTGATTTCTTTTATAGGCCTTGTACAAAGGGTGCCTCAAAGTCATAGTAGTGTAAACCAAGCAAATTAACCTCCAGTTCTTAGGCTTAATCTCTCAAAATAGATAAGGTAATAGGTTGATAAGTATTGAGGTCTAGGTTACTTCCCAGGTCTCATCCATGAATATCTTCAATCATCTCAAAGAGATGTCAATAAGTATTTCCATGCCTTCCATAGGCAGATATTATCAAAGTCCTTTCACTTACTCAATTGCTCCAAGGTAAAATGAGATTTTTAATTACTACATAGGAAATTATGAATCTAACTTAGAGGCATAATTGGGTCTTCTTCACATCAAAGTCCCAAATAACATCCTTATCACTTTAAGTCACAGAGGTTCTTCATCTTTTAGGTGCCATGGACCACTGTCTGGTGAAGCCTATGGACTCCTTTTCAGAATAATGTTTTAATGAACAAAATAAAACTAATAGTATTACAAAATAAATAAATTATATTGAAATAAAGTTATAAAAATATTTTTAAAACAAGTTTATGGATTTCAGGTCAGTACTTCAAGACTTCATTAAAGTGACCTTCATTATAGGCTCTTTATAGAATGTAAATTCCTTGTAGGCAGAGCCTTCACTAGGGGAGAAAGGAAAGGGAAAGGAATAAACATTTATTTAGTGCCTACTATGTACAGGTACTGTGCCAAGCACCTTTAAAAATATTACTCATTTGATACTCCCAACAAAACTGAGAGGTAGGTGCTATCATTGTCACCATTTTACAATTGAGGAAACCAAAGCAAAAAGATGTTAAGTGACTTACCCAGGGTCACACAGCTATTAAATGTCTAAGGTTAGATTTTAACTCAAGTCTTCCTAACTCCAGGCTCTATCCACTGTACCACCAGATGCCTTAGCTTACTACCTGACACATAGTAAACAATAAATGCTTGCAGACTGATCAGTTGATCAATCCTCTGCAATTATGTTAAATTTTTTTTTTGTAGCAATATCACAGTATTAACTTATGTTGGACTTGAAGTACATCAAGAACTCCTGGTATTTGTCACTGTAACTGTTGCCTCCTGCACCCTGGATTGTGCCATTGATTTTTTGCCCCCAGATGTAGGATTTAACATTTATCCTGTTCAATTTCATCTCAAGCCCTTGTGTCACCTTTTATGTACATGCCCAATATATGGGATGTATCTCTTAGCAGGACTTTGAGCTGAAGAGCATTTAAAAAAAATGACTAATGATGCAGTAGACTATCACAAATTGGTGAGTACACAGGAAAGCCACCATTAGACCAAGGCTTAGGAAACCCCTTACCTACTTTTATAGTAATATGCCTGTAGAGATACCAAGAGTAAAATGCCTATTCCTTTGCATTACTATAGAATGTAAGCTCTTTGAAGGCAGGAGCTGTTTCATTTTTGTTTTTTTGTGTCCCCAGGACCTATCAGGTTGCTCTTCACTTAGCAGGTGCTTAAGAAATGTTTGGATTTAATAATAATGATTTTAAGTAGTCTTGAATAAATCAAATGTACCTATGTGGATCATGATCAGAAACTGCCAGTGTCTCACCATTGCCTAGCAAACAGCTCTAGCTGTCAAAGGCCTTCACAGTTCAGTGCCAACCTACCTTTTCAGACTTATGTATCTCCTACTGCTGCCCCTTGTGTACTCTGTTCTCTGCCCCTCCCCCATTCTCCTTCTGTCTTCTTTTGTCTGTCTGCTTTTGTTTGTCACCCATTAATGAAATAAACTAACTCCTTATCATTGTCTGTTAAGTTTCCTCACTTCCTTTAAGGCCTAACTCACACACCACTTCAATTCAAAGTAAACATTTATTAAGCTCCTACTATGTACCAGACTCTGTGCTAGTTACCTAGGCAACAATGAAAAACAACACATGTTCCCTGCCCTCAAGGAGCTTACAGTCTAATGAAGGGGAGAGAGGTACGCACAAATAAGTATCATAAAGGTAGATTGTGATAGCAGGAAAAGAGAGGTCCAGACAAACAAAGCACTGTAGCTTGAAGATATGAGGTGAGAACCCTTTCAGTGGGAAGGATTGGTGAACATCGCATGGGGGAGGTTATGGCTGATCTGGGCCTTGAAGGAAGAGAAGGATTTCAAAAGTCAAAGAGGAAATACAGGAAGTCAATTCATAAGTAAATGCACAGAGGTAAGAGGGCTCATGGACTAGATATGGGAACAGCTACTAATCCAAATTGGCTGGAATATAGAGTGCTGGAGGGGAGCAATGTGAAATAAAGCCAGAGGGCTGCAGATTTCTGTTTTATTCTATAGGAAACAGGGAACCATTGAGGGTCTTTGAGTAAGAGAATGACATTGTTGTACCTATGAAAGATTATTTTGGCAGCTGTGTGAAGGATGTGTTGAAAGTAAGAGATACTAAAGGTAGGGAGACCAGTGAGGAAGCTATGATAATAGTTATTATAATATCTCCAAGGGAGAGATGAAGATGGCCTAAACTGGGGGTGGGGGTGGAGGGTAATTAGCATATAGAGATTCCATGATGCCTTTCATGAGCCCTCTGCCCTCAAGTGATCTGGGCCTTTGTGTCACATTTGGACCTTCCCTGTATCACATTTAATTGGATATATGTCTTTCTTCTCATTAGACTACAAGCTTCTTGAGGGCTACAACTGTGTCATATTTTTGTATTCCCTGAGCTCAGCATGCAGCCCCATACATGCTTAACACTTAATTGACATTTGCTGAATGGAATTGACTTCAATTGAATGCATACCCCAAAAAGCTCACATGTAAGGGCAGAGATGAACTCCTGCACCTTCCTACCTCAGGGAGAAACAGAATTACATATCATTTCCTAGGTGCTCCCACAAACATATAGAGCCAGGCATGGTCTTCAAGAGCTGCATTATAGAAAGTCACGTGGTATTGGGAGAGCCAGGAAACCACCGACCACATCCAACATTCTAATGGACAGACGGAACAAATGACACGGGAGAGAAGCCAGATGTGGCCAGATGTGTAAAATAAACAATCTCCCTCCAAAGGGCAGAAGAGTAATACCAGGCCCTAAACTCATCTGATGCCAGCTAGAGGAAGTAGGCGTGGGCCCAGCCCAGTGCAAAGACAGACAGACGGAGGGAAAGGGATGGAGGGTGAGATGGATGGGCCCCATCAGGCTTACTCAAGTGAAGAGATGCAAACAGATGGTCTCATTAAAGATGTCTAAAGAAACAAACTGGCAGGAGGAAAGCAGAAGCTCCAAGCCGGGTGGGAAGTAATCCAAGACAGGACTTATTTGCAGCTGGGGTGCCTTCTCTGGGCCTTGGTTTCTTCCCTCTTTCCATTTTAGGCATCGGTTGTAGGATACCCAGGGAGAAATTATAGGATCACAGAATCATATGATTTATTGCTAGAAGAATAGGAATATTTAGTTCAATCCTTTCATTTTACAGATCAAGAAACTGAGGCCTAAAGATTAGAATTGACTTCCCTGAGGTCACCCAGGTGGTAAACAGTATACCACAGGAGAAATATAGACTCGTATGACTTAACCTGGAAGGGATCTTTAAGATCATCTAATCCAACTTCCACTTTATTTATTTATTTATTTATTTTAACAGGTGAGGATACCTAAGGTTAAGAGCGATTAAGTAATTTGCCTAAGGTCACACAACTTTTAAATAGTAGAGCCAAGATTCAAACTTGGATTTTTTGTTCCACAGACAGTGACTTTTCTACTTTGTTGGTCTACCCTGTATGAAAAGGAAGCAAAAACATTGCTATGACCACGGCCAAGATGAGCCCTGGAGCTCATTGGTAGTTTAAAAGAAATAATGTTCTGATCCCCTTGAGATTTCCAGGGCATGATTGTCATGTGAGCCCTTCTGATGCCTTCGTGTCTTAGGAAATCCAAACTTGCCCTGAACACGGTCTCCTTCCTCACATTTAGCAATGCTGGGCTCCTCCTGGTTGCCTGGGAACCTCACTTAAAGCTTTGAACTAACCCCAGTGAGACATGCTTCTCTCTGCTGAAACAGGTAAAGCTTAACACTATCTGGGTTCCATACAGCTGAAATTCCTGAGTCTGGAAAGGACTGTGGGTGGGAAAAAATACTATTTATTTGCAGAGTTTCAAGACTGCAAGAGGCCTCGGAACATAGAGTTCTCTGTGAAATGAGGGGATTAGACTTGGGCCCAAAATAAAAAATACCAATGAAAATATGAGGGGAAAGATGATTTCAATACTTCAGTGTCTCTCTGTGATCTGCCTACGTATGTATAACTTCACAGGTGGAGTTCCCATCTATCCATCTTCCAACTCATATGAGATTCCCGCCCATGATCTTCCAAAGACCTTCACCATCTTTAGGGAGTCCCTAGAAATGATGAGGTTCTCTGTATGCAAAACTTTATGTATGATATTGTGCTGAGTTCACAAAGTCCTAAAACACCACAAGGCTTCCTTAATGAGAGCCACAATTGTGAAGAGATCAGGTCAACAATCCATACAAGAAAAACTCAAATAAATGAGAAACACCATTATCCAGATTATGCCATGTAGTCCATTCCATCAGTCCATTAATGCATAAATCTGGGACAAGTGGCAAATAAAGCTGCTCCCAGAACTAACCAGGAGGTATGCTGAAGGTGAAGGGTAGTATAGCAGATAGAGAACTGGACTTGTAGCCAGGAAGTCAAAGCCTGCCTCTGACACAGCCTAACTGTATGACCCTTGTCAATTCACTTCACCTTTCAGTGCTCTGGGCAATTCTGTAAGATCTAGGCTGCAGAGAGACTATTGGTGCATCTCAAGAACCAGAAAGGCTTTTTTGATTTCCTCCTAACTACTAGTGTCTTCCCTCTCAAACTACCTTGTAGTGAATTACTTTGTTTTTATTCACTTTATATTTATGCTATCTGCATATGCAGGGCACATACAGATGTATACATACACACACATATATAATATACACACACTTATTTGCTGATTGTGAGCTTCTTAGAGGCAGAGATAGATAGATAGATAGATAGATAGATAGATAGATAGATAGATAGATAGACAGATAGATAGATAGAAAGATAGATAGATATAGACATATATATATATATATACATATATTTGTATACATAGGTATACTGCCAGTCTGATCATGGCACACACACATCCATCAATAAACTCCCGTGACTCTGATATCTCCAAGTTCAAATACAAAATCCTCTGCTTAGCATTCATTCAAAGTCCTTCATAACCTTGCCATGCCTCACCCCTCCCTTTCCTGTTTTCTTACACCGTACTCTCTGCCTTGTACTCTTTGATCCAGTGACACTGAGCTTTTTGCTGTTCCACAAACAAGATACTCTATTTCTTAGCTCTGGTCATATTCTCTAGCTGTAACCCCCCACCTGGAATGCTCTTCCTTCTCATTTCTGCCTTCTAACTTTCCTGACTTCCTTCAGGTCCCTACTAAAATCCCACCTTCTACAGGAAGCCTTCCCCAACCCCTCCTAACTCTAGTGCCTTCTCTCTCTTCATTATTTCCTTTTTCTCCAGTATATAGCTTGTTTGTACATATTTGTGTACTTGTCATATCCTTCCATTAAACTGTGAGCTCTTTGAGGGCAGGGACTGTCTATTGCCTTTTTTGTATCCTCAGTTCTTAGCATAATGCTTGGCACATCGTGGGCATTTAATAAATGTGTACTGATGGACTGATACACACACACACACACACACTTTGTGCCCCCTATTAGAATGTAAGCCTTTCATGAGTAGGAATTGTTTCATTCTTTGAAACCCCAATGCCCCACACAGTGGTTGGCATGTAGTAGTCAATTAATAATTGCTTGTTGATTGGTAGATGGAGTTTCCTTACCAAGGAATCTCCTATGCCAATGAAATCACAGATCTATCTCCTATCCTTATCCTAAAATTAAAGGGGAGGAAGAAAGATGATTGAATCACCTTTGGGTAATCTTACAGTGTTTCCTGCTACCCAAACTTATTTTTTTTTAACACAAATGTTGTCTCAGTGGCATCTGGTTGTAAATTTTGAATATTAAGTTCTCTGAAGAGTCACAGGGGCAGGCAACCCAAAGGGTGATGGAGAAATGTATGACAGCCATAAGTAGGCTACAGTTTATTTCCAGTCATGACCTATACTCAAGCAGAGGCACAAAGCAATACCATTGAAGAAATGTGTGGTTGAAATCAAAAGTGGCCTGATCATATAAAGGGACCAAGGAATAACTGATGGGCCGCCTGGGTGCTATGCAGGTATGCCCAAAATATAAAAAATGCTATAGAAATGGTAGCTATTTCTATGTTGATGATGATAATAATAACCACCAAAAAGCCCCTGATTTTTACCTTCTCTCTCTTCACCAGCATCCAGACTTTCTATTCCACATTCTGTAGTATCTCATCATGTCCTGGTATGGTTGATTATGTCCCAGGCCACCTTGTAAAAAAGTCCAAAGAATTCCTATTTCTTATGGTGAAATATGAAAGCCATCCAGTTTCTGCTCACATGAATCTGCCCATGCAAAACATCAGTATGGGGTAGTGAAAAGAGCATTGGATATAGAGTCAGAACATCACATGGGTCCAAAACCCAGCTTTGACCTTGACTAACTGAGTGGCTTTAGGGAGATCATTTCTCCTTGCTGGACCCTGACTCCTCCTCTGTAAATGAAGGCATTGGTGTGAATGATCCCCAAAATTCCTAACAGCTCTAAGATGCTATGGTTCTGTTTCCTATATATCTCCAGTTCCCCTGATCTCCTAACTGAGGGATCAGAAGGCCCAGAAATCCCACCAAGTAGGGAGGGCCCAACTAAATGCCAAGAGGGGGTGATTTAGGCATGTGAGGAAAGGGATGGAATGGTTATAGTCACCCCAGGGCTGGAACACAGCCCCTGTTTTACACTCACTCTTCCCTCCCTCTGTGGTTGGATTATAGTTGACAGGTTTTCAGCCTGTCTTGTCTTCACAAATTCAAATCAATGTTCAGTAAATGTTTATTGAGCACATACTATATCTAGGACTGTGTGTTCAATGCTGGGGATACAAAGATGAAAACCCACACAGAAGCTGGGTGTGGTGGTTATGTTTGTAATCTCTGTGACTGCTTCTGAACCATGATAAGCTAATAGGGGATCCATGCTGAGTCTGGCACCAAAATGACAATCTCTCAAAAGGAGGGGCTACTGGGTTATCTAAGAAAGGATGAAGAAGCTTGGGTCAGAAATGGAGCAGATCAGAGCTTCTGTGTTATTCTGTGGTAGGAACATGGATAGCCCCTGTACTTTCAGCCAGGATGAGACCTAGAGAGGAAGGAAGGAAGGAAGGAAGGAAGGAAGAGAGAGAGAGAAAATGAAGAAGGAAAAGAAGAAAGGTAGAAGAGGAAGGTAGGGACAGAGGGAAGGGGAAGAAAAACAGGAAGGCAGGTAAGAAGGAAAGAAGAAAGGAAAAGGAGGAAGGTAAGGATGAAGGAAAAGTATTCATACTCATCCTGTCCTCAAAGAGCTTTCTGTCTAAGATGGGATGTGACATGGACACAAATGGGTAGGATACAAGGTAGAGTATGGTGGGGGCTCAGGAGGAACCCAGAAAAGATGCTGTAGGAAGATTAGTCTTCTCAGAGCTTTGCTGCTCTTCTGTTTTGTGCCCCAGATATACAGAGAAACTTCACCCATGCAGGGAGAAGGGGTTGCCTTTCTTAGGATATGGTCCCTCTCTGTCCAAACTACTCCCTTTGCCCTGATCCCCCCCAATCTTAAGAGATACTTCCTTTAGGGTTAGTGATGAGGCTGGAAATTCTGCCCTACCAGGGTCAACAGAAGGATCTGGGGGTAGGGAAGAGACAATTGAAGGGTCAGGTAGGGTGAAACAAAGATTTATTGTTTTTAAAGTTTTATTATTTTCTTTTGTTTTTTATGTCACAATCATTTTCAGATATACTCTTCTCCCACTCCCCACCTTGTGTTTCCTTAGAACAAATAAATAGTTGAACAAAACTAGCCAGCAAAGCCACTGTATATGGCAGCATTCCATACTCATTGCCCCTCCCTCCACCTTTTGAAGAAAAGGATGACAGATCTAGACCTGAAAGAGCCTGAAGAGGCTGGAGCAGTGCTGAAAGGGACCCAAGAGTCTATCAGGGATTACTCCCTCATTTCACTGATAAGGAAGTTGTGGTCTACAAAGGTAAAGTGGCTTGGCCTGGTCACAAAAGTCATGTCTGAGGTGGAATTTAAACTCAGGTCCTCATCCTCCAGAGTCAGTGGTCATTCTGCTGCACCTCCCGACTCCTTAAGGCCTGGGCTTGCTAGTGAGTGGTGGTTAAAGGTCATCTGAGCTGAGCTCATCTAGAAACAAGGAAACCCAGGGAATTGAAGAAGACTCATCGACACCAACGCTATCATGTCTGAAGGAGAGGGGGCCAGCTAGAGAGAAGGACTGTGAGTTCAGAGGCTGGGGCCACAGATATCACTCAGACCGGACACACTAATTTAAAGCATGTTCTCAAACAATTCTTGTGCTCCTTGGTGGCACCCGTGTACGTGCTAGCCGGGGCAGGGCGTGGTGAGTCAGGGGGGACAGGAACTGCTCCAGTGGGGCAAAATCACGAAGTGACAGCTGCAGAGGAAGCCTCTTTTCAATCCCCCACACCCCGAGAGCCAGCAGGGACTAAAAGCTGGGTGCTTTCCTGCCAGCCAGCCTCAGCACCAGGGTCCCAGGGGGAGACCCTTCTCTGTGCCAGTGGAAGGGAATCCGACCACCGGGATGCCACCCAGTTGGAAGCCAATGGAGGATGACTCAGGATGAAAATAGCTCCCACTTCCCTAGTGCCTCATGGTTTACACAACCCAGTTATGTGAAGAAGGCAAGAAGAAACTGAGGTTCAAGAGATGCTTTTAAAAGAAATGTGTGTGTATTCATATATGTAATAAGCATATATGGTATGTGTATATATATATATGTATGTATTGTATATATACAAAAATACACATACATACACATATAGGTGTATATCATATATACATACACCAGACTTAGGTTATATGTACATATCCTTGTGTATACTTGTATGCATGCATACATGTATGTATATAGCAGACCTGTATGTATGTATATACACATGTGTATAGGTATATATGGGGCAGATAGGTAGTACAGTGGATAGAGCACCAAGCCTGGAGTCAGGAAGATCTGAGTTCAAATCTTGCCTTAGACACTCGCTAGCTGTGTGTCATTGGGCTGAAAGTCACTTAACCTCTACTTGCCTCAGTTCCTCATCTGTAAAATGGGGACACACTGCGGAAAGAAATGGCAAACCACTTCAGTATTTTTGTCAAGAAAATCTTATTGACAAAGTCCATGGGGTTAAGTAGAGTAGGATATGACTGAATGACTGAACATCCACACAATATGTGTATATGTATCAAACGTGTATATGCATTCATATATACACATATGTGTATATATACATACATGCCTGATATAAAAATCCACGTGTATATACATGTATGTGTTTTATTTGCATGTGTAGATATACATATATGTGTATGTCTATAGATATAGATTTTATATAGATATAAACTGTAGATACAGATTAGATTTGATATAGATTAGATATGATATATAGCTATAGATACCAGACCCATGATTTCATTGCTAGAGGTAACTTCTAACAAGGAAGCTCCTTATACCAGTGCAGGTAATATTGATTCTGCACTGTATAGACTTAGGAAAAGTTAACTCTGAGAGGTTATAATAACTCGCTCAGAGTCATACAGTCAGTATATATTAGAGGTGAGGATCTGAACTCAGGGTTTGCTGATACTGAAGCCAATTCTTACCATAGGGTCATAGATCTAAAATGTGAGAGGGCCTTGAATGTCATCTAGTCCAAAGAAACGAAAGGTCAGAGAAATTAAATGACTTGCCCCAAGGTCACCAAGTGGTAGAGCCCAAATTTGAACTTAGATCTTGTGACTCAATTCAATGTTCTTTCCACAGCACAGTATAGCCATGCTGTTTCTTATGTAACAATGATATTATTGTCGATAATAGAATCAGAGATTTAGATCTAGGAGGATCCTAGAGAGCTTAGGTTCATAGATTTATAATTGGAAATGACCTTAGAGACCATCGAGTTCACCTTCTCTCGTTTTCCAAATAAGGAAACTGAGGCACAGGGAGGTTAAGTGATTTGCCCAGGATCACATAGCTAACAAGTGTGGGTGGTAGGATTTGAACCTGGGTCCTCCTGACTCCAAATCCAGTGCCCTATCCATTAGTTCATGCAACCTACAGGTCATCTAGTCCAACTCTCTCACTTTACAAATGAGGAAACTGAGCCTCAGAGAGAAGATGTGACATAGCTATGATTCAAACCAGGTCTTCTGACTCCAAATCCAGGGCTCTTTGCAATATGCCCTGATTCTCCTCAACAAGATACGTGCCCACCAGCTCACCCAGGGGGACATAGTTGTTTGTACACCGATTCCCATTTGCCCAGCCCACCATATAGATGGAAAGAAAGCACACAGGCACACAGAGCTTTTACACATTGACAAGCTAAAGAACATCCTGTGTTTGCCTTTGGTGGAGCCCCAGGGCTGCTGGAGGGTCTGTAAAGATGCATAAGGGTGCTGTAGACCATGCCTGGGAAGAAGCTCCTCTTAGGATTGCGAACCAGCAGAAGCAAGGGTCTGAAGGCAAAGAGAGAGCTTAGCTTCCAATGACTGACATCTTCTTAAGGAGTGGGAAGGAAAGTAATAAATAAGCAAGAAAGGAAAAAAGGAAAGAAGGAAAGAAGGGAGGGAAAGAGGGAGGAAGGGAAGGAGGGAGGGAATGAAGGGAAGGAGGGAGGGAATGAAGGGAAGGAGAGGAGGGAGGGAAGGAAGGAAAGAAGAAAGGAGGGAAGGAAAAAAGAAGGAAGGAAGGAATGAGGAAGGGAGAGAGGGAAGTAAGGAAGTGAAGGAGGAAGGGAAGAAGCCTAGGACTAGCACAGAGAAAGAGAAGGATCATGTGCATGGAGCCTTCTATCTTGCCCCATCCTCTTACAAAGGAGATGTTTGTAAGCCCCTGACTTTCCTTGCCTTTATCCATATTCATCTGGAGGAAATTTGAAGGAATGAACACTGATCTGGGAGTCAGGAGACCTGGCTCTTAGGCTCAACTCTGTCACTAATTAGCTGCGCGACTCTGAACAAGTTATTTTCAGTTCTTTGGTGCTCAGTTTCCTTGTCTATGAAATGAGGTCTGGCCTAAATGATCTCTAAGGTTTTGTCCCGCTCTGACATTTTATTGTCAGTGTTCTAAAGTCCCTTCTAGTTCTGACATCCAATGTCTTTTGTTCCAACATTCCATATTCTTAGCTTCTCTCCCATTCTGACAGCCCATGATTCTATGCAGAAATAGGGTGAGCACCCAGCTTATTCCCAACTACCAGGGCCAATCACTTGGTAGCCAACCCTACCATCCCAGCCCCACTCGGCCCCCAAAAGCCTAACCTGTGTTACCGCCAGGCTCTCCATTATCTACAGTCCCATTAGCCGTGGCCCACTCCTTATGCCTGAGGAGTCACCAGCTCAGATTTAATTAGCCACCTATTCTGGCTGCCTGGCTCGTTAGGTCTCTGCAGGGACAGGGATATGAGATGCTGCAGTTGCTGCCTGGCTCCTCTGCTCCCTATCTCCCTGGGAGCAAGGCAGATTACCCATAATGTCTCATTAGCTGCACCGCATTAACCCACTGTCACAGACTCATGCTTTACTATTTTCTGTGATCTCCATTTCTCCCCCGCCTCCCGCCACGTCTGTGGCCCCCCACCTAAAATCAGAAAGGGGGCATAGAGTGTGAGGAACCCTTCACTGAAGATGCAACCTAGTACATGAGATCTTTTCATGGTAGACCCTGAACAATGCAGTATGGGGAGATAGGGGAGGTGAGGAAGTGCTGTTATGCAGCTGTGGGAACCTAAAACCTACTCTGCAGTTTCTCCCGCACCTCTCATAGAAGAGTCTTTTCTGAGGGGGATTGGTTAGAGAGAAGGCTTTTCATCCCCCAAACAAACAAACTAACTAACTAATAGCATCTGAACTGCAGCTGAAGGAGTCCTAAGTAGAGAGGCAAGAGTGCGGGGTTCAAATCTTGGATCTGCTGCAGCTCAGTAAGGTAGAAAGTTTGCTGGATTTGGAGTCAAAGAACTTGGGTTCAAGTCTGATGCTGTCATTTGCTACCTGTATGGCCTTAGGAGAGTGACTTAACCTCTCAGTTTTCTCAACTGTAAAATGAGGTGGTTGGACCAGATCACCTGCAAGGTCCCTCCCATCTCTGAATCTATGTCCTATGATGCTATGACTTTGTGGGCTTGGTTTCTGCATCTATAAAATGGGAATTATAATACCTGTACTATGGACAGCCTAGGACAGTTAGGAAGAACAAATAAGAAGAAATGTGGTGTTTTATGAGTCCTAAAACACAATGTAAATGAGGGTTATCATAATCATTGGACTTGTTTTGGTCCAGACTGTTGATATTGGGAACTCCCAATGAAGAAACTCCTTCTACCAAAGTAGACCTAAATTGAGGGCAGCTAGATGGTGCAGTGGATGGAGCACTGGCCCTGGAGTCAGGAGGACCTGAGTTCAAATTCAGCCTCAGACACATGATACTCGCTAGCTGTGTGGCCCTAGACAAGTCATTTAACCCTAATTGACTTACTAAACAAACAAAAGAAAAAGTAGACCTAAATCTATTATGTTCAGAATTACGGGGGAACCCTGTCTTCCTGGTTCCAAGGCCACCTTTCTATCCACTATACCATGCTGCCTTCTGCAATCATGTTGTGTAACTCAAATGGTTGTATCTCCCCAGTCAGACTTCTGTTTGTTTTTGCTCCAAAGATGACATCTTTCTTCCCCTCTCTGGGCCTCAGTTTCTTCATCTGTAAAATGAGTTGGCTGGACTCGATGATGTCTAAGAGCCATTTAAATTCTAATTCATGATCCAATCATGGAAACCATTTCCTCCCCACAAATGAGTTCTCATCTATATGTGAACATTTATGTAGAAGTGTAGAAAGAACATTAATTTGCAATCAGAAGACCTACATTTTAACCCAGACTATGTATTGCCAGCATGACCATGGGCAAGTCAGTTGCTGCTTCCATCTCTCTCTGTGTCTATGTCTCTCTTTTTTCTCTGTGTGTGTGTGTCTCTATCTTTTTCTGATTCTTTGTGTTTCTGTCTCTGTCTCTCTGCCTCTCTTTATGTCTCTGTCCCTGTCTGTATTTCCTAGTTGTCATGCACAACGTTCTGTGTTCTAAGGTTCCCTCCAGCTCTGATGGTCCGTGAGTCTATGGCATGTCAAAGAAAACTCAGGATGTCCTGGAATATACCTTCACACTCACAACCCGGCTCACTCAGAATGTCTTCAGGTTATGTTCATCATGCTTGGGGACAAATTGAGGAAGAAAACTTGTTCAAGAAGCTGTATAAGGCTGAAAAAACAATAAACAGATTGTGTGACCTTCGGCAATTCCCTTCCCCTCTCTGGGTCTCAGTTTCCTCATCTGCAAAATGAGTGGGCTGAAGTGGATGATCTCTAAGGTCCCTTCCAACTCTAAATCCTATGCTCACCCTACAAGTTCTCTTAGAGACCATTTCTGAACCGCCGTTGCTGACAGAGGCAGACAGATTACCTGCAATTACAGGCCCTGAATTCTCCCCCGCTCTGCCTCTCACAGTGCAAACTGCTCTCTGGTCTCCAAGCAATTTCAGAGTTTTTTTGTGCATCTAAAGCACAGACTGTGTACGATTCTGCTCCTGCGCTATTGCAGCAGCAGTTCTTAGGCGGAGGGTGAGGCTGGCGGGCGGCAGTTTGTTTATTCTGGAACAAAGGCAGTTGGAGACAAAAATGGGATCCCATTTCTCCCTCACCCACTCCAGCTTCTCCATATTTCTGTGCTAAAGCCTTTCCCGGGGTGGGGGGGGGGGGGAGCCCAAATTACAAATCCTGATTGGAGAGAAAAGGTTTTCATTGTGATGCTTCAAAATCAGAATCCTGCAATTTCTGGCTTGAAAGGACCTTTAAGAGCATCTTCTCAGCCTCCACCTTAAGAGAGGATCCTCCTTCTCTTGGGAGAGAGGTGGGGTGCTATGGTGGCAGAATGTCACATACACTGGCAGTCACTATTTTGGTTGTTCTTGCTCAATTATTTTTCTTTGTTACAAAGGAGGTTTAATGCTGAGGGAGGGCTTGCTCTATATCTGAAAACTACTGTATTGTAAAAACAAAAGGCATTAAAAAAGCCTTCCAAAAAAAAAAAAGAACAGATCATCTCTGCAATATCTAAAATAAATTATGCAGTATCACAGTTACCAAGACTGTGAGAGCTGGAGGAAACCTTAGAGGTCATCTGAAGCATAGAAAAGGGAAGTAAGTTACCCAAAATCACATGATTAGTAAATGGTTGAGTTGAATTTGAACCCAGATCTTCTGACTAGGGAAGGCAGTGTGGTGCTTCGAAAAGTATATTGTATTTGGAGTCAGAGGATCTAAGTTAAAAACCTGTCTCTGTTTCTTATCGACATATGTAACTTTGGCCAAGTAACTTAATGTCTTTGGTCTGAATTCCTCATCTGTAAAATAGTGGGGTTGGGCTGGAGAAGTGGTGTCAAATATGCAGGCCACGTGTGGCCCACAACACTCCTGAGTACAGCCTAAACCAAATTAAAATGTAACTGGGAAATACTTGACAAAATAAAAAAAACACAATAAAATATGGACGATACTACATTAAAAACTTAAGTCAATATTTGGCCCTCAGGGATCCTTATGTATGAATTAGTGGTAGGGAATCATTTCTGTTGAAGTTTGATATCATTGGACTGGAAGATTCCTAAGACACCTTCTGGGTCCAAATCTATAATCCTGTGACTCTTGTGGCTCTGAGTCTAGTGCTCTTCCCATTCTTATTTAAGACTTCCAGAGGTGAGGCACTCACTACCTTTCCATGACAGCCCATCTCATTTTGTACGGCTCTAATTGTTAAGGATTTCGTTCTCCTGTCTGAGCTTTCTGTAATTTCTATGCACTAAACCCTAGTTCTTTGCTCATGGGGACAAGGAGGAATCTAATTCCTCCTTGGCATCCTTTTAAATACCTAAAGATTGTGATCACATACCACTCCATTCAACCCCCACCTAAGTTTTCTCCAAGATAAACATCCCCAGTTATTGCTAACCAGACTCTCATATGGCATAATTTCAGTCCCTTCACTGTCCTTGTCACACTCTTTTGGATGGGCTCCATCTTGTCAATGTTCTTCCTAAAATATGGTGCCAGAACGGAACACAAGATTTCAGAGATGGGCTGACAAGGGAAAATTATAAGAGGACTACCATCTCCTTAGTCCTGGACATTGTATGTCAAAGTAAGTAAGAGTGAGAGACAGCTCTCATAGAATAGAAAGAATGATGGCTTCGGGTTTAGGAGATCGGGGTTCAAGTCCTAGCAATGCCACTTACTTTTTAACCTTGTGTAAGTCACTTCTATGGACCCCAGTTTCCCAATCTGTAAAATGAGGTACTAGACTTAGAGTAAAAAATAACTGAACTGGGGCAGCTAGGTGGTGCAGTGTATAGAACACTGGCCCTGAAGTCAGGAGGACCTGAGTTCAAATCCGGCCTCAGACCAAACACTTGACACTTACTAGCTGTGTGACCCTGAGCAAGTCACTTAACCCCAATTGCTTAAAAACAAAAAAAATAACTGAATCTAAATTCTGCAACAGCCTCTTAAAAGCTATGACCTTGAAGAACCCACCTACCTTCTTTTGGCTTCCATTTCCTTGTATGTGAAATGAAAGAGTTAGACTGGATGGCTTCAAGGTCCCTTCCAGCTCTAAATCTCTGATCCAGGATCCTGTGGTTGGACTGCATGGTCTCTATGGCCTCTTCCAGCCCTGGATATTCACAGATCACAGAACTAGAGGGACCTCAGAGACCATCTAGTATAATCTGTACCTGACCAAGAATATCCTCCTCAGTATCTTTCCAAAGCTGTCATCCAGCCTCTGCTGAAAGATGGGTCGGTGAGTGAGAACCAAGTACCTTCTGGCACAACTCATGGACAGCTCCAATTGTTAGAAAGCTTTCATCAAACCTAAATCTGCCTCTTTGAGACTTCTGCCCATCGCTCCTAGTGCTATCTCTCTTCCACATGACAGTCCTTCAGATACTTGCAGACAACTACTATGTTCTCCTAAGTCTTCTCAGATGTTGCTTGTTCCTTTAGCCAGTCCTCCTCTGGCATGATCTTGAAGGCCTTTCACTATCATGGTTTTCCTTCTCTGGATGCTCTGTATACTATTAATGTACTTCCTAAGATACAGTGCCCAGAACTGAACACAATACTCCAGATGTAGTTTGAACAGTATAGAGTATAGCAGGGCTACCATCTCTGTAGTTCTGAACACTGTTGACTCTCAATGCAGACTAATCTTACATTAGCATCTTTGGCTACCATATCGTACAGTTGGCTCTCCTTAAGCTTGAGTCCACTGAAACCACAAGATGCTTTATAGATGAACTGCTCTCTTGCCATGTCTTCCCCATATTTTTCTCATGAAGTTGATTTCTTGAACCCAAATTGAGACATTTGATTTATTCCTATTTGATTTCATCTTAATAGATTCGGCCCAGCTTCTAGCAATCAAGATAATTTCAATCTGAGCTTTATTCTCAGATGTGTTGGTTATGCCTCATAGCTTGGTGTCATCTTAAAATTCAATAAGTATGTCATCTACACTCTTATCCGTCACTGGTCAACATATGAAGAAGTTCGGGACTGAGACCCTTGGGCTTTTTCTCGAAGGATCTCCATCTAAGCTGATATAGTACCATTAATCACTCTTCTTAGGGTTCAACCAGTCAACCAATTCCAAATCCACTTCCTCATATTATCACCTAGTCCCAAATCCCCCATCTTACCCATGAAGGTTGCATGACTTTGTTAAATGCTCTACTAAAATTTAAATTAATTCTGTCTATAGCAGTTCCCTGATTTGATTGTATCCAACAAACCTTTATCAAGCACCTAATATATGCTAGGCATTAGATATGTAATAATGCAGCCAAGAGGGCATTGCCCAAAGGGAGCTTATATCCTATTGGGGTCATTAAGCCTATACACAAATAGATATAATACAAGGAATATTATGGTAGGAGAGAGCACTGTCGGTTGAAAGAACTACACAATTTGATAGTCGGGAAGAACTCAGTGGCCACGTAGTCCAACCTATGCAAGAAAGGAATTCCCACCATAACATAAACAATAAGAGGTTGCCCGGTACTGCTTGAAGACCTCCAGGGAGGCAGCCCATTCTACCTTTGCACACCTATACAGTAATTGTTAGGAAGTTTTTTCTGACATCAAACCTAAAGTTACCTCTTTTCAACTTCTACCCATTGTTCCTGATTTTGCCCTCTGGGACCAAACTGAACAAATCTAATCCTTCCTCTGATGAGGGAAAGCTTCATGGGGGAGATGGCTTCTGTACTGAACCATGAAGGAAGACAGGGATTTTGAGAGTTGGAGATAAGGTGGGAGTGTGCTTCAGGCATAGGGAAGAGTTTGTACAAGTGCACCGGGACAGAAGATGGAGTGCTGAGTTCAGAGAACAGAGAGTAGATCAGCTTGGTTGGGACTTAGCATGCATGAAGGCAAGCAGCATGAAATAGGATTGGAAAAGCAGGCACAAGTCAGTTTTGTGGAAGTCTTCAATGTGAAACTAAGAAGCTTATATTTTATACTATAAGCAACAGGGAGCCACTGAAGGCTTTTGATCAGGGGAGTAATGTGGTCAGAATTGTGCTTTAGGAAGACCATTTTGAAAACCTACACAGTGTGTAGGAAGTGTCAGACCCATTGGCCAAAAGCAGTACTCCTGAGTATAGCCTGAACTAGATTAAAATATAATTGGGAAATGTTTAACAAAATAAATAAAAATACAATACCACATAGATAATGTGAATTTGTGGTTTTCTGAGTCAACATGTGGCCCACAGGAACCGATTTCTATTTGAGTTTGACACACTGGTGTAGGAATAGAGCTAGAGAGGTGAAAGCCTAGAAGGAGGGGCACCAATTACAAGACTATTTTATTCATTCAAGGAAAAAAAATGATGAAGACTTGAATTATGGGTTACTGATGTACCAATCCTGTCTCACTGTAAAAAACAAAAACAAAAACAAAGTAAACAATCCTATCAAAGGAGGAAATTAGGCTAGTCTGCCATAACCTGTTCTTGATAAAGTCATAATGGCTCTTGGTAATTACCACTTCCTTTTTTATATGCTCACAGACTACAAGATTTCAGCTAGATTGTATAGTGGTTATAGAGTTGGACTTGGGGTCAAGAAACCCTGAGTTCAAATCCTGCCTCAGGCACTTACTAGCTGTGTGACTCTAGGCAAATCTTTTAACCTCTTTCTGCTTCAAATGTTTACAGATGTTTCCTCATCTGTAAAATGGGGATAATAATAGAACCTATCACACAAGATTGTTGTGAAGATTGAATTAGATATATGTGTAGAATGCATTGCAAACCTTAAAGCACTATGTAAGTGCTAATTATTATTATTAGCTTTGTAACAGAATCATAGGATCAAATATTTAGAAGGAGACCATTAAGGTCCAAGAGGTCATTAAGTCTAACCTCCTCATTTTACAGTTGAGAAAGCTGAGCTACATAGAGTTACTTTTTCAAGGTCACACAGGTACAAGTGGTAGAAATAAGAGTCAAACCCAGGGCCTCTACCTCCAAATCTGGCACTCTTACTACTGCTTATATTTCAGAATTTTACCAGGAATTGAAGTCAAGCTCATTAGTGTAAAGATTGCAGATTCCATTCAATTCCCTTTTCTCAGAAATAGGAACCACCTTTGCCCTTCTCCAATTCTATGGTACCTCTTCTGTTCTCCATCACCTAACATCACTAACAGTGACTCAGAGATCTCATCTGTCAGTACTTTCAGTGCCCTGGGATGTAGGTCATCTAGCCCAAGTTCCTTGAACTCACCAAAAGTAGCTGGGTGTTCTTACTATCTTCTGACAGCTTACATTTTTGTCCTGTCCTTTCTGATCCAAATGTATTCTCCTCGGAAAAGAAAACAGAAGCAAAAGATTTGAGTAGTTCTACCTTCTCTCCACCATCAATGATCATTTTTTAAATTCTCCTTCCTCCTTCAAGCAGGAGGTTCTATCCCTTATTTCATCCTCTTCTTTTTCCTAACTCAGGAAGAAAAACTATTTTGTTGTCCTTAGCCTAACCTGACAATTTTCTTGAGAAAATGTGTTACGTTTTTGAATGAGTCATGTTACCGGCTCTTGCTTCTATCTTTTGTACATGTCTTTTAAAAATCCAAGAAGGCAGATAGACAACCCCTATTTTCTCCTCCTTTCTGTTTGTGTTTTCAGGATTTCATTCTTGAATCTTTCCATCCTTGTGGGCTGACTTGCTTAGAATTTGAGGCCATAGCTGTAGGCCCTTATTGTAAGTTGTTTAGTCATTTCAGTCATGTTCAATTCTCCATCACCCTGGGGACCTCTGTCCATGGGATTTTCTTGGCAAAGACACTGGAGTGGTTTGCCATTTTCTTCTCTAGTGGCAAACAGAAGTTAAGTGACTTGCCCAAGGTCACACAGCTAGGAAGTTTCTGAGGCTCAGGTCTCCTGACTCCAAGTCCAGCACTCTATCCACTGTACCACCTGGCTGCCCCACATAATACATTGTTGTACAGGCCAGTACAAAAATAAATATACTAGCTCATACTCTCTCTACCTATCCTTTCCTAATACTCTTCACTACCCTGTGGTGGCATGCTAAGGCTTTAAAGTACCTGTGTTGTTGACTTGTAAATTAGATATGAATCTGCATGCCACTTCATGGATAATTTCTGTCCTATTTTTTTATATCATCACAAACAGAAAATCCCCTAGGCTTAGCTCCTCTGTTTTAGCATACCCCTCAATTCCCTACCTCCCTTTCTCTTTATGGCCTGCTGTGGTAGGTTGGGCTGATCTGGAATAAATTACTGTTTACATTCAGTCCAGGTGCATCCAGCCTTTATATTAACTAGGATTCTAGTGGAAAGAACAGTTATCTTCTGATATCAGAAGGCTGAAATTCAAACACTCTCATTGGTCATACATAGATCACGGAGTTTAAAGTAGGAAGGAAACTTAGAGAGTATTTAGTACACTTCCTCATTCCACTGAGGGGAAAATGAAGAGTCAGTGAAGTAAATGACTTTGCCCAGGGTTCCACAGGTAGTAAGAGAGATAATATTCAAACCCAGAGCTCCAGACTACAAATTTGTTATTCTTTCCATTACACCAGCTCAGATACTTGCTAACACTTGCTAACACTTGATAAGCAACTGTTCCTTTGGGAGCCTGATGCACCACAGCTCTAAATTAAGGGGGCTGGACTAGATGATCTCTAGTCTCATTCCCTTCTAGCTCTGACATTCTGTATTCTGTGTTCTAAGATTCCCCATCTTGGTATGATATTCTATGGTCTAATGCCCCTTTCAGCTCTAATATTGTGTTCAACTTCATGTCCTAAGGTCACTTCCAGCTCTGACATCCTATGTTTTATGGTCTAAAGTTCCTTCCAACTTTCATATCTTATGTTCTATACTTAAGTTCCTTCTGGCTCTGATGGGTTGGGGTTTCTTCCAATGCTAACATTCTATGTTTTGAGGTTCTAGTTCTGACTTTCTATGTTCTCTATTCTAAGGTCCTTTCAAACTCTGACAACTTATGTTCTAAGGTCCCTTCCAGCCCTGACATTCTATGGTCTATGATTAAGTTCTCTTCTAGCTCTGATGGGCTAAATAGAAATCCCTTGCCCAGACTTCATGGGGGAGCTGTCCAGTTCTGAAAGGTCTTCTTTTAATTGTACATGAAAAAGCAATGAACATGAAAGCATTGTAGGGGGAAAAAGCAAAAAAGAAGAGAAAGTCTCTTCTAAGGCAATTTTATGTTCTGTATTCTAAGGTCCTTTCCAACTCTTGACATTTTGTGTTCTAAGGCCCTTTCAAGCTGGACCTCTTGTGTTCTAAGGCCCCTTTTGACCCTGACACTCTATGTTCTAAGGTCCCTTCCAGCTCTAACATCTTATGTTCCCTCCTAGATCTGATGGGCTATGGCCCCTTCCAGATCTAACATTCTATGTTCTAAGGTCCCTCCCAGTTCTGATATTCTATGTTCTGTATTCTAGGGTCCTTTCTAATTCTGACATCTTGTGTTCTACGGTCCTTTCCAGTTCTGACATTCTGTGGTTCTGCAAGATCAGCTTGTGTCTAACAAGAGTTTGTGGTGCACATTTCATTCCCGTTGCTTCCCAGAGGTCCCTAGGCTCTGTCTCCCTGGAATGGATATGCAGCACTACATTTGGCTTATGTGTAGATCCTCTATTATTCATAGCACTCGGATCTCAACAAAACACACAGAGTGGGCCTGAAAACTTTCACGTTTCCATCCGCTAAGTCCCAGCCCTCCCTGTCTCTCCCTATACCTTTGCATTTGATCTTCTGCAAATTTGCCTCTTTGTTCTTTCAGACGGAATCATGTTGCTGAGGGCTCCTGGGGGCCTTTGGTGGCAGTTACAGTCGCTGGAATTTTTTGAAATAAAGTATAAAAACCTCCTCAGATCAGGAAGCAGGACCCCTCCAGGTGTAACGTCACAACCTGCAAGGAGACAATGGTGCAGAGAAAAGTACATGGCTGGACCCAGGATGTAGCTGAACAACATGGATTGGTTAATGAGAGATCACTGGAGCAGACAACCAGGCTCCCTTTGCCCATTCTGTCACTACTTGGACAAATCATTTTCCATTCCTGTGATTTCATTTTCTTGACTTTAAAAAGGGAATGGATACTTTTTGTTCCAAATGTCTGTACCTGGAAATAGCATTTGGGTCTGCAGAGTGGTTTGAGCCCTCCAATGGACAAAATCATTTAATTAAAGCATCTCAGAGCTGGAAAAGACTTCAGAGAAAAACTGGTCCAGCTGTTAACAGGAACACCTCATGCAGTACTTTTGGAAAGGCAATGTGGTGTAGTGGATAGAGCACAAAATTTAAAGTCAGAAAGACCGGGATTCAAATCACACAGACTAGCTGTGTGACCCTGGACAAAATAATTCCTTATCTGTAAAATGAGGAGAGGTGGACTTGATGGTTTCTAAGGACTCTTCAAGTTCTAAGTCTGTAATCCTTTGATAAATAGCCATCCAGGCTCTGCTTAGGAAATTCTTCCAATTTTTCATAAAATTTCAGAATTGGAAGGGGCCTCAGAGGTCTCTAGTGCCATCCAGAATGGAACAGGAATCCCCTTCACATTCGCTACTTAGAGTTGTATAGCCTCTACTTGAAAACCATCAGTCTTGTTTCCATATAATGAACCAAAATCTATTTTTCTGCAAATTCCTTTCATTGGTACTAGTTCTGCCCTCTAGATCAAACAAAATAAGCTTAACTCCTCTTTCCCCTTCATAACCCTTCAAATACTTACTGGTAGCTATCATGGGCACCCTATGCCTTCTCTCCTCCAGGCTGAAAGTGCCCATTTCTTTCCATGAATTTTTGTATGAAATTGTTTTGGGGCCCTCACCAACCTGATTAACCTCTGGCCATACTTCTTCACATCTCTCATATCTCCCCCTTTTTCTCTGTTCCCACAGCTACTGCCCCAAGCAAGTTCCCATCACTTCTGGCCTGGACTCCTGCAATGGCCATGTAATTAGTTCTCCTGGCTGATCTCTTCCCACTCCAGTCCATTCTCTGCACATCTGCCTTAAGTACAAGTCTGACTATGTCACTCCCCTACTCAATACACTCCAGTGACTTCTTATTGCCTTTAGGATAAAATACATACTCCTCTGTCTGGCCTTGAAAGTCAATAGTCAATAGATATTTATTAAGTGCTATTATGTGCCAAGTGTTGTGCTAAGCAATGGAGATACAAATAAAAAAGAAAGAAAGACAGACAGTCACTGCCCTCAAGACACTTACAATCTCATGGGAGAAGACAACACACAAAAGGAAGCTGTAAAGGCGGGGTGGGGGTGGGTTGGGAATGTGGAGGGAAGTAATGAGGTATGAGTACCAAGGCTGATGATGTGGTTTCCCTTCACAACTTGACCCCAACCTACATTTCCAGCCCTATTATAAATTACTCTCCTGTCCACACTCTGTGCTCTATCCTAACTGACTTTCTTGCTGTTCCTCACACATAATGCTCCATTTCCTATCTCTCTACTTTTGCATTGGCTGTACCCCATGCCTGGAATGCCCTCCCTCGTCACTTCCACCCCTTATAGTCCCTTATTTCCTTGAATATCCATCTCCTCCTCTAAAAGATCATGCTCATTTTCTCTGGGTAGTTGATCCTTGGTTATAATCCAAGCTCCTTTGCCTTACGGAATATCATATTCCATATAATCCCTTATTTCCTTCAAAACTCAAAGTGCCTTCGAAACTTCAAGTGCCACCTTCCACATGAAGTCTTTTCTAGTCCCTCCTTCAGCTACCAAACCCTACCCCCCAAAGCCTTGCCCTTCCCCCACAGTTATTTTGCATATCATTTTGTATATATTTAATACCTATTTATTTGTATTCATGTTGTCATCTTCTGTGATATAATGCAAGCTCTTTGAGGACAGGGACTATTTCTTTGTTGTCTTTGTATTCCCCAGCATCCAGCACCATGCCTGGCACATTTGTTGTTGTTATTGTTGTGGACCAGCTGTTCAGTCACATCCAACTCTTTGTGACCCCATGGACCATAGCATGTCAGGACTTCCACTATCTCCCAAAGTTTGTTCAAGGTCATGTTTGTTGTTCCCATGACACTATCTATTCATTTGATCCTCTGTCATCCCCTTCTCCTTTTGCCCTTAATCTTTCCCATTGTAGGTATTTAATTGAATCTGGTTGACTGATTGAGAAACTTGAGGTAGGAAGACTAATTAGGAGATTATCACAATAGTCCAGGTGAAAGGTGATGAGGTCCTGAACTGGCCTGGTGGCTGTGTGAGTAGAGAGAAGGGGATGAATGTAAGAGATGGTTTGGAGGTAGAAGCAACAAGACTTAGCAACTGACAGGATGTGAGGTATGGGGTGAGAGACAACGGAGAAGGCGATCACTCTGAGATTGCAAATCTGGTTGACTAGAAGTATGGTGGTACTTTGGACAGAAACAAGAGTTTGGAAAGTAGGGAAGGGGTTGGGAATAATGGTGATGACTTCTGTCTTAGTTACACCAACACCACTGTTTCCTTCCCATAAATGTGGAAGGGAAATCCTTCTATCTGAGTTCTTGGTGCAAAGAAAAGGGTTAGTTGGAAGAATTTTAAAATGCTCTATTCCACACTGAAACCAGTCCTCTTTGTTTATGCATCTTCAGAACACTTTAGGAGCATGAACAAACGTGTTGCCATGACATCACTGCAGTAATCAGAAAAGAGGCAGCATGGCATAGAGGCACCCTCACAGTCAGGAAGACCTGGGTTCAAGACATGCCTCTGACATGTGCTGACAATGTGAGCTTGGGTAAGTCACAACCTCCCAGTGTCTCAGTCAACTCTCTGCAATGTAAAGTTACAGGCTAGTTGCTATTGATCTCCATCCATTGGCATCACAGGTCTTGAGGTGCCCTTACCCATCTTCTTTTTTTTGTGAGGCAATTGAGGTTAAGTGACTTGCCCAGGGTCACACAGCTAGTGAGTATCATGTGTCTGAGACTGAATTTGAACTCAGGTCCTCTTGACTCTAGGGCTGGTGCTCTATCCACTGCGCCACCTACCTGCTTCCCCCCAACTTCTAAAAAGGAATGTCATTATGTATATGTATATGTATATGTATATGTATACGTAAAGATCTATGAAAAATGAAAGTTCAGCTTGGTCAGTGATGTCTTTTGTACACTTCATTCCTATAGTTCACAGATGTTACAGTTTGTCACTTGTTTGAAGACTGTTTCTATGTGCCTGCTCAGTGAAACCCTTCACTCCTGAGAAAAAAAGTGGTTGCTCATTTCTATAGCACTTTAAGGAATTCTCATAATGATCCCATGAGGTAGGTAGTGAAAGTCTTATTATTCCCATTTTACAGATGAGGTAACTGAAGCTTAAAGCCATAAAATTATCTGCTCAAAGTCACATAGCTGGTAAGTGGTAGGGTGGGAATTTGAACCCAGCCCACTCTTTCCAGATTGAATGATACTGCATGCAGCATGCCCACAACATGGGCCCACTTGAAGACAAACAGCCATGACATGCTCAATGCTTGGAACTCAAGCCCAAATCTTGGACTTGGAATCAGGAAGCTGTGAGCTGAAATCCTGCCTCAGACACTTATTTTCTTTGTGACTGTGAGCGAGTTGATTAACTGCTCTCAGCCTCAGTTTCCTTATCTGTAAAACAAATACTTACCTCACAGGGTAGTTTAAAGGGTCAAATGACATAATACAGACAAAGTACCTTGCAGACCTTAAAGTGCTTTGTAAATGTGAGCTATTATGTTCCATTTGTACTGTACTTCTGTCTGGGGCTGCTTGATTCTCAGATGAAGATTCCCTGGGCCCCTCCCAGTGCTAAATCATCCCTCCCAATTAGCAGGAAGGGCTCATTACTAAATCAGCCACCTTCTATTAAGAAGGGAAATCTATCTCTCCCCCTGATGCCCTGACATGGACCTGAGGCCATCTCTAATCATTGCCATAGATCAAGAAGGTTCAATTGGGGGAAGGGGGGCATGATTTATGCTCTTGCTGGCTGAGGTCCATACCAGAGCCCTGCTCCAAACCAATGAGGGGCCTGGGTGAATGGGAGGGCTTCCAAGGAGTACTGGCAGATGGGAAGTTGGCACCATTCCCCTTCCCAGTCAAGTTTTCTGCCCTCATACTCATTCCCCTCACAATTCCCTCAGCTGCTCTGACATGACGTCTTCTCAAAGGTGATGAAGAAACAGTTTTCCTCTGGTTCACTTTTGTCATTTCTGTCTCCTTCTTCAATAGACAGGATTTCCTGCTGGCCCAGAAGGAATATCATGAATGTATTTGGCACAAGCAACCAGTATGGAGAATGGGAGTATTCAGGGAGGCAGCCTGGTATAGTGGAAACCACACTGGAGCTATCAAATCAGGCAGCTAGGTGGTGCAGTGGATAGAGTGCCAGGCCTAGAGTCAGAAAGGCTCATCTTCCTGAGTTCAATTCAGGCTTCAGACACTTCCTAGTAGTGTGACCCTGGGCAAGTCACTTAACCCTGTTTGCCTCAGTTTCCTCAACTGTAAAATGAGTTGGAAAAGGAAATGGCAAATCACTCCAATATCTCTGCCAAGAAAACCCCAAATGGGGTCCTGAAGGGTCAGACATGAGTAAAATGACTGAACAACAAATGAGACAAGTCACTTCATCTCTTTGGGCCTCAGTTTCCTCATCTGTAAATTGGGGATAATAATACTTTTGCTATGAGAAGCAGAGTAATGAAGTGGATAGAGAACTAGCCTTGGAGTCAAGAAGACCTAGGTTTAAGTCCCCTCTCTGACGTATATTGTCTGTGTGACTCTGGTTAAGTCACTTAATCTCTTAATGGCCCCAGACAATTCTCTAATATTATAACTGGTAGAGATGTCTGTCTGCACTGGGAAAAGGAATTCTGTACCCACAGCTCCCCACACAAATGAAATCACAGACCTACCTCCTCTAGAGAAGTAAGACTAAATCAAATCAAAAGGGTTTTCTACCTATTTCATAGGGTGGATGGAAGAATCAAGTGCGTGTTGTTATTCAGTTATTTCAGTCATGTCCAACTCTTCATGACCCCATTTGGGTCTACGTGGCAAAGATACTGGAGTGGTTTGCCATTTCCTTCTCCAGTTCATTTTACAGTTGAAGAAACTGAGGCAGATGGAGTTAAGTCACTTGCCCAGAGTCACACAGCTAGTAAATATTTGGTGCTGGATTTGAACTCAGAAAGATGAGTCTTCCTGACTTCAGGCCTGACTCCACTGTGCTACTTAGCTGCCCCAATCAAGGGTATAGAAATAACATATTTCAATGTTAGCTTCAGGGAAATTTTGCTGCAATGTCATTTATACTTTATGACCTCTTGGCTAAAGCTATTCCTAAGGCTTCCTCACTTTCAATTTTCATCTTACGGCTGCCTTTTTTTGTCACCTTCTTCTCCAAGTAAGACAATTGAGTCGAATGGGGGTGGGGAGGAAAGCAGCAGTTACTGTAAACTGGAGGACCCCAGTTTCTCTCTCATTCTGGTAGGCAGCAAAGTGAAGCAGAGAGAGCCCAGTCCTCTGGGCTTGTATTTCTCAAACTGGCAGTTTTATTGTTGCTCCAGACCTGAGTGTATTGGAAGGAGAGAGAGCAAGGGAGAATTTAGGCAAGACCTTTTCATGGTAGAGAAATTTGGCAGAGTCCAGCCGCCTAGAAGTCTTCCCCCGGGGGTTCTGTATGTGTTCCCTTGCGTCGTGTGTGCCATTCTGAAAATTTTCACGTAGTATTGTAGGTTTTAGGCATGGAATCAGTTCATCAGTCAATAAGCATTTACTAAGTGCCTACTATGTGCCAGACATGGCAGTATGTGCTGGAGATAAAAAGAAAGTTAAAAGATGGTCCCTGCTCTCAAGGAGATCAGTCTAATGGGAAGACAACATGCAAACAACCATACAAGGCAAATTTGAAGTAATCAAAAGAGAGAAGGACAAAGGTGATAAGAACTCATGGTCAACGAGGAATCTTTGGTAATCCATGCCAGGATCGCAGGTTGGGGAACCCTGGCAGACACTGAGTCTGGGCCCTGACAGTGTGATCTGACATCCTGGCACTTTCTCCCCCTTCCCCTTCTGTCTGGGTTGCCCCATCTTTGTAGACTGTGACTCGACTTGCTCATCCCTGTTTCTCCCCAGCTCTCTGCCACTATTTTTGGTGCCCCCTGGATATCTTTAATCCCAGAGTCTGTCAGGAGCTGCCAACAGGTGAATGAGGATGCTCGACATAGCTTAGATTACTTTTTACGAGCCATTCACAAGACTGACTTAAGGGAAAGGGAAATTGATTAGAAAGCAGCAGGGAAATGACTCGCCCTATACCAATGTGTATAATAAATGTAAAATAACAACAACTATAATAATTTCACCAACACCTCTCATGTTGTCTAAGGACGTGGCAAATGCACAATTATAGACTAAATGGTGAAAAGCAACATTTGGCTGCTTTAAAATATCCTCCTTTGGATCATTAGTGGTGTGGGTGTCAATGAGAAGGAAATGTTCACTCAGCTCTGGGATTTTTCATCACCAGAGCCTGGCACCATGTGTCATGTGGATTTAAGAGGCAATGGAGTGTAGTAGAAAGAGCCAAGACCCAAGCTCACATTCTAGTTTCTTACACATAAAAATTGTGGGAATGTGAGTGAGACACTTAAACCTCTCTAACCCTCAATTTCCTCATCTATAAAATAGAGGTGATTATTTTCTTTAACTTCTTGGAGTTTTTGTGAAAAACAAGTTTTGGAAACCTCAAGTACTGTGGAAATGGGACGTCTTATCATTACCTAATCTCATAATTGGGATTCAAGCTGTGACACATTGTAAAAAAACAACAACAACAAACCCAAAACAAAACAATGGATTGTGAGTGACCTGGGTTCTAATCCTAGCGCACATGTATTACCCATGTGACCTTGGGCAAGTCACTGAACTTCCTGAGCCTCGGTTTCCTTATCTGTAAAGCAGAAATGATAATTATTGTTGTTATTCATTCCTGTCTGACGCAGGGGTTTTCTTGGCAAAGATATTGGAATGGTTTGGCATTTCCTTCTTCAGCTCATTTTATAGTTCAGGAACTGAAGTAAACAGGGTTAAGTGACACAGCTGAGTTTTCTGAACTCCAGACCCAGCACTCTATCCACTGCACCACCTAGCTGCCCTAGGAAAGATAATACTTTCCCTAATTACTTCACCATGTGGTTGTAAGCTAAAGGGCTTTACAAAAAGCTTCAAGTACTTATAGGAATGTGAGCTTCTCAACCTTTTACTTTTTCTAATCCAGTGCTCTGCACATAGTAGGCACTTAAATGTTTGTTGGATGGTCACATGCATGCCTAGAAAAAGACGGGCTAGAATTGTAACAAGAGCGAGATCCACCAGGTACTGCATTGATACTCCTGAGATATGAAAAAAATGCAAATGAAGGTCCCGAGTGTTAGGGACTTTTAGCATTAGAGCTTTTATCGAGAATTTAGGAGAAAATACAAAAAAGAATAACACAGGAAGAAAAAACACAGAGGGGCTGTAATGTGCACATATAGAAGAGGAAGTGTCTCTGTTAAGGATCCACCCCAAATGCTAAACAAAGTGTGGGGCTCGTACACGGCCCACAGGACTAGTCAATAGCAAAGTCTGTAGCAGAGCTCAGGAGTCACCAAATGACAAAAGGTCAGAGCTGACAGCAAGCAGTTGAGGAGGGGGGAAGGGGAAGGAAACCGGAATGGATTAAGCTCCTATTATGTATCAAATACTATGCTAAGCATTTTACAAATGTTGTCTCATTTGATCTTCAAGCCACAATGGGAAATAAATGTTGTTATTGTACCCATTTTACAGTTGAGGAAACAGAGGTAAGTGACTTGCCCAGGATCACAGAGTTTACAAGTGTCTGAGGCTTGATTTGAACTCTAGTCTTCTGACTCAAAGCCCAGTGTTCTATCTACTGCACCACCTAGCTGCCTTCCTAAGGAAGGTCCCTGAGGATGTTGAATTTCAGAGTTGAGAGGGCCTTAGAGCATTGTACATAGGATGTCAGATATGGCAAAGACTTTAGAACACCGAGCTATAAGAGATTTTAAAACATAGAATGTCAAAGCTGGAAGGGAATTTATAGTATAGACTATAACATGTTATTTTCCAGATGAAGAAAATGAAGCCCAAGGAGAAGTCTCTGGTACCTCTTTCCCCAGGTTCCAGTTCTATATTCAATACTTTGTTAACTGTATGGCTATGGGCAAGTCTTCCTTTCTCAGAGCTTTAGTTTCCTCTTTTGTAAAATAAAGCTAATATTTCTTACATTCCCTACTTTACAGTGTTGTGGAGGAAATGTGTTGTACATTTCAAAGCACTATAGAAATGTGGGTTGTTTCTATTATTTTTTTCTGCATATTATTTACAGTTTGCAAACTGGTGGTTTCCATGCTTCTAGTGAAACAAAACCAGGTTTGTGGATGCCAAGCAGAGAGATGGAGAGAAAGGAGGGATGAGGAGGGAGGAGGGGGCCATGCAACAATTAATCAATCTAACTACTACTGGGACCAGAGAAAGCCAACACTTGCCAGTGGGGATCGAGGAGCCAGGGCAGGAGGCCAGCAGAACAACTGAGTAGAAGGTAAAGCTCCTTTGCTGTATACAAGGGTGAGAGTTGAGAGGCTTCAGATCCTAGAAGTAGCAGATTAAGCCATCTGGTCTGGTCATGGGCCTGGCTTGGGGTCTGAGGGCCTGGCTTTCAATCCCTGCTCTGCAACTGACTTGGGCAAATCCCTTCACATCACATGACACCCCCCCCCCAGTTTCCTCATCTGTGAAATGAAAGGGTAGAACTTGTGGAATACTAGAAAGAGAATCATCTCTAGTGTCAGACAACCTGGATTCAAATCCTACCTCTTCTCCTTAGCACCTGTGTGACATGGGATAAGTCACTCAACATTTATGGACCTCAGTTTCCTCATCTGTAAAATGAAGGGGTTGAACTAGTAGTTTATTATACAGAATACTGGCTATAGAGTCAGAGAATCTGGATTCGAATCCAGTTTCTGATTCTTAGCGTCTGTATCACGTTGGACAAATCACCCAACCTCTCTGTGCTTCAATGTCCTCATCTGTTAAATGATGAAGTTGGATTAGAGGACCTCCAAGTTCCCTTTCCGGGTCTAGACCTAAGATCCTATGAAACATATGGTCTCTGAAGCCCCTCCCAGATCTTAAATCCCATTTTCATAGATTAATAGCTAGAAATGACCTCAGAGGTCAACTGCTCTAGTCTGCTCTCCTCATTTTACGAATGAGGAACCTGAAGCCCAGAGTAGGAAAATGACCTGTTCAAGGTCACAAGATCACATAAAAGGCAAAGTCAGGAGTTGAAATCAGGTCCTGTGACTCAGTATCAGTGCTTGTTCCACTGTACCACGTCCCTGTCCAGGTTCTGAAGCACTGTGAAGGCAGAATGAACAGCCCTCAAAAGAAATACCTGTTTGGCCCCTCCCTAGAGGGGCCAGTGGATGAAATTCCAATAACCTGTAACGCTATTTCTCTTGCAAGTTGTGAGAGCCATCGGAATGCAGTGTAATACACATTGCTTGGGGAATTAAGAGATCTGAGTTTGAATCCTAGTTTAGACGCATACTAAAAGTATGATCCTAGGCTCTGAGTAATATGAATCAACTACAAAGGACTTATGAAGAAAGATATCTTTAGAGAAAGAACTGATATATGGAAGTATGTACTGTGTAATTTCACATATATATCTGTGTCAAATGTTGGGAGGGAGGAAGGAAGACAGCTTAGAACTTAGAACTCAAAATGTAACAAAAAAAGTAAAATAAATATTTAAAAAGAAAACTTTTTTTAAAAAAAGGTGTGACCCTAGACAAGTTACTCACTCATCTATAAAATGGGATTCATATCATTTACACTATCTGCCTCACTTAGTCAAGTACTTACTAAACTCTAAGAAATGGAAGTGGTTATTATCATCAAATTCAACTATTTGAGGGCAGGGGTTATCCCCTTCATGAACCAAGGGGCAGAGTCCTCGGCAGAATCAGAATTGTAAAAAAGTCAGAGTAACAGGAAATGCAGGATGGATCTGGAAGAGTGAGATGGGACTTTACTGAGTTAGCAAGTTCATTCCCATGTATTGTTGGAGAAGAAAAAACCTTCAGTTGGTAGTCAGAAGACCTAGGACCCAGTGTCTTCCAGCTCTGGCTCTGACTTACAGTGTGACCTTGGGCAATCACTTCCCTCCTATGGTTATTTCCTCTTCTTTGAAATGAAGGGTTTGGACTAGATGGTCCTTTTGGTTCTAAGATCTCTTCTTCTTAAGTCCACAAGGTCTTAGCTAATAGTAGCCTAGGATTTTTATGGGTTCTCTGTAGACAAGATTAAAGATTTCCATCTTTGCTAAATGTAATTTCCCCTACATTCCAAGCTGTGAAAACATTTGGGATTGAATCAAATTATACTTCTCATTTTCTCATATCGAATGTAAGACCATGGAGCTTACCTTTTTAACCCCAAAGCCAAATCCAATTTTCATATATTTATTTATTTGTTCACTTATTCATTCTTTTATTTCATTTGTTTATTCAACAAACATTTTTTTAAGGCAGTTGGGGTTAAGTGACTTGCCTAGGGTCACACAGCTAGTAAGTGTCAAGTGTTTGGTCTGAGGTCGGATTTGAACTCAGGTCCTCCTGACTTCAGTGCTGGTGTTCTATCCACTGCACCACTTAGCTGCCCCCAACAAACATTTTTTAAACCATTACTGTGTATGCAGTACTATGATAGGTAAGGGTGGGGGGGAATACAAAAAAAGTAGAAAGCAATATAGTTCCTTTCTTGAGCCCTTACAGACTAGGTAGTGGATTTTGTACTTATTTATAAAAATATATAGAGAAAACATGGAGAATTCAGAGAAGCTTGGAAAGATTTATATGAACTGATGTAGAATGAGATAAGTAGAACCAGAAAAATAATTTACAAAATGACCTAAACAGTATAAATAGAAAAAATAAAAAATCTGGAACTGAGTAGTATATCATTTTAGTGACCAAGTTTGGTCCTGAAGAGATAAGAAAATGTTCCTTCTACCCTTCTTTGCAGACATGCATATACCTCTATGAGTTCATATACTATCAGACTGAGTTAATATGTGGTTTAATTTTGCTGACCTTTTTTTGGCTCTTTCTTTTTTTATCCTTTGTCACAAGGGATGACTCATTGAGTTCCACAGAGGGTTACATTTGGAAATGAAGATGACGTCAAAACAAAAGATAACAATTTTTAAAAATTTAAATATATATACATAGACACACATATGTGTATGTATGTATGTATGTATGTGTGTGTGTATATATATATGCATATATATGTATATATATCAGTCTTTGTGACTAAAAGCAGACTTGGTTGCAGAGAGACTTGGGAGAGGGCATGACCAATGAATGGACTGATCTTGACTCCCATGCTCAGCACCCTTACCTTTGGAAAAAGGAATTATGGATTGATGATGCCAGAGCTGGCTCACACTATACTGGTTCTTGTGGTTTATCTATTGGCAGTTCATCACATCCATACTGGGCTCTTGAATCCCTTCTTTCTTCTGGCCTGGCTTTGATATCTTTGACTCATAACTCCTTTTTCCAAAGAGGAAAAGAGTATAGCTTGAAGTCAAGGTCAGTATGTCCAAAGGTTAGTCTCTGCCCTAAGTCACTCTGCCTTAAAAGCAGAATATGTATGTATGTATGTATGTATGTATGTGTGTATATGTGTGTGTGTGTATCTGTATGTGCATGTATATGTATAAGTATATGTATGTCTATGTGTATATATATATGTATGTGTATATGTATATGTATATGTATATGTATATGTATATTGTGTGTGTTGTTCCCAAAAGACCTTAACAGTATGGAATAATGGGGCAAACCAAATAAGAGGAAATTTAGGGATAAATGCAAAGTCCTACATTTGGATTCAAATAGTCAAATGTATAAATATAGAATAGGAGGAATGTGGCTAAACAAAACTTCATGTAAAAAAGAAGGACTGGAATCTCAATATGAGTCAAACTGATATAACAGATTAGCAAAAAATACTTATGTGATCTTGAACGGCATCCATAGAAAGATGGTGTACAGAATGACGGAGGTAAAAGTCCTGCTGTCTTTTGCCCTGGTCAGACTACACCTAGAGTGCTGTGTTTGTTTCTGGGAGTCAGGGAAGCTAAAGGCATTGATAAGCCAGACTGTGAACAGAGGAGGGCAACCAGGATGGAGAGGGGACTAGAGGCTAACAACAGCAACAACAACTAGCACCTACTGTGTGCCAGGTGCTGTGCTAAGTGCTTTATAAATATTATCTCCTTTTATCCTCAAAACAACCCTGTAAGGTAGGTACTATTATTGTCTTTATTTTACAACTGAGGAAACTGAGGCAAACACGTTAAGTGACTTGCCTAAAGTCACACAGCTGGTAAGTATCCATACTGGAATTGAATTCAAGTCTTCAAGGGTCAGGTGAAGAAGTTGGAAATGTTTATTCTGGAGAATAAGAGATTTATGGGGTAGACAACAAAGGACTGTCAGAAGGAATAGGGATTAGACATGTTCTACTTGGCCTGAGAGAGCAAAACTAGGAATAATGGATGAAAGTTTCAAAGGCATAGACTTAGCCTCAATATAAGAGAAAAACTTTCTTGTCCCTGGAGTTGTTCAATAGTGAAATAGGCTGACCCAGGAGGTGATGAGTGTCTCCTCCCTAGAGATCAAAAGCAGGGCTCAACTAGACGTTCTATGATTGCTGCTAGCAGAGAATGCAGAGGGACAACTCCTATCCAGGTCTGGGTTGGCCTTGATGCCCCTTCTGTGATGCTATAGTGGGACATAACAAGGGTGCCTAAGGCCACCAGGGAGGCCACGTAATTGCTACAGAAATTTAGTATAAGGGAGAGGAGTATCACTGTGGCTTGAGATCAGGCTAGGTAGGCTTCATGGAGGATGTAGGTGTTGTGTATGACCCTGAGGGAAAAATGTAGGTTTTGGATTAGTGCACAAAGGCAGGGAGGAAATTCCAGGGGAGAGAAAGCAACATGAGTAAAGGCCTGGATGAAGAACACCCATAGCATGAGATGGTAAGGAGACCCATTGACTAAAGCAAAAGATACACAGGAAGTCTGGGCAGCTAGGTGATGCAGTGGATAGAGCGCAGGAAGAATCCTCTTCCTGAGGCTGGATTTGAACCCTGGGTAAGTCACTTAACCCTGCTTGCCTCAGTTTCCTCATCTGTAAAATGAGCTGGAGAAGGAAACGGCAAACCCCTCCAGTATCTTTGTCAAGAAAACTCCAGGCTCAGATTCTTAAAATCTGGCCCACTTACATTATAGATACAAATACTTAGATTCCTTAAGAGTCTGGCCAATATGGCAGATTCCTAAAATCTCGACCACCTCTGATTGATGTTCTAATAAACCTTGTCTTTGGCTGGAAGAAAAAAAAGAAAACTCCAAATGGAGTCATGTAGAGTTGGACATGACTGAACAACAACAAAAACAGAGGAAGTAGGAAAACAGAAGATTAGAAGGATATTCAGAATGCTCCCATCCATATATACCTCTCTCTCCTTGGCTATTCCCCAGCACTGAGTCCTAAGTTTACCACCCCCACCAACCGGGGCCTCATTGCTTCCTCAAAAATTTGTCTTCCCCAAGGGCTTCAGCAGGACCTTCCGAGAGATGAAGAAATCAATCGAGCAACAAATGTTAAGTGGGAGGTATTGGAAATACAAAGACGAAAATAAAGCAGTGGCTGCCCTCAAGAATCTTATATTCTATAAGGAGAGACACCATGTACATATATCAATATCTGCAAAATAGAAACAAGGTAATAGAAGGGCACTAGCAGCTGGGGAAGGGTTCAGGCAACCCTTAATGTAGAATCAGATTTGGACAAGGGACCATGGCACTGGAACGGCCCCACTGGCAAGTATTAAATAACCTAAGTGAAGAATGAGTCTATATAGGCTCATAGGATTTGGAGTTGGAAGGGATTGATTATATTATCTATCATATTACCTATTCTAACCTATTCATTTTAGCCAAAAAAATATTGAAGTGACTTGCCCAATGACACACAGCTAGTAAGCTGCATGGTTGCCCGTCCAACCCAGGTCCTCAGACTCCAACTTCTGCATGCTTTCCACTCTCCCTTTCTTCATCCCCAGAAGACCAAGGGTGGACAAGAAGCCAGAACTCGGGGCCTTCTCATGATCTTCCCCCAGCACAGTGTGGCAGGGTTCTGCCATCAATCGCACCTTATCAGGCCTCTTATTTCATCCTTTATCCAGCTGTCTCTGGTGTCACTCTGTGTCCTTAATTTGGAGTTATGAGAGATTGAGCACTCAGGTCTGGGCCTTTTGAAGGATTCATGGGTCCAAGCTTGGCCATCCATCAGGGAGAAATCTCAATGGCTTCTCAGTGGGGAGAAGATAATTTACCAGAGCCAGAAGAAGGGCTCTTTGGTTTCTGCAGCGAAGGGTTCCAGAGATAATGTGAAGATGATGATGGGGATGATGGAGGTTACTGGAGATGGAATCAGAAAGTCTGTGTTCAGGTTCTAGCTGTGACCCTCAGTTACTGTGTGATATCTTCAAGTAGCTGGGCCTCATATTCCCCATCTGCAAAATGAGGAGTGAATGGACCTGGATCAGTGGTTCTCAAAGGGTATACCCCGAATTTCCCTAGGTATGCCACAATTTTTTTCATTATTTAAGGAATTTTGTTGAATGTAAATTTTAACTTACTCACTATACACTGTTATGTTAAGTATGGTATTTGCCTCAGAATTAAGACTCCTGTTTCTGTCCTAGGCTACTGGGGGGGGTCATCAAATGGGGCCTGGCCCAGCCCTATGACCCAGCTCTCAGGTCCATCTTCCCATTATGCCACGTCTCTCCATCTTCTGCATCAGATAAGATCCAGTTTTCCAACTCTTCCTTCCCCATCCCATACCAACCTTTCCACCTAATTCTCGAAATAATAATCAAATCATCACTATCATTCCTGTAAACATGTCAATAAATTTCCTTATGACTCCACTCACCATCCCTGTAACTTCCCAAACCAAAATGTCCTTCCTCACCTGCTGATCCCCAACAAACCAATCCCCTGCATATGTTCTTTGCCCCCATTAAAATGTAAGTTCCTTGAGGGAAGGGACTGTCTTATTTAATTGTATTTGGATACCTAATGCTCAGCACAGTACCTGGTACATAGTAATAATCATAATCATAGCTAATATTTATATAGCACTTACTTTACAATTATTATCTCATTGGATTCTCACAACACTGGGAGGTGGCTGCTGTTATTATCCCCATTTTACAGATGAGGAAACTGAGGCAAATTGGGTTAAGTGACTTGCCCGTGGTCTCACAGCTAGTGAGTGTCTAAGGCCAGATTTGAGCTCAGGTCTTTCTGGCTCCAGGCCTGGGGCTCTATCCATTAAGCCACCTAGTAAGTGCTAGCACATAATAAGTGTTTAATAAATGCTTTTAAAATTCATTCATTTAGAAAATAAACAGAACTTGTCTATTAAGCCTACTCTAACCTCAAAACAGAAAAAGAATTCAACAAAAATGCTCACTCTTATTGAAGGTAAGCTGTGCATGCCTGAGGCTCCTTATTCTTACACAGTGTTGCTAACTTAAAGATTCCCTGATTTCTCACACCAAAGAATCTTGTGCCCTGAACAAAACAACAACAATAAAAATATTGAGAACCATTGGCCTGGATGGTCTCCAAAGCCTCTCCAGGCTCCAACTCTTATGATATTAGGAGATGATAATTTCTGCTTTGGTGTTCTGCAACTAAAATGTTCTAGGCCAGAATAGATATTAGCAAATCTGTGAACTTGGATGAGAAAAATATTACATTTTTATTTTCACTAGCCTCTAACTGAAATTAAGCATTTCTTTCAGTTATTTAAGACTTTTATTCTGAGGATGCATCTGTAGACTTCATCAGACTGTCAAAGGGGTCTAGGACACAAACAAGGTCTAGGTCCTTTGGGGAAGTCCATGGCCCTGGTACCCACTCTGATTACTTCAGGGAATGGCTTAGTCCCTAGAACATTCCGTGATTACAGATGGGGATGGTCTTGGTCCTATAAGGCTGAGATAGTAGAATGCAATGTTCTAGGCTCAGAGTTAGAGGAACTGGGTTCAAGTCCTGACTCTGAAACAACTAGCTAGTATGATCCTGAGCAAATTACTTTCCCTCTCTGGCAGCTAGACTGGGTGGAGCACTAGTCAGAGTGCTAAACCTGGAAGAAAAGACCTAAATTCAAATTCGACCTCAGACACTTACTAGCTAGGTGACCCTGAGCAAGTCATTTAACCTCTGTGTGCCTCAGTTTCCTCAACTGTAAAATGTGGATAACAATAGTACCTCCAGTAAGATGATATTTATAAAACACTTAGCACAGTGCCTGGCATATAGTATGCACTTAATAAATGTTTATTCCATTCCATTCCCCATCTCTAAGCCTCAGTTTCCTCCTCTGTAAAACAGGGATAATAACCTACCCTCAGGGTTTCTGTAAAGAAAATGCTGTGTAAATTAAAGTGCCGAAGAAATGGGAATAATTGATTTTTGTTGCTGCTGTTAATGTTATTATGCTCCAGGAAATGAGTCGAGAGTCATGAAAGAAGTCAGACTGAGGAAAGATTTCCTAGACCCTCAGGGGACAGGGCTTTAGGAAACTCTAGGCAAGTTTTTCTGCAAAACAGATGACTCAGACAGCAGTCTTGGAATAACCAAGGCAGAGGCACTGAGGGAAGTGAGAAAGAATTCTACTCTCCCCGCTAACAGAGTGAGATATACCAGGAATAGCAGGATGGCATTGTGACTATAATTGTGCAGTGTGAGAGTCCTAGACATGGAGTCAGATGGCCTGTCTTCAGAGTGACAACTGGGACCTGATCCTTCTGGGGAAAGCACTGGGGAAACCATGCCTGGGATCGGCAGCATGCATCTGGGTGAGGGTCAGGACACCTTCCTGTGAGGGAGAAACAGAGAGCAGGAGACTCGGTTTGAGACTGCAGCTGGCATAGTGGATAGAACACCGGGCCTAGAGTTGGGAAGACCTGAGTTCAAATCCGGCCTTAGACATTTCCTAGCTGTGTGACCCTGGGCAAGTCACTTCACCCTGTTTGCCTCAGTTTCCTCATCTGTAAAATGAGCTGGAGAAGGAAATAGCAAGCCACTCCAGTATCTTTGCCAAGAAAACTCTAAATGGGGTCATGAAAAGTGGGACTCAACTAAAAAAACTATTCAACAACAACAATCGGGGGGGAGGGCTTAGTGGAGATGACAGATCAAAGGAGATGGCTTTTCTTTTAAATAATTCTTCTTGATAAGTTCTATTATTTCTATGCTGCTGAAAGACTGAGATTGTTATCAGCATAAATTCATCATCCTGGAATGAAGGCTTGGTCTTCCCACCCTAGTTCCTCCAATTATGTCTGAATTTGAATCCTAGATCTTCCACTTACCAGTTTATGTTGATGAATAAGTCAGTTTACCTCTAGTAAAACTTGTCCTATTTACATTATAGCTATTCAGACACCCAGCAGCTCAAAGTTGACAACATCCATAAAGAGGAGCCATGAGGATAACCCATGATCTCAAATGTCCATACAGAGATGGACAAGATTTAGGGGACAAGCGAGATGAGCCAGAGATCCTGAGACAAGGCAGCAACTTCTACTTCACACAAATTCGATTTGACTTCATGGGGATCAGGAAGCCTTCCCCCATCCCTCTTAACTCCAGCGCCTTCCCTCTAGTCATTATTTACTACTTTGCTTTAGAAAACCAGGACACAAAAGCTTGCTTTATTTATACTTGTTTACATGCTGTCTCCGTCCTCAGACTGTAAACTCCTTGAGGGCAGAGGCTGTCTTTTGCCTCTTTTTGTACCCCCAGCACATAGCACAGTATCTGGCACATAGTCGGCACTTAATAAATGTTTCTTGGTTGATTGATCATTACAACTTGTTGAGGATGAGATCTTAGACAAGAATATGGCTCTGGTTGGGTATAACTTATACATATGAAATAGGATTGGTAAAAGAAGGGAATGGAGGTGACATAGTGGATAGAGCACCGGCCCTGGAGTCAGGAGGACCTGAGTTCAAATACGACTTCAGACACATAACACTCACTAGCTGTGTGATTCTGGATAAGTCACTTAACCCCAATTGCCTCGACAGAAAAAAAAAAAAGTGAGTCAGGGGATGGCCCTTTAATAAAAAAGAAGGGGTGGATACTAATGTATATTTTATTTGTGAGAAAATTCAGGAACCATGTGAGAGAAGCTCAATAAAGAATAATAGAGAAACAAACACAAGTGATTTTTTTTTAAAGACATGTAGAGAAGAGGGAAGCAAGGACAGGTAACAGAATGAGAACAAAAACATAGCACGGTGCTGGGACAATGGTGTCAGGAGCTCTACAGCTCAGAATGAGACAACGCTGGCCAGGAAAAGTAAGGACAACAAAGAGGGTTTGTTTGTTTGTTTGAACTATACTGGGGAAAGGTGAGAATCAATGTAATTTTACCACTACTTAGGAAGGATGTGATGATGGTAACTGGCAACAGGGAGAAGGCAAAGCTGACCAATTCTTATTTTGTTTCTTTTTTCTCTTCTCAGGAAAATGGATGTTGGACTGAAAAGGACAGAACAAAAATGACTAATGGTGTTTGTTGTTACAGTTCAACCATGTCCAACTCTTCGTGACCCCATTTGGGGTTTTCTTGGCAAAGATTCTGGAGTAGTTTGCCATTTCCCTCTCCAGCTCATTTTACAGTTAAGGAAACTAAGGCAAATCAGGCTAAGTGACTTGGCCAGGGTCACCCAGCTAGTAAGCGTCTGAGGCCAGATTTGGACTCTGGAAGATGAATCTTCTTGTCTCCAGGCTTGGCACACCCCCTGCTGCACACCTAGCTGCCCTAATAGAGTAGACTCCGAAAATAAGTAAGAAGATAGAAAGATGACACTTAATTCCTCAAGTCAACTACATCCTCAGGTACTGAAAGAACTGGTGGGTGTAACTATTGAACCAGTGTCAGTGATATAGGAAAGAAACATTGTGGAGAAAAGCAGACAGAAGAAGGGCAAATGTCCTGATCTCTTATAAAGGGAAAAGACTGGAATCTGCAAACCAGTCCAGAGTCTGGAAGATTCCAGAACATATTATTAAGGAGATGGTTGATGAATGTCTAGAAAAGGAAGCAGTGATCACAAAGAACCAATTTGGCTTCATTAAGAAGAGGCCATGCCAAACTAATGTGATCTCTTTCCTTTTTTGATAAGATTATTAAATTGGTCAGTCAAGAGAAGTATAGATCTAATTCAGCTAAATTTTATCAAAGTTTTTAGAAAACATGTCGTACTGTTTTTGTGGAAAGAATGGAAGGTTAAGAGTTTGGCAATAGTTCAGTTAAATGTATTTACAAATGGTTGAATGACCGGTATCAAAGAGTAGTCATTCATGACTCCATGTCAACCTGGCAGGAAGTCTCTAATGGAATGACTCAGAGATACGTGCTGTTTAACATTTTTATCAATGACTTGGAAAAAGGTAGTGTCATCATCCTTGTCAAATTTGCAGATAATACAAAGCCACCAAGGTAGATAACTGCCATAGTGGGTGACAGTCAAGATCTCAAAAGATCTTGACAGTCTAGAGCACGGAACTGGACCTAATAAGATCAAATTTACTGAGGATAGAATGCAAAATACTATGTCTGAGCCCAATAAATTCATTTCATGAGAGAGGCAGAGTTAGCAGTTTATCAGGAAAAGATCTGGGGCTTTTAGAGTACTCAATACGAGTCGACAGTGTGATCTGGCAGCTATTAAAAAAAAAAAAGAAAAGGTCATGTAATGTTGGGCTGCACAGAGAGAGGCTTTGCTTCTCATAATAAGGAGCTGACACTTCTGCTGTACTTTGCCCAGGTTAGACCATATCTGGATTATCATGTTCAGTTCTAGGCACCACATTTTAGGTAGCACACTAATAAAACAGAGAGCATTCAGAGGAGAAAACAATGCTGAGTCGAGGTGGGGTACTATAGGGGTATAAAGTGGAAGGAAGAATGGACATGATAGTTGTCTTCAAATATCTGAATCCTGACTTCCTTCAAATCCCAGCAAGAAATCCTACCTTCCACAGGGAAACTTTACCGCCCCCCCCCCCATCCCTTAATTCTAGTGTCTTCCCTCTGGTGATTATTTCCAGTTTATCTTGTCTCAATCTTGACAGCACATAGTTGTTTACATGTTGTCTCCTGCCTTAGACTGTGAGTGTGAAAGGAAGGGACTGTCTTCTGCCTTCCTTGGTATTCCCATTGCTTAGCACAGTCATGGCATCACCTCCCTGATGCTATGGTCCTCTTCGAGAATGAAGGACAAACAGCAACCTCTGTGAGTAGAGAAGTAGCTGCCCACTGGGGACCAACCTTCCAACTGAGCAACATGGCTTTCTTTCTTTTTCTTTCTTTCTTTCTCTTCCTCCTTCTTTCTTTCTCTTTCTCTTTCTCCCTCTCTCTCTTTCTCCTTCTCTCTCTCTCTTTTTTTCTCTCTCTTTCTTTCTTCTCTCTCCTAATAGGATACCACACCCTTACCTGTGGGTGCTCTACCCAAAAAGAATGTAAATTTTAATCTCTGAATTTTTTTGGTTTTGTTTTGTTTTTTCTCTTAAAGACTAGTCTTAACCCCAAATCATTGTGGTCCCAGACCAAGCCCTATTTGGTCGCTGTTTGGACCCTGATTGGCTCAGAAAGAATGTAAGTAACAATTGTTTGTTCTGGACAGAAATTCTGAGGTTCTTCTCCTTCCAGAGCTATTTTTTTTTAAAGAGGCCTTTCTTTTTTCCTCGTTTATTATTATTATTATTATTTATTAAGCCTTAATCGCTGAATGGGTACTGCTTCAGTCAAACTGAGACCTCCTAAAGACCTTAACTTGAAAAGGCCAAGGTTCCTCACTGCATCCTGGGTTGTTGAGGTTTAGAGGTACTGGGACCCCAAAATCACAACACGCAGGTCCCACCCAAAAGAATTCAACCCAAGCCTTCTTTCAGTCAAAGATAAGGTTTATTAGAACATCTGTCATATTGGGCAGACTCTTAAGGAGTCTGAATGTTAGTGAGCTATTGGCTAAATGTTAAGAATCTGAGCCCATGGCTACATTATAAGAATCTGAGCACCTTAATGGAGACAAGATGGACCTTATATACAGAAAGACTATGGGAGGGATCTAGGAATGGTTAGATAGTCTATGGGGTAATAGAATTCCAGGGACCTGGACCACATGGCCAAAGGAGAATGGAGCCTAGATAGGATTAAGGGTAGGAAGTGGCCTGGAGGTAAGACAATGGAGGGCTAGGCTAGGTTAAGGGTAACAGAATTGGGAGATAGGGTGTAGCCACAATGAAAGGCCAGTTGATGGGATTATAGCCTCAGGCAAACGCCAGAGATTTGGCCTTGTGAGAAAGTCCAGAGTTTTTCCTTTTTCGGGTCTAGATTCCATCCTCATCAGGGCCATCTCCAGTTGTCTAATCTATATCTGGCCATTGGACCCAGATGGCTCAGGAGGAGAAAGTGAGGCTAGTGACTTTGCACAGCCCTCCCTCACTTTAATCCAATTCACTTTCGTGTCATGGCATCACCTCCCTGATGTCATGGTCCTCTTCAAGAACGAAGGACAAGCCTGGCACATAGTAGGAGCTTAATCAATGTTTATTGACTGATTGCCTACTTGAAAGGACACTGTCATGGAAGACAGGTATTATTAGACTTGTTCTGCTTAGGGCCCCAAGGGCAAGTCTGGGAGCAACCAGTTTGAAGGTATAAAGAAGCAGATTCACGCTTGATGTACAGAAATACCTCCTCACCATTAGAACTGTCCAAAATGGGAAATGGTCCAGCTCAGAAGACAGCAGGTTTCCCATAACTGCAGATCTTCACGTAAAGGCTAAATGACTGCTAGAGGTGGTTGTTACAAGCATTCTTTTTGGGGTGTAGGTTGCCAACTCCCATTCCAGCACTGAAATGCTATGATTCTTTGATACTTGTTTTCATGATGATAATAATGCCCACAGTTTCCATTGTGTTTTAAGGTTTATGAGCCACTTTCTAGAGGGCTACAAACTCAATATGAGTCAACAGTGTGATATGGCAGCCATTAAAAATAAAATCATTTAATCTAGGGCTGCACAGAAAGAGGCTTAACTTCCACTCCTGCCTAGGTTAGACCACATCTAACAGTCCTTGCCCTCAAGGAGCTTATAATGTATTGGGGAAGACAACATGCAAACTAATATATACAAGCTATACAAAGCAAGCTATATACAACATAAACAGGAAATAATATTCTTCACAATTACCCTCTGAGATAAGTAGTGCAAATATTATTGAACTCATTTTACATATGAGTAAACTGAGGCTTAGAGATTTAAGTTAGTCAAGGTTCAATGACTTAGCTATGTCAAAGTCAGTCTTCTGACTCCAAGATTTTCCCCTAAGCCAGTGGTAGGTAGAAAGGAGCCACTAAGCCACACCATGAGGCCACATATTGACTTAGAAAACCACAAACTAACTTTATCTGTGTTTTATTGTATTTTTGTTTATTTTGTTGAATATCTCCAAATTACATTTTGCTCTGGTTCAGGATGCACTAAGGAGTGTTACCCACCACATTAGGCCAGCAGACTACATGTTTGCCACCTCTGCCCTAAACCACACTACTTGCTGTGAGGAAAGTGATTTGTAAAACATTTTGCAAAGGCAAACCTCAATCCCCAAACTCACAATCACAGAACCTCAGAGATGGAAAGAGCCTTACAGGGCCTGGCCTTAAGCCTTCCCTCTACAGTCTTCTGAGCAAACCTCCCATGATGGGGACTTCTATCCTTCTCAAGTCAGCCTATGCCACATTGGGCCAGCTCTAATTGTTAGGTAGTTTTTCCTTGTTTAGATTTAAGATCTGCCTTCTCTGCACCTGCTACCCATTCCTCCTCCTTCCGTCGTCTGGGGCCAAGCAGACCAATATTTCTCCTATAAGGTGCCTTCAAATAGTTAGGATTATAGGATCAATTCAATAAGTATTTATTAAGTCCTTCCTATGTACCAGGCACTGTGCTTAAGGACACAAATAAGAAAAAGAAAAAGAATTCCTGCCCATAAGGAGCTTGCATTCTAATGAGGGAAGAGAGCTCACAAAAGGAAGCTGAAAAGGTGGGGGAGGGTACTGGGTGGGAGGGGGTGGCATGTTGCTCTGTGGAGCTGAAGCCAGGCAGAGCTGCAGATGCAGAGGAGGGTGAGCTGGAACTCTGATCTCTACCTTCTATAAAGGAAGGCAATGGGAGGAGTTAGTGCTCCACCACCAAGACCTGCAAACAGGGGGAGGAGGCTGAGGGAGGTGGTCTCAATCAAAGCTTGAGTTAGTGGCATGGTGATAAGATTAGAAGTGATGGCAGGACAGCTAGGTGGCACGATGGATAGAGAACCATCCCTGGAGTCAGGAATTCAAATCTGGCCTTAGGCACTTATTAGCTGTGTGATCCTGGGCAAGTCACTTAACCCCAAGTGCCTCCAAAAAAAAAGGTGATGGATTGCATGCCCTCTTGGGGAGGGGGGAGAGGAGAGGAAAGGGGAGAACATTTTAGACTCAAAATCTTACAGAAGTGAATGTTGAAAACTAAACATAAATTTTTTTTTAAAAAAAGTGGTGGGAGGGATATCTTAGTCTCTGAAGTTGAAAATCAATCAGAGCTATGGAGGCTGGAAGGGACCTTAAAGGCTATCTAATCCAAACCCCTCATTTTACAGGTGAGGAACCTGAGACCATAGAGGTTAAGTGACTGAATCAAATATGTACCAAATAAAAGAGACAGGAATTGAAGCCTGGTCTTCTGACTTCAAATCCAGTGTCCTTTCCACTAGATTACAGCTGCAAGAAGTAAACCAGTTTGGTTCTATTTTGGGACATGTTGAATTGGGGAAACCATCCATCCATCCCATATCACACTAGAGACTGTGCCATGGAGGGACTTCTGCCCTGGGCCCCTGCTCTCCTCACTGGTGACTGCCTCCGTTAGAACACCATTTCAAAGGGGCAGCTAGGTGGTGCGGTGGATAGAGCACCGGCTCTGAGGCCAGGAGAACCTGAGTTCAAATCTGGCCTCAGACCAAATACTTGATGCGTACTAGCTGTGTGACCCTAGGCAAATCACTTAACCCCAACTGCCAAACAAACAAAAAAAAAACCACCATTTCAAGAAAGCCCATCGGATTTCATTTTACTCCCTCCTCTCTACCACCTTCTTCACAGCTTGCCAGCAATGGTGCAGTACCTTTTCCCACCCCACCCTCACTCTATTTCTGGAACCAAGAACCATGATCAAATCAACTCTGTCATTGTTCCTGGGTGGGTATGTCTGTAGAGTTCCTTGTGGACCCATTCATTATCTCTTCATGGACTAATGCACTCTTCCCTAGCCACCACTCCCTTCTGTATGTTGTTTCCTCCGTGTCTGAGCTTCTTGAGGGCAGGAACTATTTTTACTTCTGCTGAATACCCACCGTATGGTACATAGTAAGCACGTAAGAAATTCTTTTTCTTTCATTCATTCATTCATTCATTCATCCAGTTGCAGATGTCCAATAGACAGTTAGTGATGTGAGACCACATCTTAGGAGGGAGGCTAGGTATGGATATAGAGATCTGGTAATCATCTGCACAGAGAACCTATGGGAGCTGATGAGAGTTATTGTTGTTTAGTTGATTAGTCATATCTGACTCTTCATAACCCCTTTTGGGGTTTTCTTGGCACCGACACTGGAGTGGTTTGCCATTTCCTTCTCCAGCTCATTTTATAGATGAGGAAACTGAGGTATATAGGGGTAAGTGACTTGCCCAGGGTCACATAGCTAGTGTCTGGGGACAGATTTGAACTCAAGTCCTCCTGACTCCAGGGCCAGCACTCTATCCACTGCACTACCCAGTACATATAGAGAAGAATAAGGATCTGTGGACAGACCCCAGATTCTGGATACATTCTGACCAAGGCAGAGGCCAAAGGGACTATTAGCTCCTTCATTCTAGATACTCTGCCTCTATTTACGCAGCCTGAGGATGCTGTACTCTTGTTGAGTGAGGGGTGCTCTAGGAAGGTCTGTCAGAGAGTGTAGCTGGGCTGTGTCCCTAGAGGCTTTCAGCCCCAGTAAAATGGTGTTCTTTAGTGTTATGGCGTAAAACTGTGCCTCTATGCTTTCTCTCAGAGCCGGTGAAGCCCAGCAGCTGCTTTCAGAGTAGCGGTTGTTTTGTGTCTCCTACATGTTGCTATGGGAACAATTCCCTCTGCACATCTTGGGCCCCCACTTAAAGTTAGAGATGAAAAGATTGTCAGAGTCAATAAGGTATTGACCTAGCAGATGGAGGTGGGGTTGGGGAAAGCTCTGTAGCAGGGGTTGTAGGGATCAGGGGTCAACTCTATTCACCCTCTAGTTTATCTCTTAGCTGCAGTAGGCCAGATGCTAGGGCTGGGTCACTCTCCTTTCTCGCTCCTCCTCATCCATCTATTATCACCCTCTTCATTCTTGTAGCTATTATGTAGGAGGCTGCCCCTGGCATCAAAGAATGTCAAAGCCAGGAGGGGCCTTAGGACATAGAACACAATGTCAGAGCTGGAAGGGTCTTCAGAATATGTCAGAATTGGAAGGGACCTTAGAACCAAGCATGTTAGAGCTGCAAAGGATCTTAGAACCCAGCATGCCAGGACTGGGAGGCTGTCAGAAATGCAGACAATTAAAATGCGGCACATAGAATGTCAGAGCTAGAGGAACCTTAGAACATAAAATGTTCGAGCTGAAAGGAACGTTAGAGGTCATGCAGTCCAAACTTCTCATTTTACATATGAGGAAACCGAGACCCAGAAAATGGAAATGACTCACCCAAGATCACATAGCTATAAAGTCCCCGTTCTTATGTATGACTCTAAGTCCAGGGCTTTTCCCACTATAGCACAGTAACTTGGGATTCTACTGCCCTAGGCATGGTTAGAAGTGGCTACAAGTAGGTAGGTGGGCCCTACTATAGTTCTGTCACTGGACCAGAGGGGTTCTGGAAATGGCTATCCTACAGCCTGAGGGCCAGAATTTTAAAGAATCATAACCCCCTCATTTTACAGATAAGGAAACAGAAACCCAGGGAGATTAGGTCACTTTCCCAAGGTCACACAGGCAGGAAGCATCGAAGGCCAAATTTGAACCCAGATTCTGTGACTCCAGAGCTACGGCTCTTTCCACTGTACCACGCAATCAACCACAGCACGCACATTTCTGTTTCTGGCCCTTTACATTATTGTGTAGGTAGCTCCCCTTTAAGAAAAATCTAAACTGAAAAAAATCAATATAATAGAGTATTCACTTTACACAATTATTCACTCCGAGTTTCCTTTAAATGACAAACTCCCTTAATGCATTTAAAATAGCAATAAAATTGCCAAAAGTTTGATTGGCACACAAATTTTTGGAGCGTGTCTATCGCAGGAAGCAAGATCTAGCCGGATAATAAACACCGGTGCCGAAACAACAATCTGGCCGGATATTTGTGGCTCCAGCGGCGTGTGCTACATTTTTGCATTTTCAGAATCCTAGCATCCAAGACCCGGGAGGGACTTCAGAGGGAAGTGAGTCCGAGCCACACCTGAACCAGAAGACTCCCCAGAGGCAGGGGGCAGTGGAGCCTTTGCTTAAAGGCCAGTGGTGATGGGGAACCTTTGGAGGCAGCACATTCCCCTTTGTATAGCTCTCGTGGTTAAGGAATTTTTTCTTCCATGGATTCCAAATCTGCTTTTGGTAAACTTCGTTCTTCTTTGATCTGCCCTCTGGGGCCAAGAAAAACAAGCAGCAGAATCGTGGTGTGGTAGGGAAAAAAAGAAAGAAAGAAAGAAAAAAACAAATTCAGGGCAATTTGGAGCCAGAAGAGCTGGATTTGAATCCTGACTCATCCGCTTTCTACCTGTATAACTTTATTTAACTCCTCTGGGCCTCAGTTTCCTCTTGAATAAAAGAAGGTTAGATTAAATGGCCTCTAAGGTCCTTTCCAGTTCCGAAATTGATTCCACACTCCCAAACCTGATCTCACTTGCAAGTGACATCCTTTTCAGATGCTTAAAGGCAGTCATCATTTCTTTTCCAAGCTAAACATTCTCCCTTCCATTAACTGGTCTTCAGATGATGTGGTTTAGAGTCTTCTCACCACCCTAGTTTGTCTTCTGGGCTCTCTCCACTTTTGCAACAACCTTCCAAATGTAAATACAGCTAAATGCGCATTAAGAGACTTTACTTAGAAATGAATACAATACCCTAGGTGTGGTGGGACCAGGGAGGAGGACAGTGAGGCTATTGTCTCTCTTGCTTTGAATTCTGTGTTTCTGTTTGTGCAGCCCCACATATTGTCAGCTTTGGGGACTGGCATGTCACATGGCTGATTCCTTCTGAACCTGCAGTCCACTAGAACTCCTTGGGCTTTGAAATGATTTTCAGTTTACCTTATTTTGACTGTAACAGCTTGATCACATAAACAAGTGTCTAGCTACATCTTCCTCCACCCTGTACTTCTGCAGCTAATTTTTTTAACCTATTATATTTCATTTTGTTAGATTCTCCCTATTGTTCTAGCTCGCACCTATCCCATCAGAGTGATTTCTCCTTCATTTTGCTTTCCCCTGTTTTTAAAAAATCTCTCTTGTCTGACATTGTTCTGTGTTCTGAGGTCCGCAGAATGCCAGGGGAATATTCTATCAGCGGGTCTTAACCTTTTCCATGTCAGGGACCTCCTTTGGCCATCCACGTTTCTTTGTAACCCAAGCACTTAGCACAGTGCCTGGCACATGGGAGGCTCTCAATAAATGTTTGCTGATTTGATTTAGTGAAGCTTATGGAACTCCTTCTCAGAACAATGTTTCTAAATGCATAAAATAAAATAGGATTCCAAAATAAGAAACCAATTGTATTGTAATAAAGATGTAATTTTTCCCATCCAACTTCACCAAATCTCTGAAATCTATCCACGGACCCCAGGTTAAGAACCCTTGCTCTAAAGGGTCTTCTAGCTCTTGCAAGCTATGAATACATGATTTGCCCAAGGTCACTCAGATATTAAATGTCAGACTTTGGACTCCAAATCCAGTATTCTTCCTCCTGCATCATAGCTGGTATTTGATCATATCCTTGGAACATTTGGTCATGCTGTACACAGAACAGCAGCAGTTAATAGTAACTCCGTACCACCAGATCTCTTGGCCTGTACCTACCCCTTTAGCTCTGGTATATTTAGACCTTTCAGAGGGTAACAGCCAACAGACCATAGCCACCACACTTCTAGCCTCTCCACTTGAAACCCCAGTCTGGAGCTAATCTCATAGGCCAGGGTGCCTGGGCCCACAGCCTCATATATCAAAGATACTTTTTCAGGGAGCTAAAAATACAAGTCATTTTTCACTACTGGTGGCAAATTGAGAGTAGCCCCCAATGCCAGGAAGTGGTGCTGGGATGAGGAGGTTGATGGATAGAGATTTGTCCCTCCAGGAGTTACAGTCGGCAGCCTGCAGTCTGCACTCCAACCGGCAGAATCAGTAAGATGGGGCTGAACACTAGGAGAAAAGAATTATGAGATGGAATTATTCCAAAGGGGACGAGATCCTTTGTCTCCAGCCCCAGAGCACAGCTTAGTCTGGAGAGGGACCTTAGAGATCACATAGTCAAATTCATTCATTTTACAGATGATTAAATTAAGCCCCAGAGAGAGAAAGACATGTAGGGAGTAGTAGGCATGTAGGGAGCAGGTAACAGAGCAGAGTTTTTACCTGGAATTCCTAATTACAAATCCAGTGCTCTTATGACTAAATTATGCCAAAGCTGCCTCTCCCAGTGGCCCAGCAAAATTTTGAGCGGCAATATTGGTCCTGGAACCACATGCAGGGCGTCACTGCATTTGAACGATGGAATCTGGGACCATGAACCAAGCAGAAGACCTCCTTCCCTGAGGCCTTGAAGATCAGAACTGACTCTCTATCACAGCTTACTAGAACTGAGAGGGACCTGAGATACTGTCAAATCCAATAGAGTAGAAAATTGAGCCCCAAAGAAGGAAAGTGACTTGCCCAAAGTCATTCAGAAAATACATGACAGAGCCCAGACATGGAACAACCAGGTCTTCTGACTCCCGATTCTGGTGTCTTACCACTGTACCAGCCATTGCTGATCAAAAGACAAGCCTGGATCCTTCTTGTGGCTAGTAGTGTAGTTTTTATTGTTTTTTTTTTTAAAAAAAAAGCTTGTTTTTGTCAAAGGAAAAAAAAAGTCAGCTCCATTAAAGTCATTTCTTTCTAATGCTCCAGACATCACAAGCTGCTGTGGGGCTGGTTAAACAGTAAAGCTGTGCCCTCAGCAAATCAGCGTTTGAGGAAAAAATCAAGAAAATTAGTGCTTGTGGAAGTGATGGACTGACAGCTCCGGCTGGAGGCAAACAGTGCTAGCTTCCCCACACACAGCCCTGCTGCGCCACTCTCTCCTCTTCCCAAGCCCAGTTCCCCAACTCCCACCCCCTCTCGCATACTCCCAATCTCCCCACCACTGCTTTCTCCCAACTCCCACAAGCAACAAGCAAACGGCTGCTACCCCTGCCCTTCAGCCCTCACTAACTCTTCCAGGCTTGCTCTCCTTTTTTCTTCTTACTGTGTGTCTTTGAGCAAGTCACTGGCACTGTCCCGGGCTTGCTTTCCCCATCTGTAATATGAGATGGTTGGACCAAATGCTAAGAAAGTTCCAGCCTTCCAGCCCTCTTTGTCTATGTTACGTGTTCTTCCAGATCTGGCAGTCTATATTCTAAAATCCTTTCTAGCTCTGACCTTCTTTTTTTTAAGTTCCCCTCCCAACCTATGTTCTAAGCATCCCCCCAACCCCATTCTGATATTCTATGTTCCCAAGTTCCTTCCAGCTCTGATACTCTAAGTTCTAAGATCACTTATGGTTCTAAAATTCTATGTTCTGTATTCTAAGGCATCTTATATAACACAATTCCACTGCTATTGCCTTTAGTGTTTTACCTTTTCCTTTTGTCCCTGGCTCTGCCATTAGCCTTGATTCTTTCCCCATAAACCAAGGGCTCTTAACATGTTTTGTACTATGGATTTCCTTGGCAGTCTGGTGAAACCTATGGACTCTTTCTCAGAATAATGTTTTTAAATGCAGAAAATAAAATGCATAAGATTACAAAGAAAACCAATTATTTTGAAATAAAGATGTAATTTTTTCCCATCTTTATTCATGGGTACCCTGAAATCTATCTACAGACCCTTTATTACATGATATAAATAGGGGTAACTATTTATTACTCTCCCTCCACTACTCCTCTATTGCCTCAACATAGCATTTAAAGGTTCTTGAGCTTTCCAAAGCCCTGCCAGCTGGGCATAGGCTTTGGGAGACCATATTGAACTGGAAGGACTTTGACTATGAGTGCAATTTGGAAGTCTGTATCTGACCACTGAGGATCAGCCAAGGTCAGTGTGGTTCATCACCAGAAGGTTGATCACAGGGTGAATATTTTTGGCTACAATAACTCACAAAGACTGTCTATTTCCTTAGGGCATAGAGGGCTTGAGGTCTGCAGGCAGAAAGCTACACCAATGAAATCACAAAATCTTGTGATACTGTGAAATATTAGGGTCAGTGCTATTTGACTCTCCCTGTTGTAAAATTGGATGGTGGAATGGAAAGGGCACTTGACTTTGAATAGGAAAACCTGAGTTCTAATCCATGAGATCAGGGACTGAAAAATGAAAGGAACCTTAAAGGCCCTATAGTCCACTGGCCCCCTCCTTATTTTTCAGATGAAGAAATTAAGTCCCAGAGAAGTCAAGTGACTTGTCCAAAGATACACAGGTAGCAAGCAACAGAACTGGGATTTGCACCAAGGTCTGCTTCTAAACCCAGTGCTATTTCCACTGCACCACAAATCCTAGCTCAGCCACTGAGTGTGTCACCTTGGCAGATCTGTTCCCATCTTTGGGCCTCAGTTTCCCCCTCTGTAAAAAGAGAGAAATTGGGCTCCATTATCTTCTGAAGGTCCTTCCAGCCCTGACATTACGTGATTCTGTATTTCTCTGCTCTTGACAATAGTTGCCTGCCCAAACTAGACAGACACTGCCCCCCTCAGGCCAGACTCTCCCCTGCGCTGTGGTTTTCTCCGTGGCAAAAGACAAATGTCCACGGGGACCTAAGGCGAGACAGTAAAACTCATTTCACTAGTGACCCCAATTCCAGATTCGAACCCTGATCTCCAGAGGTGAGAGTGAGGAAAATGCTTAAATTAAAATGCTAATTACCGTCTTAAGTAATTCGTTCCCAGACAGAAACTTGTATCTATTATTAACAGCTTCTTGCCACATCCTTAGCTTGCTAAGAGACATGGGTGATTTAGAGATTCAGGTTGTAAAAGAGAGACATGCCTGTGTCACTGAGCTCAGCTTGCAGATCTGTGTGCCACCTTCGCTTTGCTTGTCCAGTAGAGTGATGGTCGGAGGAGCCCTACCCAGAGCCAATGGAGCAGGTATACTGAGACTCCTCCCCCAGGAGGTCTTTTGGATTTTGTGGGAAGGGGCAGCCCAGGGGACAGATGGATTAACTTGGGAAAGGAGGACATAAAGGCTGGAAGCAAAACTTTGATTGGTCTTGGGAAGCCAGACCTGCCCTGGAGACAGTCTTGAATATTTGGTAATAATGCTAGGAATCATTCTGCTGAAAATGGCTATTTCAGAAGGAACCACTCTGCGTCTTTAGAAGCTAGACCCAAGAGGAAGCATTAATTAACTGTGTGACCTCAGGCAAGTCACTTTTCCTCTCTGGGCCTCAGGAAAATGAAAGGGTTGGACTAGATGGTTTCTAAGGTCCCAAAGCTCTAACATTTTATGATATAGTAGAGAGTAGATGGGGTTTGGACTTGTAGGATCATAGCACTTAGCCTGATGTTCAAGGCCAGCCCCTTCCAATCTTCATTTCTTACAGTCTTTCTCAACTCTAACCAGGTTGAGTCTTTATCCCTGTTCTTACCACAGGTATAGTCATTTCTGCCTTTGCTCACCCCATTTCTGACTCAGCATGCCCTGTGGACAATGGAGAGCTAAGGAATGTTTCTGAGCCTAGGAGTCATCTTATCAGAGCTAGGATTTAAAAAGATTAAAAAGATAGGCCTTTAATCTGTGGAGGATGAGTTGGAAAGAGAGATATGGGAAGCTAGGAAGCTAGTGTGAAGGAAGGAGGCCTGAGTTAGTGGGGGGCAGGTTATTGAAGTGGAAAAACGGGAAAGAGATAGGTTAGAGCTCTCTCCACAACCCCCAAAATGGAGGTCATTGGTGTTGGCATCTATGGAGAGGGTATGCAAACATACTTTCCCAATTACACCATAGTTCTACATAGGGCCATTATGTTCACATGATGGGACACATACTGAACAGGAGGTATCCATGCAAGTGGCAGGGAAGGAACAGAGATAGAAATTCAAGTAGGTTTTTTTGAAAACCATGCGAGCTTTATACTCTTTTAGTATCTGAATAGACATTCCCAGCCTAAGAAGGGTCTTAGAAGAGGGAGCTAGAAGAGAGACTCAGTCACCATGCACAAGGGCGATGACAAGGCTGAGGGAGCTCAGGGAATGCATGCTGATCTTTATGGCTTGGACCAATGGTGTCATCCATCTACCCAAGATGAACTGGTACTTTGAATACAAATGCAAGTAAGGAGAAAGGGAAGAAGTACAGACAGGTAGGGAATGAAATCCTTTCTTGCCCCATTTCCCACCTTACCCTTCCCCAGAAGTAGACCTCTTCTCCCTCAGGTATATGCCCCTTACTGGTTCTATGATGAAAACCTTATAGTTATTGATCTGTAAAAGCAGAATGTGTGGGACTAAAACAACCAGGACAGATCTCATCCAGTGAACATCCACACCAGGGCTTACACTTGGATATAGTGAGCATGGAGGTCAGAGGTCATAGGTCAAATGATCACAGGATATCTAAAACTGAAAGATAACTTAGAGGTCATCTAGTTAAGCCTTCTAGTTTTTGCATACGAGGAAAATGGGGCCCAAAGAGTTTAAGTAGGTTCAGCTCACTTGAACAAGAATAGGTTGGCATGATCCAGGAGCATTGAGGTGTGAAGAGGGAGTAAAAGTTCCTAGAATGTTGTTGAGGCTGATGCTCATTTGGATAAATTTCCCATCTAACTTAATGCCTTGCACCCCAAACTCTTTTCTAGAGAGGGATACTCTGGAGGAAAAGGGGAGTATCCCAGTGTTCATATGCTTTGGTTTATGTCATTCTAGGGGCCAGTATTAAGGCACCTGAGCCTTCCTTTGGTAGGCTTGGAGTATATAGCCCTTCTTTGGGGATGCATGATTCTCTCCCCCTCCCACCACACCCACCTGAATGTAGGTGTGAAGAAGCACAAGTAAACGGTGTGTATGCTAGGGGTCATATACATGAGCTTACTTGGGTCCATAGTCATCTTCATGAATTCTCCAGCCCTATCTCTGCCATCTGTATGATCACGAGCAAGTCATTTCCTTGCAGCAAAATGCCATAGGCCAATTGTGACAATGATGTAGTCCTCTCTCTACCTATTGTTATCGTACCCACTTGTGTGATCTTGGATAAGTTAGTTCCCTTGTCTAGGCCTCACTTTCCTCAGTTTTAAACAAAAAGTTTGAACTGGATGATCTCTATGGTCCTTTCAAGGACTGACATCTTGTGATTCTACGATTCTACAACTAGCTAGGGAAAATCTGACACTCTAGTTGGCAAGAATAGCTAGAAAAACATTTGCTCCTGGGCAGAACCCTGGACAGCTCCCACATATTACTCATCTGCTGGGGAGCAAATTTCCACTCTGCTTTGTAGAAGCACCAAGGAGGGGAGAAATATTTTGGGAGACTATATAACCCTCATATTTCAGAGGAACAAACAATGCCTTTTGGCAAGCTCACGCAGATGAGAAAGAGAGAAAGAAGAAGAAAATAAATACAAAATGAAGAGGTGAGGCATATGAACACACAGTGACAGCCAGAAATGACCTTAAAGATCATTTGGTAAAGAAGTCAGAGCTGAAAGGGTTCCGAGAATATATGAGATAAGATGTCAAAGCTGTGCATATCCTCAGAGACAATCTAGTACAATCCCCACATTGCACAAAGAAGGAAGCTGAGGCCCAGAGAAAGGAAGTGCATTGCCCAAAGTCACATAAGTGTTATATCATAAAGAGCAAAGAATGTAGTCAACTCTTTGTGGGTAGGTACTATATATCGCTTTTATATTTGTATCTGAAGCACTGAGCACAGTACCTAACAAATAGTAGGTGCTTAATAAATGCTTGACTGAGTGGTAGAAAAAGGACTATCAATATCATAATTTGCCCATATCGCTGTTATAACATCTCCACATTCACTGCCCAAAACCTGATCTTTTTGCCACATGAAGATTCTAAGCCCTCTGACTATAGAGAGAAGTTGAGATACAATGGGGTAGTGGAAAGAGATGAAGCACCCTGCGATAGTTAAGAGTACGGAACCCGGAAGTTTACAGACCAAGGTTTGAATACAGGCTGTAATGGTAAATATGGTAGCCAATAAAATCCTCCTTTGAAGACTTTTCATGTTGGAGAAGTGACCCTTTATTCTTACTCTAGAACGACTTACCAAGTGGGATGTGCTTCAAGTGCAGGCTCAGGGCTGGAGAGTGCCTTTCATTTAAGGACCAGTCTAACCAAGTGTGGAGAGGCTCATCCCTCAGAGGAGGCTTTCAAGGAGTGAATTTGGTGGGGAGGGAACAATAATTCATGAGGATGGAATCACAGAGAAGGAGGACAGCCCATAAGCCATCTGATCTCTCTCATTCCTGCACATGAACTCCCACAGCATCCATAACAAATGACTGTCCACCCTCTGCTTGAAGACTCAGGAGGCACAGAGTGCTCATGACTCATCTTAGCATAGAGATGTCCCACAATGATGAACCCATTGATCTTTTAAAGTGCTGAAGGAGCTCTTCCTCACTTCTATAATTTTTGCTTGTTTCAACTACTAAATTCTCAACAATTCAATTACCGTGGTCAAGGTTCTTCCCCTGAACAAGGCCCACTACTTTCTTTAAAAGGCCATTATAGAACCAAGATGTGGTTCTGGAAAAAATTTCTCCCCCAAAGAGGCCCTCTGGTTCCTTCCTTTCAGGGAAACCCCTGGTTTGTTTTATATGGTAGGATCATAACAGTTTGAGCTAGAAGGCCTTTTGTCTGATCCTCTCATTTTAAAGAGCAGGAAAATGAGGTCCAGAGAGGGGCCTGAGGTCACATAGATTGTATAAAACAGAACCAGGACTAGAATCCATATCCTTTGACTGCAAATCCAGGGATCCTTCTACCTCACTTCATTTTCTGTGTACATGGGGCACACAAATCCCACCAGTGTTAAACGGCTCTGTTTGGCAGCTGATGGTGATGTAAGTTCCCCCTTTGGCCACCTGCTCAGTCCCAGCTGGAGTGAGGGGGAGAGAAGGAAGGGGAAGGAACTACAATCTGGCTTGGAATCATCCATCCCAGGTTACAAGCTGCCAAAGAAAACACAGGCCTGCTGAAGTCTTCTTCAGCTGTAGCAAGCAAGCAATCTTGCCCTGCCTAGACTTTTGCACTTTGGTCTGAGCCTAGGAGGTGGCCAAGAGAACTATAAATATGATAAGACCAAGAAACTGTATGTCTAGGGTTCATGGTTTCTTCCTTCAGTTTTCAATAACTTTATAACAATCTAGTTATAGTAGTGCAGTGCAATAAAAGGATTTCTTCACTTGGAGTCAGAAATTCTGGGTTCAAGTCCCAGTATTAATTAGCTTCACCACTTTGCTCCTCTGATCCTCAATTTCCTCATCTATAAAATTGGGGTGTTAATATTGCACTTGGTGAGGGTAGGTTGGGGAAGTGCTTTGCAAACTTTCAGATGTCTTGAAATTATTATTATTATTTATTATTGTTGTTGTTGTTGTTGTTGTTGTGGTCAGAAGACTGGGATTCAGACCTCAGCTCCACTACTAGTTGCGTGACCTTTGGTAAATTACAGAATCTCTGAGTTAAAGGGGAACTTAAAGATCTGAAACCAAACAAGATCCCTAGCAAATCTCTGCTCAAAGACTTCCAGTAACAGGGAGCTATCAACCTCACAGTATCAACCTTCTAGTAGCTAAGTCCATTTTCTAGTAGCTCTGATTGCTGGAAAGTTATTCCTTGCATCACTCTGAAATAAGTCTCTCTGCTACTCTCTACAATTGCTCCTAGTTCTGTTCTCTGTGGTGAAGCATAATGAATCTAAGCTCTATTTCACATGATGATCCTTCAGGTATTTGGAGATAGTGATCAACTTTCCCCTTCCTTCCAAGTCTTCTCTTCCCCCAGCTAAATGCCTCCAGTTCATTCAACAGATCTTCCTATGGTATGTTCTTCTATCCTCTCACCTTCTAGGAAATCTTCTGAGACATGCCTAAATTCTTAAGTCTCCTAACTTTTCTTAACCATTTTCCTAATCTGCAAAATGGAACTCATAATCCCTACCTCACCTGTCTCAAAGGGCTTTTGTGAAGCCGTGAGATCATGGATAAGAAATTACATTGACAATTATAAGTCACTGTACAAACTAAACCTTCAGCAGACAAAGAAGAATTTTTCCTTCACTCATTGATGACTACCTGAGCATAGCCCTTCAGTATCCATAAGGCACCTTATATTTATGATTTATGTAGTATTCTTTCCCTGAGGAGCTCAAAGCACTTGATCAACCTGGCTTCATCCATTCTTCCAGTGACTTTTGAGATAGTTAAGAGATTTTAATTCAATGAGCATTTATTCATTTATTGAGCTCCTACTATGTGCTAGGCACTGTGCTATGTGCTGGGTATACAAAAACAAAAATGAGATATCCCCTGTCCTCAATGAGCTTACATTCTACTGCCAGGGGGCAAAGGAGACTAACATATGCACTATTAATTCCATTTCACAAATAAGGACGCCATCTCAGAAAGGTTGGCTAACTTTCCCAACACTTATACAACAATGCTGGGGGTGGGGAATGGAATTAAAAGTCATTTAAGTTTTGTAGGCCTCAGTTTCCACATCTGTAAACTAAGAGTGTTGGACTAGATGATCTCTACATTTCTTCCAGTTCTGACATTCTATCATTCTGTGGCTAAACTCAGAGACACAAAGGGAGAAGATCACAAGAAATGAAAATGAATACTGGTCCCTGAGGAGAAGCACCAAGAAGTAGTAGGGATGTGTAAACACAGAATTGGTAATGCTAGGGAGAAGAAAAATATAATTTTAGAGAGACAGAGGCCAGCTCTGTCTTCTCCTCTCTCCCTTCCCATATATGCAGGGTTTGAGTGCAGCCCTGTGAGGGGAGGGGGAGCAGCGGCAATCATAAAGTACACGTGGGTTCCATGTATGTTAATGTTTCTTCTAAGTGAGTGGTGTTTGACAAGCAGCCTATGTGACAATCTGCCAGCAGAGCCCAGATTTGTGAACCAATTGAGAGAGGATGAAAGGAGAAAAGAAAGCTTTTAGAGAGATGGAAAGATCAGAAAGGCAGGGCTACGACGAGTAATAGAACCTGTTTTAGAGGCAGTGGGCAGGGGCAGAAAGTACCACGAGTTAATTGAGGTTGAAAGCCTTTAGGAGGTAGTTAGAGAAAAAGGCTTGAGGATGAAGAGCAGCCAGGGGGTGGAGGAAGGCAAGGAGGGAGGACTGACAGGAAGCTTTGTGTGCATCAAAGAGGGCGGTGAGTTCAGGGCAATTTCTTCCAAGGGGAGACGAGGGAAATATGGCTGATCAGGATACCAGTGGCTGCCTTAGGGGTGACTGGGCCCTAACTCAAAGAGCAAACATGAAAGGAAGGGGAAGAACTCAAGGGGAAGAACCACTGTATTAAGCCATCCATCCAGACCATCTAAACTATCCAATCCAATCAAGATTTATTAAGTGCCTACTATGTGCCAGGCACTGTGCTAAGCTCTGGTGATACACTTAATAAAAAAGACAGTCCTTGCCCTCAAGGAGTTTACAATCTAAAGAGGGAGACAACAGCCAGAAGGACACAGGAGGGGCAGCTAGGTGGTGAAGTGGATAGAGCTCTGACCCTGGAGTCAGGAGGACCTGAGTTCAAATCTGGCCTCAGACACATAACACTCACTAGCTGTGTGACTCTGGGCAAGTCACTTAATCCCAATTGCCTCACCCCCCCCCAAAAAAATGACACAGGAAAGTGGTGGGGAGCAGGGAGGGGACACCAAGGGGTCTGGCATCTCATTCTGTGGAATTAAAACCAGGCAGGGCAGCAGATGCAAAGTGGAATGAGCTACACCTCCTCCCTAGGTCATCTTGCCCTCTCTTCAACCCGTTTGTATTGCCCCTCTCCTCCTCCTTCAGCCCCACTCCCAGCTTGTCACCTCTGACTCCGAGCACTATAATCAAATCAGCAATACCCCTGCTTTTTCAAAGATGCATCGTGGGACTGATCAAATTCACTCTGCCTTCAACTCCCCAGGCAAAACTCCCTTCCCTGGTTACCACTCCCCTAAGCACTTTGTCTTCTGCTGTTAGAATGTAAACTCCTTGAAGGCAGGAACTTTTTACTTTTCATATTTGTATCCCTAGTGTTTAGCACAAAGTGTCTTGCATGGAGTTAGGTGCTTAATAACTTTTTTTCATTCATCATTCAAATCAGACATGAAGGAGAAAAATCTCTTATCATGGAATTACAGAAGTGGAAAGGACCTTAGAGACCTCCTGGTCCAACCCTCTCATTTTACATATGGGAAAACTGAGGCCCAGATGGAGAAAAGTAAAGGGAGTGAAGCACCAGAAGGAAAGGTTCTAATCCTGGCTTTGCTACACACTTACTGCACGACCTTGCACTTCTCTGTGACCCTTGGCTCCCGAAAACCTCTCTGTAAAGAGAAAATCATACTGGTGATCCCTCTCATGGAGTTGTGATGGAGGAAATACTTTGTTAAACTGTAAAATGCTCTAGAAACGGGAATTAGGATGATCATCATTGCTCCTGGCTGGTTTCTTTCCTGCCACTGTGGTGTTAGTGGTGGGATAAGAACTATTGGGGAACATTTTTAATAAGAAAAAGCAAAGGGGCAACTCTGGTTGGGGGTTGGTTGAGGTGACTCCATTAGAGAGAAAATCATAGACCAAAAAGTGATAGAGGGTAGCTTGGGGTGGACTCAGCCACCTGCTTTCTCCTTGGGCTATCTCTTTATAAAGGCTTCTGACCTTAGGTAGGTGACACCTTCAGAGATGGTTTGGAATGGCAATGATATTGACTATAATCTCTATATCACTTTCAGTCTTACAAAGCACTTTTCCCAAAACCTTGTGAAGGAGCTAGTGCTCTGTCCAGATGAGGAACCTGAGTCTCAAAGATGGGGAAATGAATTGACCAAGGTCACCCAGCTAGCAATTCACAGAATCATGGAATTCCAAAGCCGCAAAGGACCTTAGGTTCTAACTCAATCTCTTCATCTTACAGGTTAGAAAACCAATACTCAGAGAAAGGAATTGACTTGCCCAAGGTCACTCAGCCAATGAGTGGCAGAGCCAGGTTCTCCGACCAGACCAGATCAGAGCCTTTAACACTACAGAAGGGGCAGCTAGGTAGTATGCAGTGGATAAAGCACCTGCCCTGGGGTTGGGAGGACATGAGTTCAAGTCCAGCTTCAGGTACTTACTAGCTGTGTGACTCTGGGCAAGTCACTTAACCCTGATTGCTTTAAAAAGAAAAAGACCCAAGTGAAAGCACTACAGAAGACCCAGAGGTCAGAGTAAAGAGACAATCTTTCTCCCCTGGACATGCCTCCAGAAGTGGGGGAAATTGTCAGGAGCCTAGCCTTGCTCTGCCCCACCCTGCCCCCATAACAGCCTTCCTGTGCCTCCTCAGCCACTGCGGCTGTTTATGTTTTTATCGTTTGCAATGAAAGACGATTATGTGTGTGCGCGGTATTGATTGGGGCTCTTAGATTTTTATGTCATTGTGGAAAGCAGCAATTATCGTGGTGCTGAGCCCGCCTTGGTGGGAACAAACAGCCCTTAGGGAGGAAAGAGCTGGCCTGGGAAAGCTAGGGGCTGCCTGAGAGGTGATGTCTCTGACAGAGCCTAGGAAAGAATGTTCCAGCACAATCTGGGGGAAATGGAGTTGAGCCAGAGGAGGAATAAGTTCATTGAGGTACAAAGTTTGAGGGAAGAAAGAATTCCCAGAATCAGAAAAGATCAGAGCTAGAAGGGACCTGAGACCACAGAATATTAAAACATTCTGTGTTCTATGTTAGAACGTAACAGGAAGGGATTTCACAGATCATCCGGGCCAGAGAATCTTAACCTTTTTGTGTGTCTTGGATCCTTTTGGCAGTGGGGTGAAGCCTGGGGATTTTTCTCAGAATAATTCTTTTCAATACATATAGTTACAAAGGAAATCAATTATGGTGATGAAGTTATCAAAATATTTTTAAAAAACAAGTACACAGACCCCAGGTTAAAGAACCTCTGATCTAGCCCAGTTCTCTCAAATCAGGTTACAGAGGAAGGCTCAGGAAAGTAATGCAATTTGTTCAAGGTCACTCAAAGAGTTTATTGGAAGAGCCAGGATCTGAACCCAGGTGCACTGGAAAATTCCTTTTCTACTACTGCAAATGTCTGAGTGGTATAATTAGACCACAGCCACCCTAAAGTTGGCTTCATGGGTGTCAGCACTCCCATGATGAATAAATGTATGTGTTCCTCTTGCAGGGATCTCCTCGTGTAACTCCCCTGCTCAAAAATCTTCCATGCTGACCCTGGCATTCAAGGCCCTCCACAACCCATCCTTATCTCATACTACTGCCCTTCTATGTATTCTACACTCCACCCAAACTGGACCACACACTGTCCTCTGCACATGCCCTGTATTTTACTATATATACACTGTTCCCTATGGCTGGGCTGTCCTCCCTCTGACTCTTTATCCTTTTAAAATCCAATTCAAATGCCATCTACCCTGATCTCTCTGTCAGTAATGACCTTCTCCCTCAGACCTCACATAACACTTTGTTTCACTCTCTAATGTACTTACAAAATGATTTTTTTTTTTTAAGAATCAGGCCTGTGACTTCACTGGTCTCGGGAACTCTTGGTGAGAAAATTCCCTTTTGCCAATGGAGAGCAGCACCTGTTCTGCCAGTTATAGCTTTAGAAAATTGTGGGGGGCACTGAGGGATAAAGGAATTTGCCCATCTTAGCACAGCCACTATGTCAGAGCTGGAGCTTGAACCCAAGCCTTCTTGTCTTTAAGGCTGGCTCTCTGTTCACTACCTACACTGCCTCTGTATCATGTGATATTATGTAGTTATCTGTATATTTGTCTTCTCTCCCTATCCATGAGTCTAAGTTCCATAACTGCAAGAACTATGAGTGTCTCAACTTCATATTTTGTCCAGGACCAAGGACAGCACCCTGCACACCTGCCATGTTGAATTGAATGGGGTCAAGTTTGGTTGAATGTGATGGATAGTGTGTTTCTTAGCAAAGCCATAGACCACCAAATGAGTGCTGCCTGCTGAAAGCATAACTTGGTGTTGGCTGCAAGTAGAATGTGGCTGTTTTTTGTAGAAGTACCTTGCCTGAAGGGGAGGGACTGGGTATTGGATATATGTGAGGAATGTATATATGTAAATCTATATTCATTCATAGGAAGAATGGGAAAGGCAGTATGGAACAGAGAAGCAATAACGTACTGGCCTTAGATGTCTTAGAATCCTGCCTCTGCTATTTATTAGTCCAGCCATCATGGGAAAGTCATCTAACCTCTCTGAACCTCAGTTTCCTTCTCTGTAAAATGGGGGCAGAAATGGGAATCCTCCCTACCTCATAAGTTTTCTCTGACAAAACCTTGCTAACCTTAGAACACTGTAAAAATGCAAGATATTATTCTCCCTATAGAGAGAGCCATGTGTAAAGTGTGTGACATGTGTAACACATGGGCTGTTATCTATGCTATACCAGATATAATAATGAGGGGTGTGTGGGGAAACAGTAGGTAGTGTGCTGTCTTGCTGTGTGTCTGCCTCATGAAAATCATTCCCCCTGTTATCTGATGAGTGGGATTTCAGAATTTAAAGTGCTTAGATGGGTTATTTGGATAAGACTGGCAGGATGGGAAATCGTTACAAGAATCTCCACATGGGTGTACTCATTTGTAGACTAGAAAAGGGGGAGTAGGAGGGGGAAGGAGGAGGTCAGCACACATGGCCTGCAATTTGTGGGGGCAGGAGCTCTGTGCTAAGGGGATACACTGGGGACATACATTCAGGGGGGATCATGGTACAAGGGCAGATGCTAGGGGGCTCTGTTCACAGTAAGGGCACCTGTGGAAAAACTTGAGGGGTGACAGGCAATAATGCAGGAAGGCCAAAGCTGGGGGCATGAAGGAGCCATGGAGGCAGAGCTTGGGTGGCCTGATTCTCTCTGGAGGGGAGCCAATTTGGAGCCTCAGCTGCTACCTTGTTTTGCTTTTCTCACTTAAGAAAAAGCTGTAACAAGGACGGCCCATGGAGCAGTAAGATTGATTATGTCGCTCTGGCCTTTGAGGAGAGAGGGGGGAAAAATCAAATTATTGGACAGGGTCCTTTTAAGGAACTGCTGCTTTAGTTTATTTTCTTATATTTAGTCAATAGCTTTTTTTTTTTTAACAAGTGCTGTACTTTATAAATGGATTTCACTTGGGCAAAACAAACATGGTCATTTCACATGCTTCCCTCCCGCTGGAACGTAGTCAAAATCCCAGTGAGGGGCAGAACCAGGGCCGAGGGAGTTAAATATGAACCCAGGTGGAGGTAACAGAGCTACTACACCTGGCTAGGGCAGCCATTCACTTCTCCTTTGGGAATGCAGTTTTCTAGGAGTGGGCTGGGAGCACAGTGACACAGCTGTTGGTAAATAGTCTCTGCAATGGGCCCCTTTAGAAAAGTCCAACTTTTTAGGGCTAATTCAGAATTCTGGGAAAGATCCTGTGGGAGTCTGCGATTTCCCTGCACCTTCTAGTGGATTCCCTGCTTAGGACTAGTTCAATCATATGTGAATCAATCCCTAAGATTCACCTCCTAGGTCCTTGGGTCACCTTTCCAATCCCTCAGCTTGGTTCTATCCTATTTAGGTTAAGGAGTGAGCTTAATATAATCAGGGTCGATGTTCTGGCCCCATTTGATAGGATCCCAGAAACCTCAGATTTGTAAGAGAGTTCAGAAGTCAACTCCTGTGACCCCTCCCTGAGCCAAACTCTCTTCTGCAACATTACTGACAACTTGTCATTCAACTTTTCCCTGAAAACCTCCAGTGATACAACATTCACTCACTATCAAGGCAGCCCATTTAGTTTAGGGACAGCTCTAATTCACTGAATCAGAAAATCTCAGAGTTGAAAGAGGTTTGGAGGATAGCCACTGCAACTCATACCCAAACACATATGGACCCTACACCATCCCTGACAAGAGGTCATCTAAGCTCCACTTGAAGACCTCCAGTGACAGGGAGTTTACTACCTACCAAAAATGTCTGTTCCATTTGGGGACAGTGCTAAATCATAGAATAACAAAATCTCAGAACTGGAAGGCAGATCATAGGGCACTGAGTGCAGCCTGTGGCAAGGCAGAAATTCCCTCTACAACATCCCTGGCAAGTGGTCATATAGCTTTCACTTGAAGACCCTTGGTTACCTTACTACCTACAAAGTAGGGACACTCAGGGACAACTCCAGCTCTTAGGGAATTGTTCCTAAGAAAACAAATATTAAAGGGACTAAAAATAGAAGGGACTTAGGGAGAAATAAGATGGTTAGTTCCTTTCTATTCTCTTTCCACATAACCAAGAGATACAGGGCTAAAGAGGTTATATTTTCTATGCCACAGCTTCTCCCAGAGAGATGCTCTAACCCTGGTTGCTCTACAGACTTAAATAATAAATAGCAGCCAAGGGAGGAGAATTAAGCAGTGTGGGTAAGGGAGGGAGGGAGGGAGGGAGAGAGGAGAGAGAGAGAGGCTTGAGGCAGAGATGGAAAATCTGATGAGGAGTCAGTGAAGTGAGAAGGTGTGGGGAGGGGGTAAAGGGAGGGGGAGACTGCCCCTGATGGGTTAGGGCTGGAGAAAGCTACTGGAAAGAAGGCAGAGCAGCGGAAACTGAGTGAATGCATGTCAGGGAAGCCGCAAAGCAAGGGTAGGCACTCAGGTAACATCTCTAACAGGTGCATTGCAATCAGACAATTAAACAGATAAGGAATAATAACATGATGTTTGATATTCTTTTCTATGGTGCCTTAAAGCTTACAAATGGTCTTTCTCCCAACAACCCTGTGAGGTAAAAAGTGCAAGTATTATTATCCCCATTAGAACGAGATGGAGGCTGAGAATGGAGAGGTCAAGTGGTTTTGTCCAAGGTCACATTGCTAGGCAGTATTGGGCAGGCATTCCAATCCATGGCTCTCAGCTACATGTCTCCTATGATGTAGGTCAAAATAGCATCCTCAGTTTAAAACTGGAAGGGATCTTTGAGGTGCGCTAGTCCAATCTCCTCATTTTACAGATAAAGTGGGGCCCATGGAGGTTGAATGGTCCCAAGGTTACAAAAGTAGTAAGTAGCAGAGGCAATATTCAAATGAAGAGTTTCTGATTGCTCTGGCTGGCTTCTTCATTCCCCTCTGGGCTTTGATCCTGATTCTCTAGATTTCTTTCTCTACCATCACCACCATCATGCCTTCTCACCCTAGAAGGTCACTTCACCCCAGCAGTCTCTCAGCAGGGAGATCATTCTGTCCTTGAGCTCCTTCCTCTGGTCAGGTACCTTCTCTCCCCACCTTCTCAGCTTTCTTTTACCCTATTAAAATGTAAGTTCCTTGAGGGCAGGGACTGTCTTTCTGTTTGCTTTTATTTGCATTCCCTGCCATTAGGACAGAGTCTGGTACATAGTGAACATTTAATAAATGTTTGTGAACTTAAAAATCTGATGCTCTTCTGTTCTAAGAATTGTTATCTCCATTTAACAAGGAGGAAACAGAGGCTTACAGTAGTTAAGAGACTTACCCAGGGTCACAAAGCTGATGAATAATGGAGCTAGGATTAGAACACAAAACTTCTAATGGCAAGACCAGCTGTTTCTCAAGAGCAGGGAAAGGGATTTGGGAGAGGGAATTGAGACACCGTTCCCAGCTCCTTCCCACATACATACACAAGTGTGCACTCCCAAGAAGCCCTCCACTCCCCCCAACCCCAAATATACTATGTTCCAATGCATTAACCTCTCAGTGGTTCCAGTCCATGGTTTCCTTGTCTTAAGTCATCACACTCACCCCCCCCGCCATGTGTCAGAACCCCTGAGGTGAAAGAATCAAGTAAAACTCTCCGTAGACTCCTCCCTTATTATTGCCTGAAAAATAATCATAACCGCAAACCACTCCCATTTCTATTCCCTTTTAGTGTTTGCAAAATGCTTTACAACTCTATGAGGTGGGTGATGACAATAATACTATTCTCACTGATTGGAAGGAAGGAAGCAAGAAAGGAAGGTAGGGAAACAGGGAGACAGGGAAAGAAAGAGAGAGAACAGAAGGAAGATTTTATTAAGCCCCTCAATGTTCTAGGTGCTGTGCTAAGCTCTTTACATATACTGTCTCATTTGATTTTCACAACAACCCTGTGAAATAAGCTCTATTGCTATCCCCATTTCACAGTTGAAGAAACTGAGAGAGGTTAAATGACTTGCCCACTGTCACACAGCTAATAAGCATGAGAGGCCATATTTGAACTCATCTTCCTGGCTCCAGACCAAGCATTATAGTCTCCCGAAGATCACACAGCCAGTTAATGTTGGAACTAGTCTCCATCCCAGGTTGACTCCAGGGCCACCTCAGGTACAACTTCTAGATGCACCTATTTGCAGATACATTTACATTTGTGTCACCCCAGACACTAGAGTCATCCTTACTATTGACCATATGAAAAACAACAGTTGTAGACACTCTACTGCCCACTCCCAATGACATTACCTTGTATTTATCTTATACATAGTTTGTATTTGGGAGGCAGCATTGGCTCCAAAGCCAGGAAGACCTGGGTCCAAGTTTCACGTCTTCCATATACCGGCTTTGTGACCCTCAGCCAGTCACTTCACTTCTGAGTGACCCAGGCAACCCTCAGATCTGTAAACTGCAGAGCAAGTGGTGATTTCATTTCTCCTCACCAAGAGTTCTTTAGAACATCAATGAAAGTACAGCCAAGGTCCAAAAATATACAAAGAGATTTTGTATTTACTTCTCTGAAGACATACACATGGAATGTGAGCTTCTTGAGGGCAGGTGCTATTTCTTTCTTGTCTATGTATTCCCAGGGCCTGGCATAGCACCCGGCACATAGTAGGTATGTTGATTAAAACATAATAATAGCTCCCATTTCCTTAGACTTTTAAAGTTTACAAAACATTTTTCTCAAAACAGTCTGGTAAGGTAGAGAATACATTATTGTCTTCATTTGACAAGGAGGAAATTAAGGAACAATGAAGTATGCTGACTTGCCCTGGGTCACATAACTCCTAAGGGTCTTGAGTATACCTATGTTGTGACCATTACTGAATCTTACACTTAGTCTTTGGTAGCAGACTTAGAAATGGGATGCATAGGGGGCAGCTAGGTGGCACAGTGGATAGAGCACCAGCCCTGAAGTCAGGAGGACCTGAGTTCAAATCCGGCCTCAGACCAAACACTTGACACTTATTAGCTGTGTGACCCTGGGCAAGTCACTTAACCCCGATTGCCTTAAAAAAAAAAGTGAGGCATTCCAATTTCCTGCCTTCTGGTCCAAATTTCAATGATAAATAATACACAGAAACTCAAGGTTTCACTGATACTAATTAACAAAGCCCCTTCTCTCTTGACCTCTGAGCTTATTGTCTGTCCTCCCTAACTCTACCCAGAGGACTTCTTCAGTTGTAAAGTCCTTGGCTCGCTCCACCATTTCTCATAAAATGAGATTTTCAGACCCTTTGTTATCCTAATCAACCTTCTTCAGATATACTTCAGGTATGTGGCTGGTGGCACAGAAGATAGTGCAATGGACCTGGAGTCAGGAATACCAGAGTTGAAATCTAGCCTCAGACACTTATTAACTGGGTGACCCTGAGCAAGTCCCTTAACCTTGGTCTTCTGCAGTTTCCTCATCTGTAAATCATAATATCACCTAGCTCCCAGGGTTGTTGTGAGGATTAAATGAGATCATATTTGTAAAAAGCACTGAAAAGGGCTTAGCACAGTACCCAGCACATAGTAGTACTTATTCCCTTCCTTTTTCCAGGTGCTTCCTAGACATAATTTGCAAACCACAGCATCTGCTTTCTGACCATGATTCTCATCTCTGTCCCCTGCCCTTCACCTCTACCACCACCAACATACATGGACAGGACTGGAATCTTACAAGTCTGACTCTGAAACCACCCTTCTGGTTTTGTTTTTGTTTTTAAATCTTTTCTGGAAACAACCTAATTCAACTCCCCTTTATGTGTTATCTTCCCCACTACAGTGTAAGCTGTTTGAAAGCAGGGATTGTTTTGCTTGCTTGTATTTGAATCCCCAGTACTTAATACAGTGCCTGGCACACAGTAAATGTTTAACAAATGCTCTATACCTAAGGATCATTTAACTATCTGCCTGCCTATCTCTCTATCTCTATCCATCCATGATCTATCTATCTATCTATCTATCCTTTATCTATCTATCTGTCTATCTGTCTATCTAGCTTTAGAACTTGGTGCCCAGAACACTGACCACAGCAGTACAATTGTCTTTTGAATAGGACAGAGGACAGTGGGACCTTCTTCATGAGACCTTTCTTGATCTTCCCTTCCCTGGCTGCTAGTGCATCCCTCTCAAAATTATATTGTATTTATTTTATATCTACCTATATATGCGCATTGTGTCTTCCTCAATAGAATGTAAGTCCCCCCAAGAGGCAAAAAGTGTTTCACTTTTGTTTTTGTATCCCTATCACCTAACACAGTGCCTAGCACATAGTAAGTACTTAATTGATGGATTGACCATAAAATCCCTCCTTATGACCTGTTAAATAGGCCCAACCTTTCATCCCTCCCCCCACTAAAATCTTCCTTAGGTCCCTCCACATGGGGCAGAAGGGAGCCTGGCTCTCCAGAGGCCGGCACACCAGTAGAAACCGAACTCTGGAAAGTGGCACCGAGCTAGACAGGCCCCTGGACTCACAGGCTGGCTGTCATTGGAGGGGCACCCTGGCTAAGTCCAGAGAGACTTGTCACCATAAAGCTGGCCACTGGGTGATGAATTTTTTTAGCCACAGCAACTCATAAAGAACCATTTAATAAGGCGTGGAGAGGGTAGGCTCTGTGTCCATGGAAAAAGTGCCCACACTGAGCAAATGACAGATCTTCAGAAAGATTGGAGAACATTACATTCATTTTATTGGCCACCCCATCACACTGCTGATTCACATCAAATTTGCAATCAACTAAAACCCCTAGGTCTTTCTCATATGAAAAATCTAGGTCTTGCCCAAGCTGCATTTTAGAGAACCACAGAATATCAGAGCTGGAAGGGACCTTAAAAGAAAATGTTAGTGCTAGTCAGCCCTGCAGAACAAAAAACATAGAATGTCAGGGCTAAAAGGCACCTTAGAACATAAAATGTTAGAATTGGAAGAGACCTTAGAACATAGAATATCAAGGCTAGAAAGGACCTTAGAACATAGAATGTTAGAGCTAGGAGGGACCCTAAAACACAGAATGTTAGAGGTAGAAAGGACCCTAGAACACAGAATGTTAGAGCTGGAAGGGACCCTAGAACATAAAATAACAGAGTTGTAAAGGACCTTAGAACATAGAATGTTAGAGCTAGACAGCACTCTAGAACACAGATTGTTAGAGCTGGAAGGGACCCTAGGATGTAGAATGTTAGTGGGGGAAGGGACCTTAGAACATAGAATATTAGAGTGGAAGGGGCCCTAGAACATAGAATAACAGAGTCATAAAGGACATTAGAATATAGAATATTGGTGCTGGATGATCTTTTAGAACAGAAGAGACCATTAGAGGAACCTTAGAACATAAAACATAAAATGCCAGAAAATAGTAGATTAGAAGGGACTTTAGAGATCACCTAGTTCAACTGCCTCACTCTACAAATGAGGAAACTGAGGCCCAGAGAGTCACCAAACGAGGGCTGGAGCTGGGACATCATGCACTTGACTTTTTGAATTTGGCAGCCTCTTTCTTCTGCCTGCCTTCATACCCCTTTCTCAGTGTCTCCTTCCCTCCCCAGACTCCCTGCTGTTATTGCTCACGATAGATACAGAAGAACTCCTGGTGCTTAGGAAGATGGATGGCTTTGCTTCCCCCATCACTCAACCCTCTTTATTCCTCAGTATCATGCATCCAGATTGATGGGCCCTGAGGGGACCGAGAGGCTGGGCTGGGCTCTCCCCCATTGTAGGAAGGGTATTTCTAGCTAAATGGCAGGGCTCTGTGTCCGCAGGTGAAGGATAACTGGGAGCAGGGTGTGTGGCAGGGAGGATGACAAGGCTCTTCAGTCCTAAATATAGATTTCTAGACTGCAGAAAAATGGGCTTGTTTTTCAGGGCACATCCGAAGGGTTGCCTAGTATGTTGAAGGTTGGATACAAGCATCTTAGAAATAACACAAACATTTATAAAGTACTTTGCAGATAGTACCTCGTGTGAGTGAGCCCTACCACTATCCTCCGAGATGGCTAAGGCAGGATTTATTTTCCACATTTTTACAGATGAGGAAATTGAGGTCCAAAGAGACTTTCTCAAGGTCACACAGCTAGTAAATGACAGAGCCAGGAACTGAATCCAGGTGTCCCATCAATAAATCCAGCTCTCTTCCTATGACAGCACACCAGAACATTTTGGTCAGTCTGAGCCTTGAGGAGGCTCCAGGGAAGGGCAGGATCTTTCTCCTTAAAGCCCACTAAGGCCCAGACATTCTGCTTAGCCCTACTTCCCCTGACTTCCTGACTGCAGCCACAGAAAGCCTATATCTTTCTCTACAGACACCTCTGAATTGGCTGACATTGTTTACAAAATGGAATAGCCAACCTAGGAATTCCAGCTAATACATCAGAACCATTTCCTATCTCGACTTAGTCCCAAGTATCTCATGGGTGAATCCTACTATGGTCCATGTGAGATTTACCCATTCATTTATGGGGGAGAAGACAGGTACAAGGAGAAGTTGGGGCATGAGGGAGATGAATAGGACACAGTGAAAATCAATTAACCAATAAGCAAATACTAAGTTCTAACTAAAGACAGCTAGGTGGTACAGTGGATAGAGTGCTAGACTTGAGTTAGGAAGACTTGTGTTCTAATCCTTCTTTAGATACTTATTAGCCAGAAGGACCTGGGCAAATTACTTAGCCTCTCAGCCTGTTTCCTCATCTGTAAATTGGGGATAATGATAGCATCTACCTAATAGGGTTGTTGCAAAGATCAAGTGAAATAATACATGTAAACACTTTACAAACTTTAAAGATCCATGAAAATGCCAACTATTATTATGTGCCAGGCACTGTGCTAAGTGCTAGGGATACAAAGAAAAAGTAAAGCCAGTTCTTGTCCTCATGGAGCTTCCATTTTACTGGGTAGACAACATACATCAACTAGAACATACATGCTAAATAAGAGTAGGGAAAGGGTGGGGGGGGTGGAATAGCATGAACATTAGAGGACCAAAAAAGGTCTCCTGAAGAAGTGAGCTGAGTCTTAAAGAAAACCAAGGGTTCTAAGAGTTAGAGATTGAGAAGGGAAAGTATTTCAGGCAGAATGACCAGCCAGTGCAAAAGCACAGAGATGGAGTGTCATGTGTGAAGAGAAGCATATGGGCTAGTGTGGTTGGGTCACAGAGTACCTGGAGAAGATTAGAATGTAAGAAGATTGGATAGGTAAGAAGAGGGTAGGTTATAAAGAGCTTTAAATGCCAAACAAAGGACTTTACAAGGTAATAGGGAGCCATTAGAGTTTAGGCAGTACAGTGAATAGAACAACAGGCCTGGAGTCAGGAAGATCTGAGTTCAAATCTGGTCTCAGACACTTACTAGCTCTGTGACTCTGGGCAAGTCATTTATCCCTGCTTGTCTCAGTTTCTTCATCTGTAAAATGAGCTGGAAAAGAAACAGCAAACCACTCCAGCATCTTTGCCAGGAAAACCCCAAATGGGGTCATGAAGAGTCAGACACGACTGAAAAAAAATGGCAGAACAAGAGTTTATTGATGGTAGGTGGAAAGGTAGAGATGTGTGTAACATGATCCAACATGCATTTTAGGAAAATCACTTTGGCACCTTAGTAGAGTGTAGGATGGAATGGGACAAGGAGACCAGTGAAGAAACTATTACAATGATCCAGGTGAAAGGACATAAGGGCTTGACCTTGGGTGGCGGCTATGTGAGTGGAGAGAAGGTGGGTGAGAAATGTCATGAAGGTAGAAGGTTCAGTAACTGATTGGAAATGGGGAGTGAGAGAGAGAGAGAGAGAGAGAGAGGAGTCAATGATCATATCAAGGTTGAGAACCTGGGTGTCAGAAGTATGGGAAGTTCAGAAAAGGGGAGGGTTTTGGGGGATAACATAATAGTTCTGCTTTGGACATGTTAAGTGTGAGATGTCTATGGAATATTCCGTTTGAAATGTTTAACAAGCCGTTGGTGGATGATATGGGACTGGAGCTTAGGCGAGAGACTAGATACCAATCTAAACAGAGCTGGGAACCATCTGCACAAAGATGATAACTGAACCTATGGGAGCTGATGAGGTCACCCAGTGATGCGGTATAGAGGGAAAAGAAAAGAGGCCCAGGATGGAGCCTTGGGGGATACCCATAGTTAGTGGGTGGGACACAGAAGAAGACCTGGCAAAAGAGCATAAGAAGATCAGTCCAGAAGCAGGAAAGGACGTAGGGGGTGGCAAACAGGAAGAGAGCAGAGGCATGCAAACCCAGAGAGGGCAGAGCATCCTGTAGGAAAAAGTGGCCACTGGTATGAAATACTGCAGAGGGGTCAAGAAAGATGAGTACCGAGAAGAAAAGGGCATTGGATTTGGCAATTAAGGGACCACTGGTAACTTTTGAGAGGGTGTTTTCTTTTGAAGGATGAAGTCAGAAGCCAGATTGCAGATTTAGAAGCAAATAAGAGCTTGAGAGGAAGAAGAGGCATCTGGACTTACAGGGTCTGGACTTAGACAAAGCACCTTTCCAAGTCTCAGCTTCCTTACCTATGAAATGGGAATAATAATGATATTCGCCCTTCCCAAGGCAGGAGGGGGAGCTTTGGGGGCTGCAGGAGTGTGTTTAGGGCATTATATAAATGTGAGCCGTTGTCTCTCTCTTCCCAGTGGGCAAATCTCTCCTTGTTTCCAGTAATTACAATAGCTCCCATTTGTATCCTTGCAAAGCTTTCAAAGCACTTTCCTTACAATCCTCTTGTGAAGGGGGTAGTGCAATTACTTCCCTTTTACCAAAGAGGAAACTGAGGCCCAGAGAGGGAAACAGACAGTACCTAAAAGCCAAAGCCAGGAAATAGAAAGGACAGGAACTGAAAATTAGGATCACAGGCTGAAATATCTTGGAGGTCATCTGGTCTAATCCTTTCATTTTCCAGATGAGAAAACTGAGATTCAAGGAGAGTGGGATGACTTGCTCATGTTCATACAGGTAATAGGATTTGAACTCAGGTCCATTGACTCCAAGTTCAGTGCTCTTTCTGCTGCTATTTAGTAATTGGCCTTGGATAAGTCACTCCTAAGTCTTAGCCTTGATGATCTAGTCTGTAAAATTAAGGGATTGGACCTAGTGCTTCCTTTCTGGCTCTGACAATTCTGTGATCTGTGACCTTAAACCCAGGGTTCTCTCCAGGCCATGGGGCCTCTCTCTCTTGTTCTCTTTCTTTCTCGGTCTGTCTGTCTCCGTGTCTCTGTCTCTGTCTGTCTGTCTGTCTGTCTCCCTGTCTGTCTCTGTCTGTCTGTCTGTCTCTGTCTCTTTCTCTCTTTCTGTCTCTTTATCTCTGTGTCTCTGTCTATCTCTCTCTGTGTGTCTGTCTCTGTCTCTCTGTCTTTCTGTCTGTCTCTCTTTCTCTCTGTCTCTGTCTCCTTTTCTCCCTTTCTGTCTCTTAGACCTCACTGCCACTCTCAAACAAAGTGCTATGTGAATTCAGAGGAGCAAATTTAGAGGAATTCAGATTCTCACCCCACTTCCAGCTAGTGGTATCCTAGGAAGGGCTTTTAGATGAGACAGCTGGGCCTCCCAGGATGGGGAGGACATCCACCTGCAGAGAGAGCGAGCCCAGCTCCCTTGCCACCCCCTGCATCCCCTCCTCCCAGCACTCATTCCTTCTTCTTGCTCATGCAACATGCCTCTGCCCTCAGCCTTGTCCCCTCCACCAGCTTCAGAGCTGGAGGGCTGTTACATCTTCTATTTAAAACTCCTCATCCGAGCCCAGCACAGGGGACTTTCTTATTCCCCTTCAGATGTAACTGTCACCAATAATAGTCTCTTTCGGATTTCATTTCCTTCAGCTCCTGCCAGGGACTCTCAGAGTCTCCTTCCCCTCCTGCTGTCCCCCTCCTCCCCCCAGCCCCAAGTCAGGAGGAAAAAAAAATACATTTTTGCCTTTTACTATGATGTATGCGATCCCATAAAATAGTGAAACAGATATGAAAGGTTGAGAGAAGGTAGATAAATGGCTCCTATTATTCTACCAATCAAATGAAATACCTCTCCACGTCCTCATTTGAATGATAATAAAACTCTGAGAGGCTGCTGGATTGCCACTGTCATCCCCAAGCAGCAGCCCAAGCCAGCCCTGACGCCAGACAAGGTAACCTTGGGGAGTCCGCTGTAGCTAGTACACTGACCCGTCCTGCAGGGTGCCCCTGTCCCCTCACCTCCTTCCCCCTCTGCCCCCAACCTGCTGCCTGCCTACTTGACCCCACCTGTTTTATTCAATGTGGCCACTGTTCAGCTGGATGACCTTGAGAAATCTCTAGGCCTCAGTTTCCTCTTTTGTAAAATGAAAGGGTTGGACCAAACGGTCTCCAAGGTCCTGTCTGGCTGCAATAGTCTATTTTCTTTGTTCTAAGGTTCCTATGCTCTTTGTTCTGAGGCTCCTTTCAGCACTAACATTCTATGTGCTTTGTTCTAAAGCTCCTTTTAGCACTAATATTCTGTGTTTCATGTTCCAAGATCTCTTCCAGCTCTGACGTTCTATGTTCATTTCAATTAAATCTAGCCCACATTTATTAACTACCTATTGTGTGCAGAGCTCAGTGCAAGGTGCTAGGGAGCGATACAGACTTTAAGTAAGCTAGCTCACAGAAGAACCGGGTGTTAGGAAACAAACACAGAGAATTCTAATGCCCAGTAATCCATGATAAGAGAGGAACAACAGGATGTGTGAGGTCTGAGGAGAAGGCATCAGGAAGACCTTCTGAAGCATGTGGCATTGGGAGGAAGGAGGCAAAGGTTGGAGGTGGGGGTGTGGAGGGGGCCGCGTGGACATTCCAGGAAGAAAAGAAAATGTGAAGAAAGGCACAGAAGCAATTGGGAACAGAGCATGTCCGAGGGCAGAGACTGGTCCAGGTTCTTCATCGTCATCATCATCATCATCATTACTATTATTATTTGGAGTATAGAATGAATGGAAGGGACTAATATTCAATAAAGCTGTAAATGTAGGGTAGAGCCAGGTCATGGGGGGCCTTGAATGACAGGCTAAGGAAGTGGTACTTTACTCAAGAGAAAAGAGAGTCACTGAAGGCTTTGTACAGAGGGGTCACATGGTCAGATTTAAGCAAAAGGAGGATTTTGTCTGTAGTAGGAAGGATAAGTTGGAAGGAAGAGAGCAAAAGAGCCACAGGATAAAAGGGTCAGATGTCAGTCAAACCTCAACTCAAGAGCCCCATCACCACTGCTATAACCTCCTCTGGAGGGGTAGTAAAGGAGATCCTCTAGGGACTAACTTACAGCCTAGTGCCTATTGGTCTAAGGATGTCTTAAAATCCTGGAATCATTGAGAAAATGGCAGAGCTGGGACTAAAACCCAGCTCTCTTGATTCTCCCAGTCCAAGGCTTTCTCTACCATCCCAGGCCTGGGCTATGCAGTTGAGGCCCCAGTATAACTCAATAGGATTCAGAGGAAGGAAGGAAGGAAGGAAGGAGAGAAGAAAGAAAGGGAGGGAGGGAGAAGAAAGGGAGAAGGAAGAGAGGGAGGGAAAAAGGAAGGAAGAAAGGAAGGAAGGGAAAGTAGAAAGAAGGAAGGAGGGATCGAGGGAAGGAGGAGGAAAGGAAGGAAAGAAAGAAGGAAGGAAGAAAAGAAAGGAGGAAAGAAGAAAATAAGCATTTATTAATTACCTACTATGTGCCAGGTACTGTACTAAGCACTTTACAATTATTATCTCATTTGATCCCTCAACAGCCCTGGGACGTAGTTGCTATTTATTATCCCTATTTTATATTTGAGGAAACTGAGGCAAACATCGGTTAAGTGATTTGTCCAGTGTCACACAACTAGTGTCTGAGGGCATATTTGAAGTCCTGAACTTCCTGACTCTGGGGCCAACACTTTTATGGGAGTATTGTGAAGAAAGTCCCTTGAAACCTTAAAGTGCTATAGAAATGAAAGTTATTATTATTATTAATTACTAATGAGGGCTCATGAGACCCCAAGGCCAGCCCCCTGACAAGGGGAGTGGGAAGGGGGTAGCGGTCAGATGCCACTTGCTCTTGGTCACTTTGCCATCAGTTAGGGACAGAACTTGGGAGGTCAGATCTCATCCTAGGACTCTCTCCCCCACCTAACTGCACTACCTCCTGGCTTACCTCCAGCCAGGGCTCCCTTTTCCTGAACGAAGGATAGAGAACCAGAGGGTTACACTGCCAAACAAATTGTGCTACATGAATTAATGCAATGTTACTCCATGAGAAATGATGTCTATGAAGAATTCAGAGAAACACTGGAAGACTTATGTGAATTGAAGTGGAGTGAAGTAAATGGAATGAAGACGCGACACCCACCATGACCACAACAATATAAATAGGAAGAACAAAAGAAAGGCACTGAGCTCCATAGAAATAGCATGACCAAGCTCTGTCCCAAAGATGAGGTGGAAAAAATACATCTCCCTTCCTTCTTTGCAAAAGTCAGGGGCGATGGGTGTGGAATATGGCATACACTGACTCAGTTGGGAAATTGATTGGTTTTACTAACTGCTTTCTCCCCTTTTTTCTGTCTTTATTTTTATTTTTTTATCACAAAGAAACACTTGCTAGGAAAGGGAGGGAGAAAATAAATTTAGAAATTAAAATGTTATAAAAACAAAATAAATCAATACTTTTTAAATAAAATTTTTATTTTAAATTTCAAATAAAATTTTTAAATAAAAACTTTTAAATAAAAGTTTTTAGATAAATTTTAAATAAGGTTTAAAAAAAAAAACAAAGGAAACTGCTACTGTAATTCAGTGATGAGTCCTAGACTAGGAGTCAGGAGATTAGAGTTCAGATCCCAGCTCAGTTACTTCATTTGTGACCTTCCCCTCTCTGGGCCTTAGTGCCTTCATCTATAAAATGGGAAGGTTGGACACCATGATGTCTAAGATCCTTTCAGTTCTAAATCCTATGATCCTATGATTAAATGTCAGGAGCCCTGGGTTCAAGGCCCAGCTCTATGACCTGCTAGCTCTGTGACCCTGGGCAAATCCTTTCTCTGTCCCTCAGCTTCTTTATCTGTAAAATGGACATAATTCCAGTTCTGACAATCTATGAATTTGGAAACCATAGGCAAAGGGCCACTGAGTTTACTCCACTGCTGGACTGAGACGAGTCTGGCCGAGCTCCAGGGGGCTTGGGCTGCTGATAAGCCTGCCCAGATCGCCCCGGGCGTGTCTATAACAGTGCAGAGCTAGATCCTGGAACGCTCTACTTCCTGAACCCCTTCTACACCTTTACTTCAACGGTGGCCTCTGGATGAATGCCCATCTCTTCTGGAATCCATTCAGAAAGAAGTCCTTACAAGGCATTGCGGAGTAATGGAGAGAGCAGTCAGAAGAACTGGGTTCAGATTCTGCCTCTTGCTAGCTATGTGGCCCTGGAAATCTTACTTAAATTTTCTGGGCCTCAGGTTCCTGAGACGCACAATGAAAAGGCTGAACTATGTAACCTTTAAGGTTTGTTCTAGCACGGTATCATAAGATCATAAATTTAGAGACAGAAAGACCTTAGAGGTAATCTCATGCAGCAGCCCTAGGGCAGCTAAGTGCCGAAGTGGATAAGAGCACTGGGCTTGGAACAGAAACACTCATCTTTGTGAACTCAAATCTAGCCTCAGACACTTACTAGCTGTGTGACCCTGGGCAAGTCACTTAACTCTGTTCACCTCCATTTCCTCATCTGTAAAATAAGCTGGAAATGGCGAGCCACTCCAGTATCTTTGCCAAGAAAACCCCAAAATGGGATCACGAAGAGTCAAACGTGACTGAAACAATTGAGCAAACAGCAACGAATGCAGCAGTAGCAGCACCACACCTTCTAGAACAGAGGTTAAGGAACTCACCCAAATTCATAGAGCTCGTAAGTAGCTAAGGACCCCACTCTCCTTCTTTTCATACATCAGACAAGAATGCCTGTGAATGTGGGACTGGCCCCTCTACAACACTTACATGTGAAAAGGGAGAGAGACTCACCGAAGGAGGTCTTGTTAAGGGATTTGATAAGAGTGGGAGCAGAAGTGTTGAGAGTCAGGAGACCTGGGTTCTAATCCTGTCCTTGCCATTAGTTATATGACATTAGGCTTCCACTATTAAATGGAGATATTAATACTTATAATACTGACCTCATGGGATTGTTATGAAAAAAGTCCCTTGAAATCTTATAGAAATGGGAGTTATTATTATTAATAGATCATAGGATTCTATCAACAGACTATAGGATGAGGGGCAGCTAGGTGGCTCAGTAGATAGAGCTGTGGCTTTAGAGTCAGGAGGACCTGAGTTCAAATTTGACCTCAGATACTTGACACTTAGGAGTTATGTGACCCTGGGCAAGTCACTTAACCCCGATTGCCTCACCAAAAAAAAGCAAAACAAAAAAAATAGACTATAGGGTGCTTAGAAATCATCTAGTACAATCCCTCTTGGCCCTGTTCATCCAGCTTAGACCCCTGTTCACACCCAGCCAAAGACATAGGGGCCACTTATAAGACACCTCCATCTTAAAGATAAGAAACTGAGGCCCAGTAAGATGAAGTCCCTTCCCAAGTTCATGTAGATAGTAAGTAGCCGACCCAATATTTAAACATAGGACTCTGAAACCAGTCCTATTTCCAATAGACCACATGACCTCTGAGTTTTGCTGAGCCTCAGTGTTCTCATTTGTAAAATGGGAATAATACTTGGAATCTTTGCTTCACAGAGTTTCAAGGTTGTGTTTTGTAAATCTTGGAGTGTTATAGAACTAAGAGTTAGGAGTAGACATAATAATTTAAACCTTGCTGAGGCTCTCTTGGTTTCCTCATCTGTAAAATGAAGATAATAAAAATACTTATTACTGGTTAGACTGGGTAGTCCTGAAGATCCCTCTTAACTCTGAGATCCTGTGATTCTGTGATCTCACTCAGAGTTGTGGAGAGTCAGAAAGCACTTTTATATCATATTAACAGCAATGAAAACAGAGGCTGCCATTCTACAGGGCACACTGTTCAGTCTGAAGTCGGGGTCCAGCCTCAAGCCCTTCAGTGGAGGCGGGGGGCGAAGCTGAGATGCATGTGCATCCCTGCATAGGGGGGCCAGTGCCTCAGTGGCAGGATCTCCCGGAGTTCGTGTCTGTCTTCCCGTGCCTTCCCCTCTGTCGCCGGCTGTGTCTTTCCCTGGATATGTTTCTCTGGGTATGCAAGTCCTCACTGATACCTCCTGGCCCCATCCATCCCAATTAGGCCGCCCGTCCACACTCAGCCAAAGGCATATCAATTCTCCGCACTGGCCACTGAACCGAGTTAATGGGGATGTACGCCAGCTTGCTAACTCGCCCTGGTCTGGAGGGGGGTAGGGAACTGAGAAGGCTCATGGGAAGACAGGGGCCCCCACAAACAGAGGGAACCTGGGGACACTAGTGACAAAGCACCCAAAGAGGTCACAGGACGGGGGGTCAGTGGTCACTAGATCCCATGGGGCCTCCCCTACCCACTCTGTCTTCCCTCTCCCACTAAGGAATAAGGCTGACCGGGGTTGGGGGGCGGGGAATCAGAGATTTAGAGCTGGGAAGAATATAGAGCTGGAATATTTAGATATTTAAGAATATTTAGAGCTAGAGGAAAAACCTGCTGATTCCATCCCCTCATTCCATAGATTAGGACATAGGAAACTACAAGTGACTTGTCCAAGGTCACATAGGTAGTACGCAGCAGTTCTCTGTCTCTGTCTGAGTCTCTCTATCTCCCTATCTCTCATATACATTTGCACACACACACACACACACACACACACACACACACACACTCATATACTCACCTACAGTCTCACACATACACAGAGATTCAGAGCTAGAAAGGACCGTCAGAGGTCAACCCCCACTCTTTCATTCTGCAGAAGAGGGGCAGAGAGCATCTCCCCTCCCACACTCCTATGCTCAGGTATACTTACTTGTCTGCTGTGTGAAAAAAAGGATTGTATGGTCATTAGCCACTTACTAGCCCTGTGACCTTGGGCAAATCACTTACCACTCTAGGCCTCAGTTCCCTGATCTGTAAAATTGGGGGAAAGGAGCTGTACTGGTTGTCCTTTAATGTATTTGTCACAGAGTAGTAAGTGGCAGGACTAGAATTCGAATCCAGGTCCTTTAACTTCATATCTACCACCAGAGCATGGTGGTGCAGTGGTTAGAATGAATGCTGGACCTCGTGTCAGGAAGACCTGCATACAAATCCAACCTCAGATACTTACTAGCTTTGAGACCTTAGGCAAGTCACTCACCCTGTTTGCTTCGGTTTCCTCAACTGTAAAATGGAGGTAGTAAGTAGTATCTATATCATAGGGATGCTGTGAGGATCAAACGAAATTTATAAAGAGATGCTTGTGTGCCTGGCACATGGTAAGCACTATACTTCATTCAACAGGCAATGAATGGTCGCCAAATATTTTTGAGTCTACAAACGACATCCTCAGAGTGGTGCATCAGGCATCAGGCTTTACTCAGGCAATGGGGTGGAGGATAGATTGGAGAGCAGACAAATTGGAGGCAGAAAGCTCATCTAGGGACCTATTATAACTGTTGTGGTAAGAGGTGATAATGACCTACGACATGGCTGTAGGAGTAGAGAAGAGTTGGGCCAGACTTGTGAAAATGGCCTGTGCTTTCATTCTAAGCTCACAGAGTGGGGAAGAGGGTAAACAGATGATGGGAAAGTCTGGACTCCGTGTGACTCTACCTGAACTGGACCCAGTCCCAGAACCCAGAACTGTCCTTCTCCTGGAAAGGACTTGAAACCAGGGCTTAACTGTGTCAATAATTACAGGAAGGGTGAGAAGCAGGGAAGAGTCCCAAGACCGGTGGACAGGACAGGATTAGAAAGACAGATGCCAGGGAGTCGATTCCAAACACAGAGGACTCCTGAGAAAAGTGTCAGAGACAAGAATGAGCAAGATGAAAAGGTGGGATAGAGGAGAGGAGATATTGAGGGCAGCTAGGTCTTGAAGTGGATGGAGTGCAGGGCCTGGAGTCAGGAAGACCTGAGTTCAAATGGGGCCTCTGATACTTCCTAGCTGTGTGACCCTGAGCAAGTCACTTAACCCTGTTTGTCTCAGTTTTCTCATCTGTAAAATAAATTGAAGAAGGAAACGGCCAATCACTGCCAAGAAACCGCCCCCCCCGCAAAAAAAAAAAAGAGTCACGTAGAGTCAGAAACGACTGAACGCACACACACACACACACACACACACACACACATACAGAGAGACAGAGTCCAAATTATGTCCCTGTTGTACAGAAGAAAGAAAGGATCAGAAGAGACAAGTGACTTGTCAGGACACACAACAAGTAAGTGTGCCCCTCCACGCCGTGCAGGACAAGGACTCATTCCCCCAGACAATGCCCAGGGGGCACAGGACCGACTAATGCTCTATTGATCTCCGGGAGTCAATCCAGCGTGTTGCTTGTGGGCTAGGGGGTTGAGGAAAGGGGACTCAAGGAGGAAGAGAGGCTCCCCTTGATTTGCTTGGGACCCATTTTTTCCACCTCTCTGCCTGGCCCCAAGGGAGACAGAGAGATGTCACCATGGCAATAGCCATGGCAACGTCAAAGGGTGAAGCTTGGGGGAGGGAGCAGAGCCCGCTCCTGCACCTGTCTCCTCTGCCTGCAGCTCAGCTCGGGGCACTGAGCTCCCTGGTGTCCCTGACAATCAGTTTCAGCCAGTACCCTGGAGGCTAATGAGAAGCAATGAGGCCCCAGGGACTTGGGCCCAGCCCCCAGGGCCAGGCTCTCAAACTGAAGGGTGGAAACTGATTCCTCCTTCCCTTCCTCCCATCTTTTCCTCTTTCCTCCGCTCTCAGAGACACGGGGCATAAGGAAGAGGAGGGGGATGTATCAGACCCCCAAACTATCCTTCTATAAGCACAGGCAGTGTGGTGGTGCAGTAAAAAACATCCTGAATTTGGAGTTAGGAGACACTTGAGTTCGCATTTTGGTTCCAATGTTTAATTGCTGTGTGACCCTCAGCATGTCACTTCTCTCTAAACCTCAGTTTGTCCGTAAAATGGAGATTATAAGATTAATATTTGTACTCTACCTACCGCAAAGAGTTGTTGTGATGAAAGTGTTTTGCATAGCCTGCAATGTTGTATGCAAAGATCAATCGGCAAGCATTCATTCATTAAACACTTTTTATGTGCCAGGCATGGTACTAGGGGACTGGAGAGACAAAGGAAGAAATGACCTTGGGGAGCTTATAGTCTACTGGGGAGGAAACATGGGCTTGTATAAGTGTATAAAAGATAAATACAAGGTAATTTGTATACCTTGCATACAAATACAAGGTAATTTGTATGCAGGGGAGACTCTATAAGGGAGAGATCAGGAAAGGCATCCCATAGAAGGGGCTGAGTCGAACGTCAAGAGAAACGAGGGTGTCTGAGAGGCTGAGGAGGAGACAAGGGCATCCCAGGCCTGTGCAGAGGCAGCCTGTGGAGTCTGGGGTGTGAGGAGCAATGAGGTTTGGCTGGACCACAAAGTGTGCCAGAAAGAGCAATATATAATAAGACCGGAAAGGTAGGTTGGAGATAAGTTGTGAATGCTAAAAAAAAGGAGTTTGTATTTGATCCTAGAAGTGATAAATAATAATGAATATCAGCTGTTATTATGAGGGGATCTGAGACGGTCAGAGATGCCTCGGGGTAGGAAGGAGCTAGCCCTCCGTTCAGTCTTAAGTCTTCCTTTTCTGTTGTTAGTCACGTTTGACTCTTTTTGTAACCCCATTTGGGGTTTTCTTAGCAAAGATACTGGAGTCTTTTGCCATTTCCTTCTCATTTTACAGATGAGGAACCGAGGCAAACAGGGTTAAGTGATTTACCCAGGGTCACATAGCTTAAGTGTCTGAGGTTGGATTTGAACTCAGGTCTTCCTGAGTTCCAGGCCTGGTGCTCTATCCCCAGTGCCACATAGTAGGTGATTGATAAATGCTTATTTCTTCCTTCCTTCCCATAGTTTCTACCAAAGGAACATCAGAAAGAGGGAAGGTGGACATAATTTCAGTTATGACCTTTCTCCCTTCCTGCCTAAAGTGTATCCTTTCACACATTTCTTCCCCCTCCCCGCCCCCAATTTTGATTGGAAAGACAATCAATCAATGACTTTTGTTAATCACTTGCTAGGTGACAGAAACTGTACTCAGCACTGGGGATCCAAGGCAAAAAATAGTTACTGCCCTCCGAGAGTTTGCATGCTTCTGGTGTATTATAATGGAAAATTCAGTGAGGAAACCTGGGCTCTCATCCTAACTCTGCCATTAATCCTCGTATGCCCTTAAACAAGTTGACTCTCACCCTGGGACTCAGGTCTCTGCCAATAGAGTACTGTGAAGAGGTTGGGCTCTAGGTGGTTTCTAAGAGAATTTCTAGCTCTGACAGTTTATGTTCCAACATCCCTTCCCTCTCCACCGTTCATTATTCCAGAGCCATATCCAGACTCCAATGGGTCTGTATGGGATTTTGTCCCAGAGTACCAGCATCCAGAGAGGTATGTACCTCCTGGTCCTCTGCCAGATTCTCTAGGGAGATAGTCTTCCTCCCCTCCATCCAATTCTTCTTTATTCGCTGCCCCATCTGAAGAAAAAAAAATGCCTAGTTACAACTCAGCTCTGTTCTACTTCCTAAGGTCTCCCTAGCTTTGGAATTCTATGTATGGTTCTCGGTTACTGACTCTGCCCAGGCTTACCAGAAACGGTAAGAACCTGCCGTCCTCTGGCAGAGACAGCACCCTCCTGTCTGGAGAGGGATCCAAACAGAAAGTATTGGGGCTCGGAGGTGACTCTGGGGATGCATGTGTGAGGAAAGCAACAGGAGAGGGCAACCCCTGGGAATCTGGACCACATCCCAACTCATACCAGAAGAGATTGGGGCTGGGAAGAAGAGAGGGGTGTTGGTGGTACAAGGAGAGGAGGCGGGAATACAGGTTTGCTTGGGCTCCCTGAGGAAACGTTGGCCTAGAGGATTGGGGAAACCTTCCTCTTCAGAGTATCTTTAAACAGAGAATAGTCCCATAGTCCTGCCCAGACGCATAAACGGTAAGAGCAAGCTAGATCCTAGGACGGCACACCTGCCTTCCAGTCTCACAGAGTCCAGAGCCCTGGATTTGGCATTGGAAGAGCTGGGCCCTAAACTACCTGGGCCCCTGCTACCCACTACCTGTGTGACTTTAGGCAAACCACTTCATCACTCTGATTAAATGTCCTCCTCTGTGGAATGAGCAAGACTACATAAGAAGACGTCAAGGGCCCTTCCAGCTCTGAAGGCTAGAAATTGGGATTTCATGTCCTGTGATTTGGTGGCCTCTGGTGGACACTAGATGCCTAACATCCCAAGTTCTTGACTCCCCCCATAGAATCCTAGAATCTTGGCCTTGGGGGTTGGGAGAAGTCACAGGGCGTTATGGAAAGAACCCTGGAGATGTGCTGGTGAATGTTTAACAATCAGCTCTCTGAATAAAAATGTAGCCATAACACCCTTTAAAATTTAATCTGCATTATTAACATTTTCTGCATCACTTTCTTAGTCAACAAAACAAAAAAAATCAAGTCCCCGATTTGTAGAATTCACTCTGAGGTATAAATGTTCACACTGAAAATTTAACCATCAGCTCACAGTCTGTTGGAGTTGACTCTAGCACACTCCTTGGTAGATTACTGTTTGTCCAGAGCTAGAGGTGGGGAAGACTTAGTTGAATCTTGGGCCCTAGCAACCACAAAATCCCAGTACATCCCTAGAACAGGTCTAACAGGTCTAAGTGTTTGAGGAGCATGATGGTAAAGGCAGCACTGAAGTCCGGAGACCCAGGTTTAAATCCTGACTCCAACACCTAATTACTCTATAACCATGCAAGACATTGGACCTCCTCTGGGCCTTGGTTTCTTTATCAGCCAAATGGGGATATTATTACTTAATAATAGCTAACATTTCCATAGCACTAAATATGTGCCAGGCACTGTTAAATACTTTACAATTATTATCTCCTTTGATCCTCACATCAACCCTGGGTGCTATTATTATCCCCATTTTGTAGATGAGAAAACTGAGGTTATGTGACTTGCCCAAGGTCACCCAGCTAGCAAGTGTCTGAACGTAATCTTCCTGAATCCAGCTCCACTGCTCTATCTCCTGCACCACCTAGCTAATTTGCCTTCAACTAGGTTGCTGTGGGATGAGATGAGAAAGATAATAGATGTAAAATATTTTATGTACATAGTTAAATAAATGTCAGACTCTGAAGAATTCAGGGTAACCTGGGAACACTTATATGAAGTGATGCAGAGTCAAGTAAGCAGAACCAGAAGAGCAATTCATACACTCACCACAGTAATGTGAGAGAAAATAAAAATAAAAGAGCAAAACTCTCAGTTCAGGGACCAGTCACGACTTTAAAGGACAGGAAACAGTGCACCAGGCAGAAGCGTGCACTTAGCAGAGAGGTGGTGGGCTACAGATATCACCATCATGTTGATTTCTTTCACTTTGTTGTCCTCTGTTTCCAGGGAGAATTCTTGGGTAGGAGAGGTGGCAAGCAGATTGGGGAAGAATCACTGGGAAGTGACATGTGTAGAAAAAGAGAATTGATTCATTTGTCTGCTCATGTGATTTCTTTGGAATAGGGAACTCCTGAGTGTGTAAATTCCCTCTACCAATGCAGACAGATCTGTCTTCTGCAATGAATAGCCTTAGAATTGCCTGAGGCACCGAGAGGCGACTTGCCCTGGGCCACACAACCTGTATGTATCTGAGGTTGGAAATGAAATGAGGCCCTGCTAACTCCAGAGCTCATTCTCTATCTACTACCAGATGCCTCAAAGCGTGGTCCAGGCACCTCTGAGGATCAACAAGACATTTTCACGGGATTTTCAGGGGATTCACAAAGTCAAAACTCTTTTCACGTTTTAACTTTTAACATAGTAAACCATAGAAAAAAAGCTCTTTGGAGTCCACAACAATTTTTAAGAATATAAAGGGAAGAGCTGGGAGGGCAGAGCCGAGATGGAGGAGGGAAAGCAGTGCCTGTCTTGAGCTCTCTCCTAAAGCCCTCCAAATACCTATAAAAAATGGTTCTAAACAAATTCTGAAGCAGCAGAACCCACAAAAAGACAGAGTGAAAGAAATTTACAGCCAGAGACAGCCTGGATGGTTGATCCAAAAGGTATATCGCGCCGGGCGGGGAAAGGAGTGGTTTGGCATGGGAGTGCAGGCCGCAGCGACCCTGGAGCAGGCCTCAAGGGACTGAATCACACGGGCAGCTGTGGCGGTTTCCAGACTTCTCAACCCATGAACACCAAAGACCACTTAGAAGGTCAGTGGGACAAGTCTGTGACTGAGGTGAGAGAGGAGCTAGGTCTCAGTCGCAAGTCTCGAGTGTGGCTCCGGCCACAGCTTTTTCCTGAGCTTCTGGCCCACAGACTGAGAGGGAATTGAATGGCTGATCAGAGGGGGATTGCAGGAATCTCTTTGCCAGTGCTGAGGCAGGAATCTCTTGCTTTACCAGTGCTTGGATCTGGGTCACAGTTCTGAGGGGCAGTCCTGGGGCAAGAAGGAACACTGGCATGGTGGAGCTTGTTGTGGTGGTGGAGGGGAAACACCTTGCCCCTTATCATACCACCTTGGAAGTACTGAAATTTTACAGGTCCCTAGAAGTACCTCTGAAAACAACTGTACAAACCCCCGAAGCTTGGGACAGTACACTCTTCACATTGGAAGCAGGCTTTTACCTTAACAAAGAGTTTAAAACTCAAGTAATTGGCCGGGATCATGAGTAAGCATCACAAAAAGAGTCAGACTATATTATCTTACTTTGGTGACAAAGAAGATCAAAACATACAACCATACAAACAAGACAACAAAGCCAAAGCTCCTACATCCAAACCCTCCAAGAAAAATACAAATCAGTCCCAGGCCTTGGAAGAGCTGAAAAGGGATTTTGAGAAGCAAGTAAGAGAAGTAGAGGAAAAACTGAGAGTGATGCAAGAAAATCATGAAAAACAAGTCAACAGCTTGCTAAAGGAGACCCAAAAAAATACTGAAGAAAATAACACCTTAAAAAATATCCTAACCCAAATGGCAAAAGAGGTCCAAAAAGTCAATGAGGAGAAGAATGCCCTAAAATGCAAAATTGGCCAAAAGGAAAAGGAAGTCCAAAAGATTACTGAAGAAAATACTTCCTTAAAAATTAGAATAGGGCAATTGGAAGCTAGTGACTTTATGAGAAATCAAGACACTGTAAAACAAATCCAAAAGAATGAAAAATTAGAAAACAATGTGAAATATCTCATTGGAAAAACAACTGACCTGGAAAATAGATCCAGGAGAGAGAATTTAAAAATTATTGGACTATCTGAAAGCCATGATCAAAAAAAGAGCCTAGACATCATCTTTCAAGAAATTATCAAGGAAAACTGTCCTGATATTTTAGAACCAGAGGGCAAAATAGAAATGGAAAAAATCCACAGATCTCCTCCTGAAAGAGATCCCCAAAGGAAAACTCCTAGGAATATTGTAGCCAAATTCCAGAGTTCCCAGGTCAAGGAGAAAATATTACAAGCAGCCAGAAAGAAACAATTCAAGTATTGTGGAAACACAATCAGGATAACACAAGATTTAGCTGCTTCTACATTAAGGGACTGCAGGGCATGGAATATAATATTCCAAAGAGCAAAGGAGATAGGATTACAACCAACAATCACCTACCCAGCAAAACTGAGTATAATCCTGCAGGGGAAAAAATGGTCATTCAGTGAAATAGAGGACTTTCAAGCATTCTTGATGAAAAGACCAGAGTTGAATAGAAAATTTGATTTTCAAATACAAGACTCAAGTGGAACATGAAGAGGTAAACAGGAAAGAGAAAATCATAGGAGACTTATTAAGGTTGAACTGTTTACATTCTTGCATGGAAAGATGATATTTGTAACTCATGAGGCCTTTGTCAGTATTAGGGTAGTTGGAGGGGAAAAAATTATATGTACGTATATATAGATATAGATAGATTGATAGAGGACACAGGGTGAGTTGAAAATGAAGGGGTTATATGTGGAGAATAAAATTAAGGGGTGAGAGAGGAATATACTAGGAGAAGGAGAAAGGAAGAGGTAGAACAGGGTAAATTATCCCACAAAAAAAAAACCAGAAAAGAAAAGGCTCTTACAGTGAAGGGGAAATGGGGAAAGGTGAGAGGGAATGAGTGAATCTTATTCTCATAGGATTTGACTTAAGGAGGGAATAACATACACACTCAATTGGATATGGAAATCTATCTTACGCTACAGGAAAATGGTGGGGGAAGGAGACAAGAGAGTAGGGGAATGATGGGGGGGCAGATTGGGAAAGGGGGTAATCAGAAGCAAATACATCTGAGGAGGGACAGGGTCAAAAGAAAGAATAGAATAAATGGGTGGGTGGGATAGGATTAAGGGAAATAGAGTTAGTTTTTTACAGCATGTCTATTATGGAAGTGTTTTACATAACTGCATATATATAACCTATATTTAGTTGCTTGCCTTATCAATGAGGGTGGGTGGGGAGGGAGGAAGGGAGAAAATTTGGAACCCAAAGTTTTAAAAACACATGTTTAAAAAAAAGTTTTCACATGCAACTGGGAAATAAGAAATACAGGAAATGGGGTACAGAAATCCATCCTGCCCTGTAGGAAAATTGAAGGGGAAGGGGATAAGAGAAGGCGGGGAGAGATAGAGGGGAAGGCAGACGAGGGGAAGGGGTATTCAGAATGCATGCCATCTTGGGGTGGGGGGAGGGGCAAGATGAGGTGAAAATTTGGAACTCAAAATCTTGTGGAACTAAATATTGAAAACCAAAAAAAAATAAATTTAAAAAATTTTTTAAAAAGAATATAAAGGGAATTTGAGACCAAAAAGTTTGAGAACCGCTAAACCATGCCATGATGCCTTCAAACAGAAATATCAGCCTGTCACTGTAGCTATCTGTCACTGTGGTCCTATCTGGAGGTGTCAGACAGGATAAGAGAGACAAGGCAAAGAAGTGGTGTCCCATAGGTGAGGCCACACAACACAGCTGAACAGGGTGAAACCTCCACAGTTTTCTATGAAAGTTGTAGAGAGGGCAGACATCCTGGGCAGGGGTCCAGGACAACAGCTTTCCTCTCTCACCAAGATCTTCCCAAGACTAAGGGTCCATCAATCAATCAGTCAATTAACAAGCATTTATAAAGTACCTACTAAGGAGCAGCTAGGTGGCACAGTGGAGTGAGCTCTGGCCCTGGAGTCAGGAGGACGCGAGTTCAAATCTGACCTCAGATACTTAACACTTACTAGCTGTGTGACTCTGGGCAAGTCACTTAACCCTTATTGCCAAAGCAAAAAATAAAGTACCTACTATATTTCAGATGCTGTGGTTACAAATATGACAAATTAAACAATCTCTATACACGAGGAGTTTTTACTCAAGAGAATTGTCTTCACTAAATTTAACATCTCTGTTAATACCCAGGAGATCAGTTTTCACACTTAATATCTATTGAATTGAACTGAATAACTGACCCTGGAGCTGTAAGACCAAAGCTTCTACTCCTAGTCAGGGTAACTCTGAGTGTTTGGGACAAAAGTCCTGAGCTTTGGGGAGAGGAGGTCTGGGCATCTGTTTCTCCCTATAAACCCTCCCACTGACTTAGCAAATTGATGATGATCTCGAACACCTGCTCCAGGTTTCATTTGGCCTGTTCAAACCAGGTTACTCCTTAATGGCCCTGGCCAGCCTGACCCTGCCTTTGTCTCAGAATCACAGAATCTCCAAGTTTTCAGGGACCTCAGAGGCCACCTAGACCAACTCCATCCATGACGAATGGTCAGCTACCTTTTGCTTGAAGAGGACAACTTGATGAAGGGGAAGAATGGTGGGCCGACAGACCAAGTTCACGAGGGCTCAAGGGTGGGCCCTGCCACTTACTAACTGTGTGACCTTAGGCAAGTCAGCCTAAGTGGCCTCCACATCCATCTCCAAAAGGAGGAGGAGAGGAGATGGATTGCCCAGGAAAAAAGGACTAAAATGAGAAAACATTTGTAAAGCACTTGCAAATCCTACTAGCTATTGTTAATTCCAAAAAAGAGGGTGGTCTCTATGAACTGATAGAGAAAAACATAAACAGAATCAACAGAACAATAAATGCAGTGATTGTAACAATGTAAATAAAAGGACCACTAAAAGGAATTTGAAATCTGACCAATGGAAAACCATTGGCAATCCCAGAGAAGAAATAATAAACCATGTTATGGTGGATCTGTGCCCTGAACAATAACTGCTGCTGTCGCTTTCATAATCATAAGAACAAAAACTCTATATATTTTCCCCCAGATGGAAAATGGGGAACAGGCTTGCTGTGAGAATCAAATGAGATAATATTTAAAAAACAAAAATGAAAAGGAGCACAGGGAGAGCTTGGCACAATGCCTGACACATAGTAGGTCATATAAATAGTAGGCTTCATAAATACTCCTCCCCATCTCTTCCCCTCTTGTCTCTGAATGCAAATAGTAGAGAATGCTAAAAATTAGTAGATGAATTAAATGATTTGTGTAGCTTCTCTGGAGATGCATTCAACTAAATTAATGTCATTTGACCAGCAATAAGTTTTGTTTTGTGTCCCAAATCCATAATTCATGATAAAAAAAATTATGTTGGTATTGTGTTTATGCATTTCTTCCATGAGATTTTGTGATATCTTTGTGTAGAAGTGCTGTTGAATTATGTGATGATACCAAGAGTATGATGCTTTTACAAATGCATCTTTAGGAACTTAGCTCCTTTTTTTCGTCTGAATGCTGTGATTTATACCTTGAGGCAGCGTGCCCTTTTGGTTAAAGGCTGTCTTAAGCATTTAAAATGGGTATCCTCTGGCATAAAGTTAACTTAATACCTTGAAACATCTCATTGTCATTATGAAGCTTTGTGAGACTTTGCCAGACCTTCTAAATTTTTACACTCTAGTGAGATTATAAACCTTTCTCAGCTCTGTGAAAGAAGCTGCTGGGAGGGGCATGTAAATGAGTTTGGGAAATTCTACCCTGAAACTAGAGATAATTTTAAGACTTTTGAATTTGGTTCACCAAGGAACTAAAATTCCCTCCCTCTGTCAAACACTCACAAGCCTAAGGGGGATGGATTAAAGGTTGCTTATATGGTATAAAAATAATTTATATTGTGAATTGTATGATTACTGATTGTTATGAAATCTCTAGAAACTCATCAGATAAGATTGTAATTCAATTAATTGGCATATATCAACATTGTGTCTGAGTCAACTTTGGATCACCAGATCAAAGTTTAAAAAAAAAAAGCCAAACTTCCCTTTTGTCCTAGGCAAGGGTGGGGAACCTGTGGCCTCGTGGCCACACGTGGCCTTCCAGGTCCTTGGGTGCAGCCTTTTCACTGAGTCCAAGTTTTGTAGAACAAATCCTTTTATTAAGGGGATTTGTTCCTTGAAGTTTGCATTTGGTCAAACGGCCACATTTAAAGAGCTAGAGGGTCACATGTGGCCTTGAGGCTGCAGGTTCCCCACACCTGTGGACCTAGGGGTTAGTATGCAATCCATTAAGATGTTCAGGCCAAATGCAGCCAGTTTCTTTGAATTTTGAGTGAAGTCATGGATTTACTTTATGTATAAAACTTCAGAATGTTATTATTTTCTTAATTTCTAATGACTAATTTTTTTTGCATTAGAGTGTTTTAAACTGCAAAACTGAAAGCTTTAGAAAGAACTTGAATATTCTTAAGTATACAAGAATAAATATTTTTACTAATTGTTATTCATTACGAACTTACTGACATTATTGTTAACTCGGGAAATGATTGTACTCTACTCTTAAGCTGTGAGCAGTGAAACTTGTTAAGCAAGATGGAATATTTTGGTATTGTAATTTGACTTGCTCTGAGTTTGACTGTTCAAAATATTAAATTGTTTGAGGTTGTCCACCATTCAAGAAAAAATGCCAAGAGCTGCTAAAAGGGAATGTCATCTAAAAATGCTAGAAGTGGATGGCAATGACTGTGAAGGTTAAAAAGATGACTTTCTGAAGGTAATAACAGGACCCTTTTGACTCAGTTTCCCCATTGTGATATTTCCTTTCTGAACAGAAAACATCCCTACTTTGTAGATCTTGAGCTTAACTGTTCCAAAAGGCATGTATGACTTTTTCCTGAAGTCAGACAGAACTGAAGGAGTTTTATATAACCGTTTCCCCCATTTCATGGCAAATTTCTCTGTCCATTATAAGAGAACTGCAAATGTTTGATAATCTTCCTGCTCCAATCACCTGGAATCGCTACGCCTACTCTAATGGGATGCAGGTATAAAGGACCCCATTGCTTCTACCCATACAGTTCTGAATTTGTGGCCATCATTTGTCTTAACCTCTTAACCTAGACATCTAGGACAAATCAGTTCTTGGATTTGCCATTTCCTTGTACATTGGTTTAATAGTTATATTCATGGATAAGATTATATCCTTACAGTCTCGCAATCTTCCTGTTTAAATAACCCTTCCTCTCTCACAAAATGAGAATAAAATATATCCTCAGAGGGAGGAAATACTGAAGACACAAAAGCTCTAATTCTTTAAACCTTACTTTGAAAAACGCAAGAAGATTAGACTATTTCCACTTGAGAAATAGGATATATGGGTTTGTCTTCCAAATGTTTTCCAATATGTAAAAGAATATACAGTTATCCTTTCCACATGCACAGGGTTAGGGACGTGGTACCCCTCCTCCCCAAATCTGGAAAATGCTTGTAAAATTTTTTGACCTTCCCTTCATACCAGAGAAGAAGTCTGAATTATTTTCTTTTTCTTTTGTGGAATGTTTACAGTACTATATTGTAAAATTTGGGTTGATATTATACAATACTATTGTCAACCATTTAAGTATCATGTGTCTGAGGTCAGATTTGAATTCAGGTCCTCCTGACTCCAGGGCCAGTGCTCTATCCACTGCACCACCTCGCTACCCCCTATCAGTTTCTTCCTTAACCAAAGGTTTGTCCAAAGAACAAACAGAATGGCATTCACCTTTACCAAAGGTTTGTTCAAGAACAAATAGAACCAGGCTATACATGTGCTATAACGTGCTTATTTATTCTCATTAAGTCAGAGAATCATGCACTGCAAGGGAGTCAGAAAATAATTCTGAACTCAGAGATAAGAAAGCTGAAGGAGACTCTTTACACACCTAGAGCAATCCCAACTCAAGATGCCTGTGTCAACCCAAAATTATATTCTCCATATGTGTTAACCATAATATGAGAAAGGAATTTCTTAATAGGATGATGCATAAATACAATAAGATAGGAGAAGTGTCAAAGTGTCAATTGAAATTATAGTTCCAGGATGTCTGTGTTTCTTCTATCATTAACATGGCATAACATAACATAAGATAGCATAGCATGACATAAGAAAAGTCCCATTATTTAAGATGGTGTCTGGTTCAAGATGCCTTTTCCTTGGTAGTCATAAACAGAAGAATGCTAGTGGTCAGCTTCATCTGGCCTTGTAGTGGCTGACACAGGAATGGGCATTTTGGGTTCACTCTGAGAGCAAAGCAAAACATGTCTGTTATGCCAGAGCACACAAAGCATAATGGTAGGTTAAGATCAGAGTGGTTCAAAAATGGCTTTCTCCTGATTGGCCAATCCAGGTTTTAGGCCTTTCTCAGGTGATAGGGGGCTCAAAATGGTTCACTACATTTTATGCATTTCTGAGTTTCTAAATTTTTTCTATGTCGTCTGTTGGCCTTCAAATGTCATCTGTGGCTTCCACGAAACTCCCCAAAAATCTCCATTTAATTTCTTATGCTGACCTGTGATATATCAAAACCACGATGGGGAAAGTCATGATGTGGAAGGGATGACTGTATTTAAAGGAGTCATAATAGTTGCAATCATATTAGTAGACTTAGAATCTCTGCTGTTATACCAACGAAAAAAAGTGACAAAAGAAGTGAAGGTAATCGTCCTAAAGTGGTTTTATATTTGGTTCTGTAAGTAATAGAGAACGTGACTAAAAAAGGTTTAAAGCAAAGTTCTGAAGCTCCTTCAGATCCATTCGAATATCCACCTCCATATCAATGCCCAAGTAGGCAGGCTTTGGTTACATGGAGAACTGTTTTAATAGGAAACTTTAAATTATGGGTTTGTTTGTTTATCCTGTTTGAGATCTTTTTCTGATAATATCAAGAGAAAGAAGGATGGGTTTTACAGTCAAGAATTCTTTGTCTAACTTATAGACAGTTATTATCTATATCATTTACAGAGTTCAAGCAAGTTGGAAAGAGCATAGTACATGAATATTGAAACTCAAAAAAATTTAGATGAGTTTTAGGTACCCTGGTTTGATGGGCTTTTTCCCTATAGATCTGATAAGATTAACTGCATAAGGTTTGCACTGGCTTTCATCACATGAACTGATTACTAGAAGGCCAATGTAACTAGGCTTTGTCAGAACTTACCAAATCATACAAAGTCTTATCACTGACAGATTTAAACACCATTACATAGAGAATATCCACAAGTGTTATTACATGACTTGGAATCTGGAAAATGCATCTTCTAAAAGAAATACTTCTACTAATATGCCCTAGAAACAAGGTAGAAAGGTCCATTCCAGTATAAGCAGATGAAGCTGACAATATTAGGATAGACCCCTTTTGATTCAGAATTTCAAAGGGAAAATGTTTCCCAGAAACAGTTGACTTCATGAAGGAGAAAGCTAAGCCCAAGATGGAACAAGAAAGAAACCTGTTGTCTAAATGGACATTAAAATGTTTTTTGTCCCTCTGATTATATAGTTCTATCGTTTTTGTCTTGTAGGGTGTCCTAACATTTTTGGAAAGACCTAAGCTATTGAAACTGTTTTTATTCCTTCTCATACTACTTGCAGTACAATAATTTTATTGATTGATGTTTGCTATTTAGTTATGGATTTTATATGATTTGTTCTCCACATTTTTTTTTTAACCATCATAACCTTCTTTAGACTAAGCTTCCTATTTTGCCGTACAAATTGACTTATTGTATTGTGAACCTAGTCATTGTGTAGTCCAGGGGTGGGGAACCTGTGGCTTCTACGCCATATGTGGCCTTCTAGGTCCTTGGGTGCAGCCTTTTCACTGAGCCCAAGTTTTACAGAACAAATCCTTTTATTAAAGGGATTTGTTCTGTGAAGTCTGGATTCAGTCAAAGGGCCACACTTGAGGACCTAGAGGGCCACATGTGATCCACAGGTTCCCCACCCCTGGTGTAGTCTATATTTGATGATACTTCTAATGAAGTATCAAAGTGGGAAACTGAGGAGCAAATGGACAAAACCTGTGTTCTGTGAGTTTGGTGAAAACATCTCCCCTCGGCCCTCTGATGGCCTGTTCAGACTAACTATAGACAAACATCCATACCCAGAACAGACCTGATTCCATTACAGAAGGTCTTCAGGCAAAGGGTGAATGACTACTTGTCAGAGCTGTTGTGGAGGGTTTAATGTTAAATCAGATCATTCCAAAGTTAAAACATTCTTCTTCCCCTCCCCGCAAATCACCTGCCATGGGGTCCCTATTGCTCAAACTCCAAAATAAGGAAAGTGGGCGAGCAGCCTCACCTGACGGGCTTCTTTTGCCACCTACCTGATAGCTGTGTAAAACCCTATAGAAGTGTGTGTCTATGTGTCTTCTGTTCTGCAAAATTGCCAGTCACTGTGGCAATTGCACATTAACTGGTGCTCCTTATACTTTTTTATCTTCTAGCCTGGCCTCTAGATTTTTGATCTCCAGTCAAAGGCATATCAGTGGAAGGAATTAGTTACTCTCCTAGGGAATCTTAGGCTATCTGGTCTGAGGAATTCGTCAACATTAACTGGCCCTTGGGGCAGAGAGGCAAAGAACTAGGTAGAATATAGTATACATTATTGGACCTAGTTTCTGTATTGGATATTTTTGCTTGTTTTTCTTTGTCATAAGGGAGAATTCAATCTGGAAGGGAGTGGGAAATGAATGTAACATGAAAACAAAAGGCATCAACAGAAATTTATATATATATATAAATATATATAAAGAAATTTATATATAAGTGTATATAAATAAATTTATATATGAATATATATAAATAAAGAAATTTATATAAAAATAAATGGATAGTATCCAAATGTAGATTTACATATCTATAAAATGTGTAAAAATGCATATTCTATACATGTATACATGTGTACACATATTGTATAATGTATGTGTATATGCATATATATTACATGTGTATGTGTATGATGTATGCGTATATATGTATAATATGAATATCTATAATATATGTTTGCCCATGTATATATGTATTAAAGGTATCTTTAGATGTTATATAGTAACATGCATTTATGTGTTATTAATATATTTTTGCCCATAATATATAAATATATTTGAAGTATGTTTATTCACTCAGACATATAAATGTATTTATTAAATTTATATATTTATAAAGAAAAAATAAATTCATTTCAGCTTAATGGCATGCTGTGGGTAAATAGATATTTTAATAATAGTGAAAAACAAGCAAATAAATGAGGGAGTTGGGCAAGACCTCTGAGGTCACTTTTAGTTCTCAGTCTATGGACTATGAAATTAGGGGGAACTCACTACCTCCTTAGGCAGCCTATGCTATTTTAAGACAATTCTAATTATTAGGAAGTTTTTCCATGTATTCAGTCTAAATTTACCTTCCTTGCAGTTCTGCGTCCACTGCTCCCAGTTCTGCCCCATGGGACCAAAGATAACAAGTCTAATCCCTCTTCCTCATGGCATCATTCAAATCTTTAAAAGCTCTCACATCACAGTGTCATATTCTTAGCCGCCAGCAATTTTAGATGCTTGGTTCCCCTCTATAACTTCTCTTTGCTGAGTTAAACATCCCCAGTTCTTTCAACTAATCCTCCTATGCCATGAGGACCTAGTCCTATCGGCCAACTGAATCATCTTGCACCCCATCCTGAGCATCAGGGAAGACAAATATGGGGAAATTATAGTTAATGGGATTGGTGCGACTAGATAATAATTCATGAGGAAAAGACATGGGGTTGGTCAACCACAAGTTCAATATGAGTCAACTGTGTGCCATGGCAGCACAAAACACTAATTTCAGTCTTAGTCTGCATTGAGAGCATCCAGAATGATATGGGGGATAATTCCAGTATTCTCTACCCTGGTCAGGCCTCCTCCAAATGAGCCATTCCCTCTGAAGTATTGTGTCTGGTTCTGGGCACTGCATTTTAGGAAGAACATTGAAGATACAGAGGTCTAGAAGGCAACCAAGATGAGATTGGAGTACTAAAGACCAAGCCATGCAGAGACTAAAGACAATGATGTACACAGATGAGTTGAAGGCACTGGATGTGGTTAGCCTGAATATGAGAAGATTCAGTGGGAATACAATAAACCAAGAATCTCCAGGTTGGCCATGGAAGTGAGGAGTTCAATTTACTCTGCTTGGCCTCAGAGCACAAAACTCTGAACAGTAGGTGGAAAGTTGCAGAAAAGGCAGATTTCTCCTCTCATTTCCCCTATCAGACTATAAGCTTCTTGAGGGCAGGAATTGTTTTTGCCTTTGTTTTCTCCTTGCTTAGAACAGTCCTTAGCACCTAATAGATGCTTAATTAATGCTTATTGATTTAATTTGACTCCCCAAGAAGTCAATGGGCAATGTGCAATTACCTAAACAATCAAAGCTATCCGAAAGTGGAATAGGTTGTTTCCCTTCAGAGAAGCAGGTACAAAAGTAATAGGGTTCCCCTTACAGAAGGTCTTCAGACAAAGGGTAAATGACTACTTGCCAGAGGTGTTGTTGAGGGGTTAATGTCCTCAGAGTTTCCTTCCAATTCTGAGACATCTCATCCCATCTGTTCCCTCAGTCACCTCCTACCCCACCCCTTCGTGTCAAGGGAGAAGAATATGGACAGAGCAGAGCTGACTGTGAACAGCAGGCCCAGTTCTGTCAAGATGGAGCTTTTGAGGAGTCTGTGAAATCCTGTCAAGGACATGAACTAAGACTGCAAGGGAACTTAGCAAAACTGACACCATTTTAACAATTCAGAGTCCTGATTTTATGCCTTGGCTCAAGGACAGGAGTTGACATCCAAGGGTTCATGAAAGTGACTTTTAATATTTGATAACTATTTTAATAGTTTAATAACTATTTTTCCTTTGTGATCCTATTTTTTTTATTTTAAGCACTTAAAAACATTATTCTGAGGCAGGGGTGGGGAACCTGTGGCCCTGCCACATGTGACCCTCTAGGTTGTCAAGTGTGGCCCTTTGACTAAATCCAAATTTTACGCAACAAATCTCCTTAATAAAAGGATTTGTTCTGTAAAACTTGGACTCAGTCAAAGGGCTGCACCCAAAGACCTAGAAGGCCACATGTGGCCTTGAGGACCCAGATTCCCCTTCCCTATGAGGAGTCTGTGAGATGCCAGAGGGGTCCATCACACAAACACACACACACATACACACACACACACACACACACACACACACAGGTTATGTGTGCAAAGTCAGCCACTGGTGCAGAGTCAGTCTGAGTGACCTCATGACCTTTAGACTTTAGATGTGGGGCCACTAGCCTGTATAAGATGGCTTGTACATGTGTACTAATCCCATCCTCCTATTGTTGAGGTGTAGATGCTAGGGGTGCTAGGACCCCAAAATCATGACGCGCCAGTCCTGCCCAAATGAATTTGACCCAAGTCTTCTTTCAGGCAAAGACAAGGTTTATTAAAGAAGAATCATACAGGCCAGACTCTTAAGGAATCTGAACGTCAGTGACACTCATAAGGAGAGTGGGCATGCGGAAATCTCAGTGTTTAAACGGGGGCCAGGATGGATCTTATATACAGCCAAGTAATTTGGGGTGACTGGAGGAGTTTAGGGAGAATCCCAATGGGAGTGTCTGGGAGGTTGAATGGGATCATCCGGGAATAAACAATGGAGGGTTAGGCTTTATTAGGGTAACAAAAAACTGTAAGATAGGGCCCAGGGATAAGGAAGACATTGAATGGGGTCTGGATAAGATCAAAGTTAGGAAATATACTAGGCTTCATTAGGATATCCAAGAGAGGTAGGGCCTAGGATAAGGAAGAGCCAGCTGATCAGAATAAGAGATAAGGAAAAGCCAGTTGAGTGGATTATAACCTCAGGCAACCATCTGAGACTTCTTTGACCAAGTGAGTTCAAAGAAAGTTTAAGGGGTTTTGGGGGCCTGTAAACAAATGAGACCCAAATTCTTTTTGGAGTAAGGGACAGAGGTCTCAGCTTGGGCTCAAATCCCATCACTATGATGCTTTAATGAAGGATGAGCTGAGAGGGCACTAATCCCATCTCCTCAAAATTACCTGTACCAATAAAAAATACTTTTGCACTTATATGGAAGATGTTTATTCTTGTCTATAAAAAGAAGCACATTCAAAATGGGGGCCAGCCACACCCAACTGGGTTAGTTGCCTTGGTGTGCCAAATAAAATCCTTTTAACTTTCCTGAGTTTGCTTCATTAATCAAAGCAATGCCTAAACCAAGATTTCTTTAACAATTTGGTGAGCCAGACAGGAGCCACTCCCTCACATGGCTATCACTAGGTGAGCCCACTCTCTGACTGTGGTAGGCACTAGGACCTTTGTCCAATCACAGGTCAGAGTGGACCTCCCTGGTGGTTAGTCAGCCATGAAGGGGTTAGAGAATTAAACTCCCCAAACTCAGGAAGGATAAAGAGAAATCAGTTCCAAACCTAAAACCGATTATTTCTCATTTGGGCAGAAGAAAAGGAGCAGTGAATGCATGGAAAGGACAGGGCCGTGGTAAGTAGATGGTCTTGCTCAACAATATGTTGCCACAAGACAAGGAGATATCAGTATCCATATGGCATCAGGACAGGGTAAACCTCCAACTGACTCTCCCTTAGGCAAGCTGTTAAAAGCTTGGGACAAGGGAAAACTTCCCATTCAACTGAGGTTTCCTTGAATGGTAGAGATCAGTTTGGACTGGACTCAGTACTTAGATAATCATGGGAAACAATTTGGCCAGACAAATACAAGGACCTTTGATTTTTGTCAGCTCCTGTGTGCTAAAAACTAAACTTGCATGACTGGAACCTAGGCAAATGATTATCGGTGCTGTGGGTCAGGACTTTCAAACCTCATGAGACTGCACCTCATTACCATGTCCATACAATCCTCATTTTTCAAACACAAAGACCATGACACCCTTAAGAATCACTTTTGTGGTTAAAAAGAATTTAAGTCTGAGAAAGCATAAATGTTGGTGGCCACCGTAAAGGAGGCCAGGGTGCTTTATTTTAAAAAAGGAGGGGCACTTTAAGAGGATTTGCAGGAAATATGAGGGTACAACTTCCAGATCATCAACAGGGCCCCCCCATGAAGAATAAGCTGCCAAATGGACCACCATCCCCACTCTCACAGTCACCTCTGCCCTGCCCCCACCACCCTTTGTACCTGCAAGCTAAAGCTGCACTGGCCAGTCTAAACATTTATTTGTAGTATGGAATAATTTGAGGAAATCAGGCATTAATGGAAGAGACACCTATTATTTGTCATTGCAGCAATCTGTTTAGAAACTGCAAAAGTAAGTTTTGTTAAAGGTATAATTGAATCAAAATTACTCTATATTAGTCTTGAAAACAATCAGTACAGAATGCCAAAAGTGATTAAAATGAATAATTTTCTACATAAGGTAATTTGGAAGTGCATTCAACTGAATTGATGTCATCTGGTAATTTCATGTTTTAAAAACATGGTATTGGGTATGTTATTGGGTTTCTAAAAAAATTGTATTGTGAGTTTGGGGAAATCATTGTATCAGAAATGCTGTTAATTTGAAAAATGGTACTCAAAGAGCATTATAATTATATCATTAGAAAGGCACCTTCTCTTTTAATCTGGATGCTTTAGATTATGAACTGAGCTATTAAAGAATGTGGTAAAAATGTTCAAAAACTGTTAAATATTTAATTTGGCATATTTTGCTTTAAAAATATAAAAATAATTTATTGTTTGAGGGCAAAGGTAACAAAGACCTCTTAAGTTGTCCTTCTCTGTGAAGTTTTTAGGACTTTCTATTCACAAAGAGTTGTGAGATCCTATCAACCGTGCTGACAGTATGTTGTAAAATGCTAAAGTAATAAAATTTGAGAAACTAGAACCACTCCCAGTCAAAATGGTGGACTTACAAGTTTGCTTATAGTAAAGAGTAAATTTTATCTGAAATTATTTGACTCTCACTTATGAAAATTAATAATTGTACTTGTGGATGAATTATATGTATCAAAGTTACATCTTTGAGCCTACTTAATAGCAAAAGACAATAATTGCAAAGATTTCATTTTTGCCTTTGGGGCTGATGGGCAAAACCAATCAGGGGCTTACTGTGGTCAGCTTTTTCTGGGGTTTTGAGTGAACTATCATATATTTACTATATGTGTGAAACTCCAGATTATGATTATTCTTAATTTATGAATAAAGGATAAATGAGATGTCCTTATGTGTACTCATTGTTAATTGTTATTGCAACATAAGAAAGACAACAATAATATCCTAGCTCTAAGCTGTGATTAGTGAGATTTTGTTATTTGAGGTAAAATATCTTGGGACTATAATTTGATATTATGCTGAATTTTGATTTCAGGTATGACTGTCTAAATTTTCATTAAGCCAGTAGTTCACCATTCAAGGAAATGCCATATGCTGCCCAAAGGGAGTGCAGTCTGAGAACTGCTACAGGTGGATATCTGTGCCTGGAAAAGTTCAGCATTCAACCTTGAGTAGGCAAAGAGAGGATCCTCTTGACTCAGTTTCCCCCTTGTGATATTTCTTTTCTGAATAAGAAAATTTTCCTGCCTGGTAAATTCTAAGCCTGGCAATAATACTTGTGAATAATGTGGAATTTTGCCACACAATTACCTGTTAACTATGGCCTTTACCTAGAATCAAACAGAGTTAAGGAATTTTTTTTATCCTTCTGTTATGGCTTATGTCAGGTCAGTTCATGTCCTTGAAGGGATACTTTTGACATTGTCATAATTATGTCCCTCCTTTTTCCTTCATAGTAAATTTCTATGATCAGGGCAGATAAATAGTAGAAGTTCTGTTGTTGCAATATTAAATCTATTAATTAATAGATTAATACTAAAACATTTGAGTTACTATAATAGGTTGCATGTATGAAAGAGCTTACTATTTTTAATCTGAATTTGTGGTCAACTCCATATCCTAAGTGACTAAGCAAATGAGTTCTTAGGTTTGCCATCCCTTTGCTAATAGCTATATATTCAAGTATAAGATGAGGTCCTTGGAGTATCTCTTCTTTCAGGATGATATGAGGATAATATCTATAGATTCAAAAGAGAAGAGTAAAGTAAACTTTTTTAAAAAGTAAACTTTGAGAGAGCAACAAGATCAGATCATTAGAAATCTCAGTCGGATATATATATATATATATATAAATAAACAATTGCCCTTCGAATGTTTCTAATAGGAAATTCAGGCTTTGAGTATGTTTTAGCAATAAGTTCTAAAAATTGGATTAAGGATTGCACATATAAAATTGCATTAATAATTGTAAAGAAAATTTTAAATCATCATTTTCCTTATTTTGAAGACTGATAATATTAAGGGACAGGAGAGCTCATTTTCCAAGTCCCCTCATGGATCCCTCTTAAGATTTTTTTTCAGTATGTCATGGCATTGTCCATATCACACAAAAGTTTTGAATAAAGAGAGAAAGAGCAAGTGCAATATAAAAACTTAAAATTCTCTGCAGTTTTAGGTGAATTATGGGCTCCTAATTAGGTGTTTTTCTTATAGTTCTGTTGTTAATAAGATTATATCCATAAGATCTGAACTGTTTTTTTCTACATGAACTAATTACTGAAAGACCAATGTGATTAGATTTTGTTTTATTAAATTGTACTAAGTCTTATCACTAGCAAGCTTTAGTGGCATTACCTAGAGAATCTCCACAAGTGACCTGGGAGTGATTGAGGAAATATCTCCACACACCTGCCCCACTCAAGCACAGCTGTTTTTGAGATATACAGGAAGTGTTTACCAGGCTCCAAAGGACTTGACACCCCTAATGCTACAGTTATATTGGGTAACTTTATTTACCCTATTATAATTTTGTTTGTTTTATTAGTTCTCTGTGTGTGATGGACCTGATACCTATTCTGTAAGCCGCCTATCATTTCTACTCAAACTGATACTGATATGGGAACCGAGGCCCTTGTATTGCAAGTTTGCTGCTAGTGGTTTGCCCACGATGTTTATGCAGAGGTCCATCATGTGGTGTCTAGCTGCTTTTCTTGTCAAGAGTTTAATTCCTCTGGAAGAAAACTGTGACAAAAGGGGAGAGAAAGTGGGCAACCCTACTATCTGAAATCCCACAGATTGACTTTACTGCCACTACTATTTGAACAATCACATACTGACTTTATTGAACTGCCAAAATCTATGGGCTACAAATATATTTTGGGAGCAGTGGATAAAGTGCCAGTCCTGAAGTCTGGAAGACCTGAGTCTAAATCCAGCCTTAGACACTAACTGTGTGAATCTAGGCAAGTCACTTAACCCTATTTGCCTCAGTTTCCTCATTTGTAAAATGAGTTGGAGAAGGAAATGGCAACCACTCCACTATCTTTGCCAAGAAAACTCCAAATGGGGTCATGAAAAGCTGGACATGATTGAAAAATCACTGAACAACACAGATGTATTTTGGGTTACAGAGACTAATTGAGTCATTGGATAGAGGCTTTTCCAGATCCTGCTGACCAGTCATACTCCCACCAAGGTTGCTTAGTGGACAACCTGGATATATCAGTCCCATGTGAAGCCTACTGTGATTGAACTCAGGGCAGCAAAGGAAGATTAATCTGATCAGGCCCTGGATGGAGTTAAGCTGAAAAGGGACCACAACACCAATCAATGGACTTTGACCACTAATCTATTTGAACCTGATAATTAGGACCTAATCTCTCACTTGTTATCTACTGTGCATTTATTGTTTTCACTTTATGCCCACCACTTGGGTGTCTGATCCAAAACGCTAGCCATGATTTTAACTGGACCAACTGCTGGATATGTGCACATGCCCCTTTGCCCTTGGGGGAAGAGATGCCCTTGGTGAGTGTGGGGGCAGATATCCAGGACTTATGTAATTATTATTTTGTTATCAATCAGGCAAACTTAGGTGCAATACCAAACTGTACTGTCATGGCCTGGGAAAAAGAGTTCTCCCACTCACTTCTTTTAAATGACCATTTAATATTTAATTTTTTTCCCCAATTACATGTAAAAACATTGTTTAACATTCATTTTTTTTTAAATTTTGAGTTCTAAATTCTCTCCCTCATTCCTTCCTCATTAAGATGGCAAGCAATTTGATATAGGTTATACATGTGCAGTTATGCAAAACATATTTCTATGTTAGTCATGGTGTGAAAGCACAGACCAAAAACAAAAACAAGAAAAATAAATAAAGTAGAGGAAAAGTATGCTTTGATCTGCATTTAGACTCCATCGGTTCTTTCTCTGGAGTTGGATAGCATTTTTCATCTTAAGTCCTTCAGAATAGTCTTGGATCATTGTATTGCTGAGGATACCCAAGTCATTCACAGTTGATCGTTGTACAATGTTCCCCTGGTTCTGCTCATTTCACTTTACATCAGTTCATATAAATCTTTTTGGTTTTTCTGAGAGCATCTTGCTCATCATTTCTTATAGTACACCAGTATTCCATCACCATCATATACAATAATTTGTTCAGTCATTCCCCAACTGATGAACATTCCCTCAATTTCCAATTCTTTGCCACCATTAAAAGAGCAGCTATAAATATTTTTGTACACATAGGTCCTTTTCCTTTTTTTTTTTCTAATTTCTTTGGAATACAGACCTAGCAGTGGTATTTTTGGTCAATGAGTATTGCTTGATTTTATAGTCCTTTGAGCATAGTTCCAAATTGCTCCACAGAATGGTTGAATCAGTATAAAACTAATGCACTGTTGTGCATTAGTGTCTCAATTTGTCACATCCATTCCAACATTTGTCATTTTTTGTTTCTGTCATATTAGCCAATTTTTTGATAGGTGTGGGGTGGTAGCTCAGAGTTGTTTTAATTTACTTTTCTCTAATCAATAGAGATTTAGAGCATTTTTAAATATGACTGTAGATAACTTTGATCATTTTGTCTGAAAACTACCTGACCATTTATCAATTAAAGAATGGCTCTTATTTTTACAAATTTGACTCAGTTCTTTATATATTTGAGAAATGAGATCTTTATTGGAGAAATTTTCTATAAAATTTTTTTCACAGCTGTGATAACTGTGTATTTCCCTCCATTTCTTCTACTCTCTCCTTTCACCCTGACCATCCTCAAAAGTATTTTGCTTGTCTTTTACCTCCCCCAATCCTCCCTCCTTTCTATCACCCCACCCCCTTCTCTTATCCCCTTCCCTTTCTACTCTCCTGTAGGGTAAGATAGATTTCTATAGCCAACTGACACTCATTCACTTTTAATTAGGAGATCACTAACTTTTCACAATTCTCAACCTGTCCCTTCCCCCCCCCCCCAAGCTTTCAACATGATGTCAGGCCACCAGTTCTGTGTTATGAGCAAAATGGGACACAAGGACAAGAAATGGGATGACAAAAGGGATGTAATAAAACCCCACCCCTGAAATGAAATGTGGCCATTCAGAATGGAAAGAGCCTTCTGCGAATATTTCTAAGCTGGGAGGCCTGGCACACAGAAGTGATTTTTTTTTTTTAGGATAGCCTCAAAGGGATTTTATTTCCTGTGTAACAAAAAAAAGGGCATTACTGGCTTCCCTCAAATCAAGCAGGCAGGTGTGTGTTAGGGCCAGCACCTTTTGGTCTCGTACCCACACCTACCCTGCCTCCTAGCACACACTTGTGAAGCAAGCATGCTGTCACCCAGGTTTCTGCTACCCTGCCCCCTTTAGTGAATGAGACCAAATGCACCTTTTCTGCACTATTACCTATGTATGGGACAGGTCTCGGTCTGGTGCTCCTGAATAAAATGAACAAATTTTTGCAAGTATTCGTTAATGAAATCACAGGCACAGTGAAGGACATTAATACTGAGGTCCCTGCTTAGGGCTTATGGCCTCACAAAAGGGGCTGGCTCTAGATCTCCTCTGGTAGAGAGGGGAGAGGGCTTTGAGCTTGTCAAGATCAGGAGTGCTCCATTTGGTTTCCTGACAACTTCCATGACAACCTCTGGGCTCCCAAATCTCTTATAGCTGAAGTATCTGTCTGTGGGTTTTCTCTCGTGTGTCCTCATAAGGATTGTGTGTTGCTTGTGTTTACAATGCCTCCCTTGGTGTAAAGAACTGATTCCCAAGCCAACTCCCAAATTACAAGCCGCAGAGGTTAGGAAGATGCAGTTGAGGACAGAGGAGGGATATAGGTCCTGTTGTGGTGCTGCACCATGAGTACGGTTAGCAGGAAAGTAAGGATTATTGTGGAAAGTCAGCCACTGGTACAGAGGCAGTCTGAGTGACCTCATGGCCTTTAGACTTTGGGTAGTAGTACTAGCCTGTATGAGATGGCTGCCAGCTAATCCCACCTCCCTATAATGCTGTGAAGAGGGACAAACTGAGGCAGCACTAATCCCACCTCCTCATGATTACATGTACCAACCCAAAATCCATTTGCCCTTAAATGGAAGATGTTTACTCCTGTCTATAAAAAGCAGTGGGCAATTTGAATTGGAGAGTGAGGAGACCCAACAACACTGGTTGCCTTGATGTGCTTAAAAAAAAAATCTTTTTAACTTTCTTTCCAGAGTTTGCCTCATTAATCAGTTGTTGTTCAGTTGCGTTTGACTCTTCGTGACCCCATTTGGGGTTTTCTTGGCAAAGATTTTGGTATAGTTTGCCACTTCCTTCTCCACCTCATTTTACAGATGAGGAAAGCAAGGCAAACAAATGACTTGCCCAGGATCACACAGTTCATAAGTCTCTGAGGCCAAATTTGAACTCAGGTCTTCCTGACTCCAGGCCCAGTGCTCTGTCCACTGTACCACCTAGCTGCCCTCTCATCATTCAGGGAAAGGCCCAAACCAAGAGTTATTTCACATAGGAAATGTTCTAGAAGACAATGAAATGTAGATTTATTAAGCCCTTACTATGTGCCCAGCCTTGTGCTAAACTCTGAGGATACAAATTCAAAAGTTAAACATTTTCTGCCTTCTAAAAACTTACACTCTAAAAGCACACACACACAAACACACAGATGGGGAAGAGACATTAGAAGCCAGAGGGAATCCGGGGAGACTTCATGCAGAAGGCAGCACTTGACTCAAGCCTTGAAGGAGATTCCAGGGATTCCAGGTGACAGAGATAGGCAGAGAGATTATTCCAGGCACAGAGAGCAGCCAGTACAAAGTCCCAGAGACATGAGATGGAATGTTGTTGTGTGTGTGGAACGGCAAGTCAGCTGATATGGCTGAATCACAGGCTACGTGGGGTTATGTGTAAGAAGACTGGAAAGGTAGGAAGGGCTGGTGAAGGTTGCGAAGAATTTAAAATTGTAAGAGCCAAACAGGAGTTTATATATGATTCTAGAAGCAAAAGGAATCCACTGGAGGTTGTAGAATGGAATATGGTGTTGAGGTGGGAGGTGGAGAGGGAATGACAGAATCAGACCTGCGCTTTTGAGACATTACCTTGGCAGCTGTGTGGAGGAAGGATTTGAAGTTGGAAAATGCTTAAGGTACAGAGGCAAAATAGGAGGCTATTGCAACGGTCCTGGCAAGAGTTGAGGATGGCCTTCTCCTCTTCTCCGTCTATGCCTCCTTTTTTCCTTGCAGATCTCATCAACTACCATGGATTCAATCATCTCTATGCTGAAGTTTCTCAAACCTACTTATTAAGTCCTAACCTTTTGGCTGACCTCCAGTCTCCCATCTCCAAATGTCTATTGGACATCTCTGCAGACATCTTAAACTCAACATGTCCAAAACTGACTTCATGATCTTTCCGCCAAACCCTCCCATCTTCCATACTTCCCTATTACTGCCAAGGACACCACCGTGCTCCCAATCACCCAGACTCACAACCCAAATGTCATCCTCAAATCCTCACCTTCTCTCGCTCCTTATATCTTATCTGTTGGCAAATCTTATTGATCTTACCTTCATAACATCTCTCATAAATGCTCCTTCTCTTCTCGGAAACTACCACCACCTGTTTGGGCCCTCATCACAGCATGCTTAGATTACTGCAATAGTCTGTCGGTCTCCCTACCACAAGCCTGTCTCCACTTTAGTCCATCCTCAGAAGATCAAAGTGATTTTCTTAACGCAAAGATCTGGCCATGTCACTCACACACTCCCACACACACACAAATACCCTCAATAAATTCCAGTGGCTCCCTATCACCTATAGGATGAAACATAAAATCTGTTGGATATTCAAAGCCCCTCATAACTTCTCCCCACCCCATCTTTCCATTCTTCTTACACCTTCATGCTCTCTACAATCCAGTGACACTGTTCTCCCTACTCTGCTATTTCTCCGGCTATTCCCCAGGCCCAAAATGCTCTCTCCTCACCTTCACCCCCTGGCTTCCCTGGCTTCTTTCAAGTCCCAGCTAAAATTCCACTTTCCATAAAGAAGCTTTTCCTGATTCCCCTTTAATTCTAGCACCTCCCCCCTGTCGATTATCTCATTTGTACATAGTTGTTTGTATGTTGTATCCCCCATTAGAATGTGAGCATGGTTTTTCAGTTTATGGCTTTAATGCTTTATTTGCCTTCTTGCCTTGACTGGTTGGGAAGGAGACCAACTCTGTAGTTAGAGATAGAGGTAAAACAATCATGTCACTCCTTTGCTCAAAAATCTTCAGTGGCTCCCTATTGTCCACTGAACAAAGGTAAAACTGGTTTGCCTAGCATTTAGGGCCTTCCACAATTTGTCGCCACCCTGACTCCCAAGTTTTTTCATGTATTACACTTCTGTCCATGTATTCCCTCATGTATTACTCCTTCCCTCTGCTCCCTTCTAAAAAAATCCCTTCTGCTCTCTGCCTTCATGCTTACACTTTTCACTGCCTAACAATGTCCTCCTTCTCCTTCCTTGTGCCGGCCGCGCCATACACTCTCCTCCTATAAGGAGCAGGCTGCCAGAGTCATACTTACCAGTCTTCGGTGGCTACCTGGATAAACACACAGAGACGAGCTGATCAGGAGGTGCCAACACTCGAGCTTTATTCAGAGGCCATCACAGCAAGGCCAGAGCAAGAGAGCAGGAGCAAAAGAGAGAGCGAGCTCCGACCACTACCGTTCCTTAAGTACCTACTTAGCCCCTCCTCCTCAGCCCGCCTACTAGTCATTGATTGTAGGATCAGATACCGGAAGGGGATGTCTGGGTTTAGCGCACCAAGGGAGAGGAAGTGACGCAGGAGGCTAGGACCGGATACAGGAAGGAGGCGTCTGGGATTAGTGCATAGACAAAGGGAGTGTACGTGACCTAGGAAGTCAGGCCCAGATACCGGGAGGAGGCGTCTGGGGTCAGTGCTACACAAAGGGAAAGTATGTGACCCAGGAAGTCAGGTTTGGACACAGGAAGGAGGCGTCTGGGGTTGACGTTGTACCTAGGGAGGAGACTAGACAAAGGGAACTCGTTCTCTGCCGTCCCACTCCCACGTGGCACAGCCCCCTGCCTCAGGAGCACGTGCTCCGGCTACTTCCTTGTATTCTGTTCCTTCCCCCAGCTATCACAGCTCCACATAGCACTGCCCACTGCCTCAGGAGCGTGAGCTCCGGTTACTTCTCCGCATCCAGCCCCCATCCCAGTTCACCACAACTCCGCCTAGCACAGCCCCTGCCTCGGGAGCGTGAGCTCCAGTCACTTCCTAATATCTTGTTCCTACCCCATCTTGCCACAATCTTCACTTGGCAGTAGCCAACATCAGACAGTCCCTCACACTTCCTCTTCATCTAATGAATTTCTATCTATCCTTTAAAACTCAATTCAAAATACCACTTGCTCTGGGAAGCCTTCCCTGATGGCCCTAGTGGGTAAAAGTGACCTTTTCCCTTTGGACCTCACAAAGCCTGGTGGTCCCTTAGAAGAAATGCCAAAGCTGAACAAGATCTAGTCTAATCCATGATTTGATAGATAAGAAAACTGAGACTGGAGAGAAGAATGTTGCTCAAGGTAGAAAAGGAAATTAGAAGTAGTGGTGGGACACACCCCCTAATACCAAGGCCAGAGCTTTCTCCCAGGAGTTTTAAAAATCTCTGAATATAAAAAAGGCATTGGGAAAATAGCAACCCTCAAAAACAACTTTTGCCCTGTGCTAAGAGAGGAATGTGGAAGCTGAGAACCCAGTCCTCCAGAGCTGGAGGGAAGACGACTGGGAAACTGTCCTGGAACCCTGTCTGATGGCCACAAGGCAGCAGAAATCACTAGGCTGGACTTAGGACCACCTTTTCCTCTGGGCAATCCACCCCCCACCCCTCAATCCCAGAAAGCCTGGCCCCCAGAACAAAAAGAGTCAAAAGGAAGATCAATCAGGGAAGGCCCTCAACTCCCAGAGCAAAGCAAACAGGAAGCACTAGGGAAAACAGTGAGACACCTAGAAAATCAAGCTTGCAGTTTAGATTCTGGCTCTGTCACTTTGTAGCTGCATTAACCAAGAAGTCAGTTAATGGGGCAGCTACGCAGTGTAGTGGATAGACCACTGGCCCTGGATTCAGGAGGACCTGAGTTCAAATCTGGCCTCAGACACATAACACTTACTAGCTGTGTGACCCTGGGCAAGTCACTTTACCCCATTGCCTAGCCAAAAAAATAATAATAAAAAGAAGTCAGTTAACCTCTTTTGGCCTGTTTCTTCAGGACAAAGTAGAAATAATGGCTAGAAAGCACTTCACGAACCTTAAAGGTGCCTATGTGTTATTTTTATTATCATCTGCAAATTGAATGGGCCCATTCAGTAGTGAGTTCCCCATCACTGGAAGCATGATAATCTGGATTATCAGCTGGACAATCTTCTGTCAAGAATGCTCTAGAGGGAATTCTTGTACAGGAAGAGAAGTTGGACTACAGCAAGGGTTCTTAACTTTTTTTGTGTCATAGAGCCCTTTGGTGAAGCCCCTTCTTGGAATGTTTGGGGTATTTTTTTATTCATAATCGAAAGAAAAGGTAAGTTTCAGTTACAAGTTAGTGAAAATAAAGATGTAATTTCTTCTCATCCAAATGCATGGATCCCAACAAACCCCCTGGAGATACCTGGTTAAGATCCCTGTTGTTTGTCCTTGAAGAGGTCCAATGACATCATGAGCAGATGTCTTGCCTTGCCTGTGAGCTGGATCTGAGTGACACAGAGCTGCACAAAGTCATCAGCCTCACTCTCTCCTCCAGTCGTCAGAGTCCAGTGGCAAGACAAAGGCCAAAATGACTGGCAGTGGCCCCCTGAAGACCCCTAGACTTAAACCCTGAGGTCATTCCCAGTGTGACATCTCCCAGTGTACAAACAAATGAAGGAAGGCTTTGCCCTAAAATACTTGTAGGATCACGACTCCCCAAGCTCCTCCCCCAGAAGCCCCTGTCTATGACTCCCCCAACCTAGACATCCACAGGCCCCGCAGGTCAGCACATGGGTCTTACCATTGCCCCATCCTTCACCTCTGGCTTAGCAAACTAATCAAATCAAAATGACCAATGCTACTGGAAAGGGGGTGACAACTGCTCTAGGGCCCCACTCACCCTGCCTGGAATTCCCCAGACCAAAGCACTCATCACGCTTTCCTACATGGCTGGTTGGCTTCTATCTGAACAGAAGTTTCTTGAGCTCAGGGGCTGTCTCCCTTTTGTATCTGTATCCCCAGTAAAAACTGGCGCTTAATGAATGCTTACTAATTAAACTGGGCCAAAAGAGCCAGTGTGGTATAGCAGAAAGTACACTGGCCCTGGAGTCAGAGGACTTGTATTCAAATCTAGATACTGCTACCAGTGGGACCTTGAAAGTAAGTCCTTCGCCTACACAAGCCAAGAAGTCCCTTCCTCTTCTGGGCCTCTATTTCCTCATCTGTAAAAAAGACCCCTTGGGAGGTTCAAAGAGAGCTGTATGCCCATTATTTCATTTGGTCTTCCCAGAAGCCTTATTTTACATCTAAAGAAACTGAGGCCCAGAGGTGCAGTGGCTTGTTCATGGTCCGTAAGTGACAGTCAGGATTCAAACTCAGTTCTGACTTCAAGCCCAGTTTTCTTTCTATTACACCCCCTTCCCTGTCTTACAGCTCTCTGGCCTATGATCGGAGGAAGAACCAAACAAATAGGCCTCTCACCTCCTGCTTCCAAGCCAGGGAAAGGTCAGGACTCATGCTGGGCCTCCCAGTGTGGTGCAGTAGCAGGCAGAAGGCACACAGCAAGTGAGAGAGGGTGAGGACAGTTTATTAGTCTCCATGGGATTGGTGGGGGCAACAGCAGAACCCCTCCCCACCCCAGCTTTCCCCAGCGCACCCCCTCCCTCCCTCACAGCAAGGTGTGGGGTCTGGGTAGCATCAAGGAATGACACTGCTCCTTTTATCAGGACTCTCAGGAATCAGTACCCAATTTAGAACCTTTCATTCTCCCCCTACCCCTCATTCTATGGAGCTGTTTCCATGACAACCAGCCACCCCAGAAGTCCTTGTCATCATCTCTGGACTTCACAGCTGTGCCCAAGCGAGGGAATAGGCAGCTGCGCCCCTCACATCGCCCCAGCATGGACACGTACCCCACCCCCACTCTGTACAGTTCTCTGTAACGTAAATATAAATACCCTCCCTGCAACCCCACCCGACCGTAGCAGCTCAGGGGTGCCAGGGCCATTGAGCGAGGTGCTGAGTGGGGGCCCCTTAAGGTTGGCGTGCTGAAGTCACCCCTGGAGTTCATCCGCATAGCTGACTGTGGCCCTGGCTGGGGTTGCCCACCCTCTGAGGCCTGGATGCTGCTGGCTCAGAGTCACCCTCTCCGCCCTCACCAATTGGCTTTCACTGCATTGATGTCGCTCACAAGATTCTGGGCCAAGCAAATGCCGAAGATCTGCAAAATGAAGAGAAGTGAGGGGTCAAAGGACAGGCCCTCTTCCACCTTGATCCCATTTTCCCTCCCCATGGCCTCCACACCCTGGTCCAAGGCCCCATCACAACCAGCCTATTCTATTGTAACAGCTTCCTAATAGGTTTTCCCCATCTCCAGTCCATCCTGCCGGGGCCTGGGCACCCCATCTCTCCTACCTTCAATGGTGATGGTAGAACCCTAGCTAGAAAACCTGAGTTTGACTCCCAGTTCAGTCCTTTACAAGCTGCATGACCTTGGGTAAATCGCTTAGCTCTCTGCAGGTCAGTTTCTTAATCTGTAAAATGGGGGTATTAATTCTTACACTACCCTACCTCACAGTGTTCTTAGAAGAGCTCTGTGAACCTGAAAGTGAGATGGGAACACAGGATTCAGAACTGAAAGGGACTTTAGGGATCCTCCAGTCCAAGCCCGAAATTTGCTAGGTGATAAGGTTGACCCCAAGAGGTCAAAATCACAGAGCTAGGGAGTCAAACCTGGCCCTCCTCAATCCCAATCCAGGGCTATTCCCAATCCACCACTGAAAAATGGGGGCTGCTCTTATTATGATGATGATGGAATATACTCTTAACTCCTTAGCATAACATTCAAAACCCTCTACAATCTGGCTCCCAATTACTTACCAGGCTTGTGTCCTATTACTCCCCCTCACAGGAGATGCCCCAGCCAAACTGGATGACTGAATGTTCCCTGAATGCCATCCCACTAACTCTCTTCCTCCCCCACCAATCTTACGTGCCCTTCAGGACCCACCTCAGGGGCCACTTCCTCTAGGAACTCTTCCCTGCCCAGGCCCCACTCCCCAGAGCAGAGAGAAATCTGTCCCCCTTCAGAGTATTAAGAGGCATTTTCTTATCTCTCTTTTACTGTCCTGATCATGCATAACCTGCCTGGTTTACTGGAGTGACTGGTGTCAGTTTCTTACCACTCACAGGACCAAAGAGGCCAGCTGGTACAACACCTTTTCTTTACAGGGGAGGAATCTGAGGCCTAGGGACATTAAGTGACCTGCCCCAGCAGGTCATATAGGCAGGATCTAAATCCGGGGCCCTCTGACTCAAAATCCAGTGCTTTCCACTACTTTGTAGGAGGAAGAGCAGAACAATAGAAATTGTGCTGGATTTGTAGTCAGGGGCCCCAGGTTCTGTCATTCATAAATGAAAAGTCCCTTAACTTCAGTTTAAGGGCTTCAGTTTCTTCACTTGGAAAATAAGATTTTTGGACTAGAGAGTACCTGCTAGCTGTAATCTACCCTGCTGGCCTCTGGTTCATAGAATACTGGGTCTTGCCCCAAGGCTTGGGCTCCTCTGCCTCCCCCTGGGGACCCTGCATAAGGAAATGGCTGGTGAACCCAGATCAGCCCAAGTGGGTTAGCCTGAGGCCCCTTAGGATTACAGGGGGTACCCAGGGGATAAGGGAGCCCCCAAGCAGGGCCCGGCCTGCAGTACCTGGAGCATGGCGATGCCCACAAAGACCCCAGCCACCACAACCAGGTTGTCTTGGAGCCACTTTTCAAACTGGCCCACACAGCCTTTCGTGTAGATGAAGCTCTGTTGCTCCAGTTCCTTTGAATCAAGCACAAGCAATTAACAGATGTCCACGGATGATCACCATCGCTCCCCGACTCACCCCACAGTGTTTATAAAGGACTTTCCCCATAACTACTCTTGGTAGGTATTATCACTCCCAGTTTACAGATGAAGAAACTGAGGCTCAGACAGGTTCTTTGATTTGTGTGTATACAATTATAATAGCCTCATAACTGATCTTCTGGCCTTAGTCTCACCCTAGTCTTCCCCAGCCCTGTAGTTTCAAAGCGCCCTTCCCAGCAGGGCTCCAGCGATGTTCCTCGTAGCATGTAAGTGGCTCCCTACAGTCTCTAAAACATCTTTGTTATTTAAAGCCATTCACAGTCTGGCTCCAGCCTACCAAAAATCAAATCACTCTTCTTATACTACCCTACCTTGGTGAAGAGCTCTGTGAACCTCAAAGTGAGATAAAACCACAGGATTCAGAACTGAAAGGGACCTGAGAATTCTCCAGTCCAAGTCCTAAATGTACAGGTGACAAAGCTGACCCAGAGTCACATGCCCCACCCCCACCCCCAGCACATTCTAAGCTCCAGCCAGACTGGCTTACTTGGCTGGGTTACATTCCATCTCTGGTCTCCAGGCCTTCCCACGAGCCTCGATTGCTCTTCTACCTCCCAGGTTCCAAGGCCGAAGTTAACTTCCTCTGGGGTTACTGCCCAATCCCCACAGACTAAGTTTGCATTTCATTTAGATTTAGGCTCTTCTTATCAGCGTCTAAGTGGCGCCCAACCCTCCCCCTGTTTCCTAGTAGAATATAAATTCCCTGAAGGCATGTGGCAAGAGCTAAATAAATGCTCATTGTTTTGACAAAGTCATATCTCTGCACAAAAAATTTCAGTGGCTACCCATTGTCCTCCAAATAAAATATATAAATTCCTGGTATTCAAGGTCCACTATAATCTGATTCCAACTTCCCAGTTAAGTCTTATCTCTCACTAAGTCTACATTCCAGTCAAACTACCTACCATTCTTTCCTTCTCCTATCTCAAGCTGGGTACAGACTCTTCTCTTTCCCCCCTCCATCTCTAGCTGTGAAAATCCCTCCAACTCAGAAGCTACCTTCCCCTGGAGCCTTTCCTTAACCATCCCACTCCATCCCCACCACCAATACCTCACAATCTCCTCTCCACTTGAAAGTGCCCTCTCCACCCAAAAGAGTCCCAGAGCAAAATTCCTCAGAATCTCCACCCTGGGAAGGCCAAGGTGGTACAGTGAAAACTGTAGGATTTGGAAGCACGGGTTCAAATCCTGGACCTGCCACTTACTAGTTGTGCCTGTCCCTTTGAGCAAGTTACTTCCTCTCTCTGAGCCAGTTTCCTCATCTGAAAAAATGGGGATAACAATTTTTGTACTACCTCTATCTCATGGCATTAGGGTTGTAAGCTCTCAAGGGCAAGGGAAATAGGAGTTCTTCCCAGAGCCTCCTGAGAGCCCAGGGACCACCCAGTCCTCCTGGTAGCAAAAACCGAAGGGCGATGTGAGAAGGGCAAAGTTCTGGAAATTACTCCGATGGAAGAGGAGCTCAAGGAACGGGAGAGGGTCAGCAGAGAGAAGAGAGATGTGACGTGTCTTAAAAACTCAGAAGGGCTATGGGGAGGAGTGGACAGATTCATTCTATTTAACTAAAGGCAGCAGAGGAGTTATTGTTTGTCCTTTTCAAAGAAAACCAAAGATATCAGAGGGTGATGTCTTGACTTGTACATGAATTAGATTTAAGTGAGGCAGAGCTGCAGAAACTGGTCAGCCTCACTCTCTCTCCCAGAGTCATCCAAGTCCAGCGGCAGGACAAAAATCAGGATGACGGCTGATGGCCCAGGATGCAGCAGATGACCTTGGTGTCTTCAATGTCTGCCCAAGGTCTAAGTGCTCCACAGCACCTGCTTCAGCTGCCTTCAAAGCCACTGAAACAAACTGTTCACATCCACCCGTTCTTCCAGGGGAGTAGACACCCCCCTGCGTCTCCAACAGGTTTGAAGCCTGTTAGTTAACCTCGATCTGGTTTAGCCCATCTGCTTGAGACAGCTTTAGCGGGGTCTGGCCACTGTGCATGCTATCACTTTTTGGAGCCAAAGGTAAGAGTTGGGTGGATCAGATGGACACCAAAGGCAACCTCTTACATCAAAGGTACTAGTCCCCCTGAACATCCCATACAGAGAGCAGAAGTAAAACCACCAGCTTTATAGTACCAGGAAGAGAAAGTGGGTTCAAATAAGGAAGAACTTCCAGGCACATGGAGGTGTCCATTCCCAGAATCCTCTCCATCACTGGAGGTCTCCAAGAAGAGGTGAGACAACCCTCCCTTGTCAGGGATGCTGGAAGCAGAGATTCCTTCATGTGCCGGGAGGTCATACTAACTAACTAACCTCTAAGGTTCCTTCTAGCCCTGGGATTGTAGACTAGCAGCCTCACACTAACCATCTGCTGTAACCCCATGCCCCCCTACCCCAGACTCCCCTCCCATTGCTCCTCTCTTCCATATGTCCCCCTTACCAGTTTGAGTCGGACATCATAGCCACATTGGGTATTGAGAACATCCTCCTGAGGAAAAACAGACTTATTAGAGACTGGATCTTTGCTCTGTCCTTCAATCAATAAATCAATTAACCAACCAACCAATACTGATTTACTAAAGTACCCACTATGTGTCAGGCACTTTGCTAGGAGCTGAGGATGAAAATTCAAAATGAGTTGGCAGTTCCAGCCATCAAGGAGCTGACATTTTCCTTCCTTCTAGGTTTCAGCTATGCTTCACAACCTTGCTCAGCCCATCAGATAACACCCCCCATGACATCCCCAGCCTGTCAGGAAAATCTACTGTCAGTAGTCAGGGGCCCCAGATTCTGCCACTAATGAATGAAAAATCACTTATGTTTTCTAGGCCTCAGTTTCTTCATCTGGAAAATAACACTGTTGAATTAGACAGTCCCAAAGAAGCCCTTCCAGCTCTAATCTATCCTACAAGCAGCTCTCATTCCTAGAAAGCTGTCAATTTCCTAAAGGCAGAACTCAATGATTGGTCTATTCTGTCTTCCTCTCAGGACCCAGCATGAAGAAATGGCTGGTTGACCTGTACGTAGTCTTCAGTGACGGGGAAAGGCCCAAGACTCCTTAGGATTTCAAGAGGTACCACACGGGTTAAGGGAGCCCATAAGCAGGGCCCAGCCTGCAGTACTCGGAGCATGGCAATGCCCAAGAAGACCCTGGCCACCAAGCTATCTCTAAGTTACTTATTATTGGGGCCAAACTGACAAAGATAACAAAAGATGAGAATAGGCAGCATTAGAGAGATCAAGGAAAGATGGGAGCACTAATGCATTGTTGGTGAAACTGTGAATTGGTAGAACTATTCCAGAAAACCACCTGGAGTTATGCAATCAAAATAAAACATCCACAGCCTTTGATCCAGAAAGTCCGCTATGAGGTATATACCGCATGGAAGTCTGACAAAAAGAAGAGCTCCCTAGACACCAAAGATTTATACCAGTCATAGTGTGGTTAGCAAAGGACCAGAAACAAAGCAGATGGCCATCTAGTAATTAGAGAATGGCTAAACAAGTTCTGCTGCATGAATGTCATGGAATATTCCTGCACCGTAAGAAGCCACTGACACAAGGGACACAGAGAAGCATGGAAAGATGTATATGAACGGACACAAAGTGAAGTAAGAAGAGCCACAGGAAAACAATATGTACAAAGACTGCAACATGTAAACGGAAAGAACAATAGCAGAATTGAAAATGAACACTGGAATTATAGTGACCAAGGCTGGCCCCGAAGAATTGATGGATATGACAAAACACCTCCCCCTAGTTCTCTGCAGAAATTAGAGGGTGAAATACTGCATACAACATCAGACCTTTCCCCCCCAAGGCTGTTTAGTTGTGTGGAATTTTTTTTTCTTTCTTTCTACTTTATTGTAAGGAACGACTCTGGGAAAAATAGAACTACATTGGGAAACAGAAATGATATAGTAACAAAAAATATAAATAAAATTTATTTTTTTAAAAAAAGAAAGTTATTACTAGGTTATCTGGAACTCTTAATAGAAACTTCAAGAAACCCACATGTTTCTGGAAAGCATAGGTAAATATTTTGTTTATGCTAAAATACTCTATCTTCTAAATAAATCATCATCACCAAAAGGAGAACTTTCTTTTTTAAAAATCATAATTCAAAGATTTAATATTCAGTTCCAAATTTTCCTCCACCCACTTCACCCCCACCCATTGAAGAAAAGAAAAACAAAACCCATCACAAATATGTAAATCAAGCAAAACAAATCCCCACATTAGCTGGGGGAAAGAAAGAAGAAAGGGAGAGGAGGGAAGGAGGTATGCTTCAATCTGCACTGAGTTCATCAGCTCTCTGTTTGGAGGTGGACAGCACGTTTTTATCCAATAGAATGGTGGTTGGTCCTGTTGATCAGAGTGCCTAAGTCTTTCAAAAGTTGTTTATCTTTACAATATTGTTGTTATTGTAGAAATTGTTCAGGGAGATCTTTCAACAAGGCACCAACTTCTGTAAACACAGGCCAGGGTGTTGAAAAACTTTCTCTGTGATCCCATTTGGGGTGCAAATATACTGAAGTGGTTTGCCATCTCCTTCTCCAGCTCATTTTACAAATGAGGAAACTGAAGCAAACAGGGTTAAGTGACTTACCCAGGGTCACACAGCTAGGAAGTGTCTGAAGCCAGATTTGAATTCAGGTCTTCCTCACACCAGGCCCAGTCCTCTATCCACTGCTCCACCACCTGGCTGCCCTTCTTCCTACTATACCACACTGTCTCTATGAATATCACGAACACACTACATCCAAAATTCACCCTCAAGTGGCAAGACCCCATTATATTATCCCTCATCCCATGGGGCTAACTGTCCTGTAGTGCTTTGAAGTCATGCATATGAGGGACTGATGAATACCAGATGGCATCTGCCTGTTTTTAGTATAAATAGCATCAAATACTTATGCTTTAAAAATGATCCACTTGGGAGACTGAGAACATCCTGTACCCTGGGCCTCCACTCCCCAAGGGCTCGCTTTATTGGTAAAAGATGTCGTACAGGCATGAGATCGTCTTTGGCGCTGCTGCAACTCAGAACTCCCCAACCTGAACGATCCACCCATCTCAGCCTCACCAAAAGCAGGGACTAGAGGTGTGTGCTGCCAAGCTGGGCAAAAACACATATTTTTTCAAAAAAGAACTAGCCTGGGGGCAGCTAGGTGGCGCAATGGATAGAGCACTGGCCCTAGAGTCAGGAGGACCTGAGTTCAAACCCAGCCTCAGACACATAACACTCACTAGTTGTGTGACTCTGGGCAAGTCACTTAACCCCAATTGCCTTAACGCCCCCCCCAAAAAAAGAACCAGCCTAAGGGATATTTAGGCTATAAATCTAGACCCTGGTTATTGTTCTCTTGTGTTTTCCCCAACCAATTTTCTAGAGTTTCATATAGGGCTAGGCACTCAGAAGGCCTCAAGAGCAAAGGAGACTTAGTTCTGATGCGGTCAGATAGCATCTCAAGGATGGTGTCCACTTCTGGACGCTATTTCAGAAACATCTCTGACAAGATGGAAGACAGTCCTCAGGAATGTGACAAGCATGGGGAAAGGCCTGGAAACCACGACACCTGAAGATGGATGGAAGAACTGGAGATATCTGTATCCGAAAAGACTTAAAAAGGGTCTTGAAAATTGTTTTCAAGAGTGACCTTGGACAAGTGATTTCACTTTTTAGCCTCATTTTTATCATATGTGAAATGAAAAGTTTGTGCTAAATAATCTCTAAGTCTGCTCCCAACCCTGAAATACTAAGATCATAAGTATCTGAGAGACTATCATGGGGAAGAGGGATTAGATTTATTTTGCTTGGTCCCAGAGGGCAGAATTAGCTCGTGATTACAAATAACAGAGATGTTTTAGTTCCAAATGAGGAAAAACTTTCTCATTATTAGAACCATCCAAAAGTAGAATGAGCTGCCTTGGGGGATGGTAAGAGGGAAAACCTCTACCATGGAAGGTCTTCAAGGAGAGGCTGGAAAACCATTGCTCAGGGATGTGGTAGGGGGAACTCGTGCCCAGGCACCAGGGACCCTAGAGATCTCTAAGATCCCTTCCAGATCTGAGATCACTGCCAAGTTTCCCCAGGCTGTCTTGATGGATCTAGATCAATCCACCCTAGGCCAGGTCCATCCATAGATACCCCACATAGATACTCCAGGCCACTGGATTCCCCAGTATCAGTGAATCATGAGGTTAAGAGACTGCTTGGTATAATGGACAGACTACTGTCTTTTGAGTCACTAGATCTGCATTCAATTCTCAGCTCCAGTAGATTCTATTTGTATGATTGGGCAGGTCATGTTTCCTCTTGGGGCCTATACTTATACCCCCCTCACAGGACTATTGTAAATTTTAAAGTGCCACAGAAATGTGAACTATCAAAGTCCCTCCCAGCCCTGACAGTTTATGTTCTAAGGTCCCTTCCAGCCCTGACAGTCTATGTTCTAAGGTCCCTCCCAGCCCTGACATTCTATGTTCTAAGG